>NW_023270680.1:1514458-1585195 GCF_011800145.1 Mirounga leonina
GGACTGGGGAGCTATTCTGCCCCATCTTCTTTCGATTACAAATTTCCTCGTGCTCCTTGTCATTTCTTCTCTCCCCGCCCACGTCTGGCTTTGTGTTTGTTTAGGAAAGAAACCATTTTGCACCTGGTTTCCATTAACTAGGTTTCTGTTCGCCTACATGACTGTCGCCCTATCTCCCTATCATCCTACCTACCTACCATCCCGTCTTCTTCCTCCCTACCTCCTGTAGGATCACACACTGAACACCAGCTACCCGCTGGACTCTCTTAGGAGGCTCTGTACACCCATACTCCTTACTCTTTGAGGTAAGCAGTTTATTTCAGTACTGATTAGACATGCAAATTCTAGGCCCCAGTCCAGACCCACTGAATCAGAGACTCCGAGGTGGAGCCCTGTCCTCTGCATCGCCCTTCAGGGGACACGCTTGCACGTGACACCCACTCTTCTATACCGCATGGCACCCCATCCTGGCCTGCCTTCCCCTCTTTGTCCATCCTGGAATTGGCAGCCAGATTTGGGAATGTCGCATAATCCCTTGTTGAATCATGGCCTTTTCACTCCTGCTCCGTGGGGACGTGGCCACCGTAGAGGGCGGATTGCCCCGGCTCCAGGTCCCTGCTTTTGGTCTTCTCTCCACCTAGGAATCCGTGAGCTTCGGGGTGGCACGTCCCAAACCCAAGTCATCTCTTCTCACCTCACACATGCCCTTCCCCTCACTCCTTCATTTGGGCCCATCATTTCCCTTCTCTCCCACATACTTAGACTGAGAGCCAAAGTTCTCTTTCAGTCCCTTTGCGGTGCAGAAGCTCTCCTTCGCGCATCCCTGCTCTCCTGGCCCTAACACCGGTCCTCTCAGAGTCCCACCCTTCCAGCCCTCTCCCCCTACCCCTCTCTCGGCTCCTCAGGCTGCCCTGTGAATGGCTGGAAGACTCGTCTTTCTACAGAGCAGTTCCCCAGCCCACCAATCAGATAGAAAAAATGTCGGTCCTTTGGTCTTCCCCTCCCCCACAGCCCTCCAGGCTCCTTTTAGGGCCCCTTCTTTGAATTGTGGTAATTTGTGTGCTTGTCTGACGTGATGGCGCAGTAAGAACATGAGACTGGTTTCCAGAAGCCATTCAATATAAGCAGCTTTAGTTTTTTTTTTATAGTCACATCAACTGGCTGATTAGACATATGCCATTGGAAGAGAACTTGATGGGCATTACCAACATTTTTGCAGACCAATAACGAACATTCCCAGTGACCCAGAACAAACTCTCAGGAACCCAGAAACCACTTTTCAGTGACTTTCAATAAGAAAAGCTCTGCAAGTTGAAAGCAGAAAGCTTTTTTAATGACCATAGAATCACCTTTGGAAAAGTTGCCTTAGGGCCAATATAAGAAGTAGACAGATTCTCAGTATTAAGGCCTAATGACACAATTAACACCACCCTCCTTGTTCCGTCTGTTTCATTAGGCCCCTGGTTTCCATTAACTAAATCCAGTCCTTTTGTTTCTGGTTGAGGTAATAAATAGTGAATGGCACCTTTCTGCAGCCACCCATTTGATTAGCTTAAAATGACCTCATACTAGTTTTACATGCTAGCATGACTCAGACTGATGTCATATAATCCCGCTAAATGACTGTTGATTCCCCACGGCAATCAGCTTCAACGAGAACATTCTTAAAAGCCTGCTGTTCCAACTCTTTTTTTTGGATGTTGTACAATAGGCTTTAGCCTCAAGTTCATTGTCTCTGTTGACATATTAAGTCTTTAATTTATAGTGTCTTACATGCAAACAACTTGTTGAGAATGAGCCACCCCCACACTTCCAGTTTTAGTAAAAACTATGGTCTCGTAAGAGTAAATGGAATAAAAAAAAATCCAAGACCCAATTTACTCTGGTTAAGGAGTATAAATCAGTGTTTCAGTTCATGAATTATTAATAATAACACCTGACATTTGTTATCACTCTTCTCGATTCATCAGAGCACTTTCACATTTATGGTCTCACCTGACCCTCCAATAGTCCTTTCAAGTAGATAGGGAAGGCGTTACTAGTTTCCCTTGTTGGCAGCAAGGATGAGGGAGTTGATCTGGGTCAGTTAGCTAGTAAGTGGCAGAAGAATTTCAGTCTTGTGGTCTGCTTAAGAAAGAAGTGGGTACTAAGAAATCTTTCTAATTATCAGTAAGTAACACCTTAAAACTTTTTTCAGTGGACTGGTGACCTCAGGAAATAGAAGAGATAAGAGGAGGACAGATGAGGGCAGGAGAAAAAGGAAAGGGGGAGAAAACTGTCTATTAATGGACATCAAATCTCAACTGTGCAAACCTGAAGAGAAATATGTTAGTTTTACAAAATTAATGGGCATCAGTAGTTTCAAATTCACACCCTCCTCTTATTACAGCCAACTTCTGGATTTTTTTTAGCTTTATATATTTTTTAAGATTTTTAAGTTTTTAAGTAACTCTACACCCAGCATGGGACTCGAACTCATGACCCCGAGATCAAGTGTTGCATGCTCTACCGACTGAGCCAGCCAGGTGTCCCTCAACTTCTGGATTTTTAATATCACCATAGAGAACAGCTGGAATTTAAATGGGGGGGATGTTTTAAAGGTTAAGAACTGTGAACTCCTGCACGCACGTGGGGAAAGAGTATCTCTGTGCCACAGCCGGAGTCCAGCTGCCTTTAAGGGAGAAGACAGCCTGGGCTCTGTAAGGCCCCTCAGAGCACTCTGCAGTGCTCCCAGCGGCTCCCGCCTCCTTCTCCAGGCTATCGACCTGCTCTCAGCCGGTGAGGACAGCCTTCCACCCACATGCAGGTGCTCAGTCATTTCTCTGACTTCACCTTGCCCATCCTGGCCCATTACCCACTTGAATAGATCAATCGTATGTTTGACTCTCATGTAAAAACTCTAAGGTTGATTTGGAAACCTAGCAAGATCAACAATTTGGTATTGGTGTTGACAATGAAGTGTTTTAAAATAATTTGTACTGAGGGCGCCTGACTGGTTCAGTTGGTAGAGCATGCAACTCTTGATCTCAGGGTTGTGAGTTCAAGCCCAACATGGGGCATGGAGCCTACTTAAAAAAAAAAAATTGTTCTGAGTATGCATCTTTTGTTGTTGTTGTTGTTGTTAGTTGTTTATTTATCAAGACAAACTATCCCATAAAACTTGAAAATAGCATCCAAAGGTGAGTGGCATGTCCTTTCAAAGGCACAAAGAGGTGAACGTTCACCCAGGGTTTATGGGGGGCAATGCACTCTGGCTCAGCCTTCACTACTGAGTACGCTCAAGGGTAAGGCTCTAGGATAAATGCCTGGCACTTTGCAGGAATACATGCACTATAAAATTTTCTTCGGTTATAAGGTTTTTTTCCCCCACTCATTAAATTTTCTAAACACTATTTAAAGCATTTTTCCCCCCACAAAAAGCTGTTGTAAATTGAGGGTGTACCTTATATTAAGGCAATATTGTACTATTTTGGCTGAATTTTACTTATATCCTTGTAAGTAATCATATTAACTGATTCAATGTTCTAATTTCCCATTTATCCATCTAAGACATTGACCGACAATAGAATGATACCAGTGGTTGACAGCAATCAATCAATCAATTATAAAGCACAATTATGAGAATAAGCCTTGTCAGTGGGTTTTAATTTTCTTCTCCAATGGAGTGACTGTTTTGATTGCTAGATATCATGAAGCAAAAGATATGCAATATTTGGTTTTGATGGAGCATTGAAGTTTCATATTTTGAATAACACAGTAGTAGCTATAAATTAAGTATATATTAAATGCCTTGGGTACAATGGCGTCATAAAGTAAGAAGAGTCCCTTGCTAGTTACATGTCTTGATTTTGAGGCTAATTCAGGCTTCTTGCTTCTCTTCCTCTTAAGAGCCAGTGGGATGAGAATTTAAAAACATTAGGACTGGGGCACCTGGGTGGCTCAGTCAGTTAAGCATCTGCCTTCAGCTCGGGTCATGATCCCAGGGTCCTGGGATCAAGTCCCGCGTCGGGCTCCCTGCCCAATGGAGCACCTGCTTCTCCCTCTGCCTGCCACTCCCCTTGCTTGTGTGTGCTCTCTCTCTTTTTCTCTCTCTCTGACAAATAAATAAATAAATCTTAAAAAAAAAAACCAAACCCCAAACCATTAGGAACTTCCACTTGAAGGTGAGCTGAGAATAGACAATAAAAGTACCTGAAAATAAACCTTGCTGCTTTTTAATATTTCTGAGAACAGGCAGTTTTAATAAATGGTCAGTTAAAATACGTGTTTCTCCCCCATTTCATGTTGATAATGGAAAGCAAGCTGTAAGGTTATACACGTGAACATATTCTGAGTAGAAGGGAATATTTGAGCAAAGCCCCGCAATTCCTTGTTTACTATTTACAGGCAGTAACGAAATCGGAAACTATGGGAAGGTTTCCTTCGGGAGAAGGGGATAGGACACTTCTTGCTTATCTTTGTCCACATTTTCTCCAGACTGTTTTTCGTTCCATCAGAGTGAGATGCCCGCCCTTGCTATTGACATGTTGAAGGTCTGGTGGCAGCTCTGCATTAACTCCATGTGGGAACTTGTAGGATGTAAGGTCCTGAAGGACATCAGTTATTAGGAATCCAAAGTGGGAAGATTTGGTGCTGATAGACAAATGCAGCACCTGGATTTAGAAAATGAGGAGAAAGAGTACAAGTACAGATTCTAGTCCAGTCCACTGAATTCCAATTCCTAAAAAATTCAGAAAGCCGGCGCACCTGGGTGGCTCAGTCGTTGGGCATCTGCCTTCGGCTCAGGTCATGGTCCCAGGTCCTGGGATCGGGACCTGCATCCGGCTCCCTGCTCGGCAGGGGGCCTGCTTCTCCCTCTCCCACTCCCCCTGCTTGTGTTCCCTCTCTTGTGCTGTCTCTCTCTGTCAAATAAATAAATAAAATCATTTAAAAAATTTCAGAAAGCCACTTGCAAAAATCTCAAATGTTGAGAAACAACAGGTGTTGGTGAGGATGCAGAGAAAGGAGAACACTTTTGCACTGTTGCTGGGAATACAAACTGTTACAGGCACTCTGGAAAACAGTATGGAAGTTCCTCAAAAAGTTAAAAATTGAGCTACCCTACGACCCAGCAGTTGCACTACTGGGTATTTATCCAAAGGATACAAAATGCTGATGTGAAGGGCCACATGCACCCTAATGTTTATAGCAGCATTATCAACAATAGCTAAATTATGGAAAGAGTCCAAGTGTCCATCAAGAGATGAATGGATAAAGAAGATGTGGTATATATATACAATGGAATAGTACTCAGTGATCAAAAGGAATGAAATCTTGCCATTTGCAACAACGTGATGGAACTAGAGGGTATTATATTAAGCGAAATAAGTCAGAGAAAAGTCATAATTATCATAGGATCTTCCCCCTTTGTAGAATTTAAGAAACAAAACAGATGAACATAGGGGAAGGAAAGGAAAAATAAGATAAAAACTGAGAGGGAGGCAAACCATAAGAGACTCTGAACTACAGAGAACAAACTGAGGGTTGCTGGAGGGAGGTGGGTGGGGGGATGTGTTAAGTGGGTGATAGGCATTAAGGAGGGCACTTGTTGGGATGAGCACTGGATGTTATATATATTTAAGTGATGAATCATTAAATTCTACTCCAGAAACTAATACTATACTATATGTTAACTAACTTGAATTTAAATTAAAAAAATTTTTTTTGAACTTGAACTACATATTTTTGTGTGTATGTGTGCCCTATATTTATAGACATATATTGTTGCATGTATATGCTACTGTGTTAATATTATTATAAAACATACACAAAAAACAAAAATATGAAAGAATGAAGTAATATTTTTAAATAATTCTCATTTAATTTCATCCAGTAATGGAACAAAAAACATTTTACTTTGTGATCGATTATGCTTCACTATTTCACAAGATCTTTATTTAACACTATGATAATTATTCAAAGTCTGGTATCAAATTTGGTTTCCTTCTGTGCTTGTTTTCATTACTGAAACTTGCCTGCATTGCTGAAAAAGATGTTTTTTACAGAAATGGAGAAATGAATGGCTTGTCTTTAAACTCAAAGATTCTTTGAAGTACTCGCAATGAAAATAACCCATGGACCTATGTGCCGTTCAAAATATTTTCAGGGTCATTCTGCATCTCATTACAAAACCTCTGTGATGATCACACAATTTAAGATAGTGTTATCCATCACCCCCATGCACATAAACAGGGGGGCTTCACAGGGGCCACTGTCAGCCCTGCAAGTGCCCACTCTTCCTTGCTTTCCATTAGGGACACATGGCCAGCTAAGGCACTGACCTGTGTCCACGAAGCTATTAGATATTAGCAAAACTGTGTTTTGTTTCTGTTTATATAAAAAAATAGGTACAATCAGAATTCCTTTTTTTTAATGTTTTATTTATTTATTCATGAGAGTCAGAGAGAGAGAGAGAGAGGCAGAGGCAGAGGGAGAAGCAGGCTCCCCACCTAGCAGGGAGCCCGATGCAGGACTTGATCCCAGGACCCTGGGATCATGACCTGAGCAGAAGGCAGACGCTTAACCATCTGAGCCACCCAGGCGCCTCAGAATTCCTTTTTTAAAAATATGTATTATCTAAGTAGCAGTCTTTTATTTATTTATTTATTTGACAGAGAGAGACACAGCGAGAGAGGGAACACAAGCAGGGGGAGTGGGAGAGGGAGAAGCAGGCTTCCCGCCGAGCAGGGAGCCCGATGTGGGGCTCGATCCCAGGGTCCTGGGATCATGACCCGAGCCGAAGGCAGACATCTAACAACTGAGCCACCCAGGCGCCCTCAATCAGAATTCTTTATATTTCCCTGCAACCTCACAGATTGACTGACATATACCCCGGTTTGGAGACTGATGCTCCAGGAAAAGGGAGGTGTCAAGCACTCAACAGGTTGTAAAGGATCCGTCACCAAGCCTCAGGCTTGTTACCTAGCATGATGATGGTAAGGGTCACGCTTAGAGGGGGTCGCTCAGCAGGCTGCCAAGCCCCCAGCCATAACTGCAGTATCCTAGGTCCCATGAGTGAGGGCGAGTGAACGAATTCCTCACCCAGCCATTAGGGATGAATGGAACCATCCCGAATAGTTTTTAGTTTTCTTTTCTCATGAACCCAGGGATTAGGCAGGACCAGACTTAATGGCTACAGATGTCAATTCTGCGCTTGGACAGAGCTGTGGAGGAGCAGGGACTTGAAATAGTAAGTCACTGAGAAAATCATTTTGAACGTCCTTTATCAGTTTCAAAATATGGGACCTTCAGCAAAGCACATAGCCTCCCTAAGTCTCAGCTTCCTTGTTTGTAAAGTGAAGGGGTTAGAAGAGGTGATCCTTCTCAAAAAAAAAAAATGTTCGCTATTTTTATTATTAGACCACTCCCAGCTTACACATGGCCTGAGCTCCAAAAGCTCATTTTACTTTCAGTTGTTTGAACTCCGAACATATTTGCCCACGTAAAGAATATCAGGCATTTGATTTGATTCCCCGTAAATACTACCTAGTGTTGCTGATGGAGCAGGAGCCTGGATGTGCATCCCAGGAGCGGGGTTCTGCAGTGTGGGAAGGGGGCAGGGCCCCGTCTACTGCACCCCAGGGCTGTTCTCAGGGCGCTGAGTTCAAGAGCCCGCAAGCTGCGTTCAGCCCCCATTCTACGGCAGGTTTTCTGCTTCACTCTGATTCCCTTCCTGCAGCGGTGATGAAATATTCAGTGCCTCTGGCAGTTGTCCAGACCTTAAAAAAATAAACAGCCTCTTCTCCCCGCCACCTTTGCCCTGTGCACCCTGCATCCAATATCCCATTTCCTCAGTAGCTGGCCAGGAAAGCAACCACTAGTTTATGATGATATGTGAATGCCCCGAATCCCCTTCACCTTCCCAAAGTTGTTTCCATTTTTAAAGAAATGGAATCTAGAATTTCAGGCGGTGAAACAGAGCACGAGCCCAGGATCTGTAGCACTGGGACGTTAAGAATGCCCTTCCTACAACGTTGTTTTGGGGCTCCTCCGACAGGATTAACTGCCCCCTACTCTGTTTTCTTATAAAACACCTTTGCCGACAGGACTTGGAAGCAGACCAGCTGGTCCCTGGGGATCCTCTCCCCTAAGTTGGCCTTGCTGTCTTCATCACCTCTTTCCTTCTCCCATTCCTTAAAGCAGTTTCTCCAAGAGCCCCAGCAGTTTTTCAGCGAGCTGCAAGGTGGAGGGTCTCTGGCAGACATTGGGACCTCAGATGGGGTACGTGCTTGGTCAGTGACTAAGCCAAGGATTGTCCATTATCTGTGGGACACAAGGAGTATGTCCAAGCCAGTGGCAGAATGTGTGGGTTATGGATAACTGATGACTAAGGTACTCGTATTGTCCAAACCAAAAATTGGGACACACAATCTGACAAATACAGATAAATTTATGGGGACAGTGGGGCTGAATCTTTGAAACTGGGATGCAGGCCAGAGATAGGGCGGCTGAAAGAGCTAGGCGGTGGCTGGCAAGGGGCGGGCAACAGGGCAGCGGGCAGGACTGACATGTCTCTATCCCTGGGTCATAGACAGAGACAGGCATGGATGACCCAGCCACACCCTGTGCCCCTTCCAAACATAACAGAATTAATTACATCCTTTTTATGGTACTGGAACCATGAACATTGCCCTGTCCTCTCTGCTTAGCTCCTGGCCAACCTTTCCAACTGCTTCTTAAGTATCTTTCCCTGGATACCCTAGAAATGCCTCAAAATGATCCTGCTGGTCCTTCCGGCTGAGGTCATGGCTTTGCCATGCACAGAGCCATCTCTAATAATAGCAATTATTTCATCATCTTTTTCCTCGCCTTTTTTTTTTAAACCCAACTGGTCCCCGAGACTTTTGTTTCTACCATGAAAATGTCTTGTTTATCCTGAGTGCCATAAAGATCCTCTATTGATACCACCTCCATAATTTCCTAAATAATTTCCTCCCTTCCCCACCTCCTCCAGGTGCGCGCGCACACACACACACACACACACACACACACACACCCCTCCTTCCTAAAACACTTTTGGATATTTATTGTCGAGAACAATGTACACATGTCATAGAATAGCATTGAAGACGTTTCCCAACTTGGTTTCAAACCTTTCTTTCCAACTTCATCTCAATCAGTACATCCTGCGCTAACTCACACTGGGCTACTAGCCATTCCCTGAAATCCTCTGTGCTTCTGCAAATGCTGCTCTTTTCCCGCTTTTCATTATTTTATTTTCAATGGAGCTTGTCCTAGTTCTCCTAATCAGAATTATTTGTTCTCTCCTTGGTGCTCCCTAAAATGTCCCCACTCTGTCCTAGCCATGTTCACAGACCGACTTGTATGCGTCTCCTTCTCTACACCCTTGCCGGTGTTCATCTTTAGACCCCAATCCCTTAGCCAGCATCTAAAAGGGACTTAATAATTGTGTATAAAATGTGTTGAAAATCTTTTATTTTGGCAGAGGGTGACTGCATCTTGGGGACATCTTCTTTCATATCTCTGAAGTTTGGACCAGAATATGCCACCCCAAAAGATGCCACTTTGGCATATGATTATTTTGAGCTGAAGGCAATTAAGCAACAGCAGATGCAGGAGGAACTCTCTGCCCTCTCCCTTTCTGCCTGAAAGCAGGACATAAATTTCCTTTTGTGCAGGTGCTGCCCCCTTCCTGGGCCGGGGGAAGGGAACAGCCCGATCCCAGAAGATAGAAAGTCAGCATGGAGATGGGTCTGCATAAACAAACCTTACAGGGCGCCTGGGTGGCTCAATTGGTTAAGCGACTGCCTTCAGCTCAGGTCATGATCCCAGGGTCCTGGGATCGAGTCCCGCATCGGGCTCCCTGCTCTGCGGGGAGCCTGCTTCTCCCTCTCCCACTCCCCCTGCTTGTGTTCCCTCTCTCGCTATGTCTCTGTCAAATAAATAAAATAAAAAATCTTTAAAAAAAAAAAAACAAAAAACAAACCTTACAAATAACCCTTGTTTTCCGTTAATTTCCCCCATATATTTACCTTCCCATAATGTACTGCCCCTAGAGGCCCACACCTCTTTTATTTGTCTTGTCACTTTCCCCCATGTATTGCCCTCTGTTAACGTGGTATATAAGCTCCCAGGCCTCACTGCTTTTTAGGGTTTTCACTTTCTTGGGGGGAGGCTCCCTGTGTGTATATGAAACAAACCTTTCTCCTGCTAATTCACATGTCTCAGTCACTAACCTAAGAGGGTGGAGGAACAGTTTTCTTCCCCTCCCCTACACTTCCAACCAGGCAAACAAATGTTGACATCCACAGCTCTCCCGGGCCCTCACCTCCGGCCTCAGGGTACAATGCTCTCTCCTCTCCACATGGCCCATTTTAATGCCTAGGGTGCAACTCCTTGCCTGCTCCAAACTCCCCAGTGTGGGGCCCCGCGTTCTCTCACTGCCCCTTGCTGTGTTATGTCCATTTACTCTCAAAAGCGATTCACTTCGTGCTAATTCCTACTCAGTAATCATGGATACTAGGTTAATGTGACGTCCATCTCAAAACAATCGTAGTGCAATAGTGGGCTCGTGGAAAACTCAGTTCTTGACTAAACCTAAAAAGAATGGTGGCATTTGAGTGCTATGGCCAGGCTAGAGGACCAGAGAGTCTGCATATGGGAGAGGAGAGATGTGGGTGAGCTCAGGGGCAAGAGAGATGAGGGACAGAATGGTGGTCCTCACAGAGGCAAGTAAATCAGCAATGGCTCAACAAAGGCTAACAGCAGAGGGAGCCCCGGCGGTGGCCCTGTGCCCGCACCCCCTGCGGGAAGTCCAGGCGTTGCAGGGAAAGGTCGGGAAGCTTCTGCAAGTGAGTCTTGAAGGTGGAAACTGGGGAAGGACGTTTGAAGCAGAAGCTTAGAATGCTGTCCGCAGTGGGAGGGAACATGTTCTGTTCAGTGGAGGGGATGACGCACCGAAGGAGGCCACGTGGGGTGTCTGGCTGCCTTCAGGCCGGCAGCTACAGAAATCCATTAAATGGCACATACTGGCCATTTCCATTGGCTTATTAAGGGGAAATTCACTCTACATCAGTGAAGAGGTGACCAGGTTCGTTCTGGTTCTCCTCCCTCATTTCACACAACAAAAGGGACTCAGAGGAAGGGTATTTTCTTTTTGAGGAGTGTTCAGTTAAAATGGTGCTTGAGTGAGGGGCACCTGGGTGGCTCAGTCGGTTAAGTGTCCGACTCTTGGTTTTGGCTCAGATCATGATGTGGGATCAAGGTCTGAACTCAGCGCAGACTTCTTGAGATTCTTTCCCCCTAGCCCCCTCCCCCTGCTCATGCTCTCTCTCTCTTTAAATAAACAAATAAAATCTTAAGAAAAAAAATGGTACTTGAGTGAATCTTATAGCCCTTCCCTTTCCTTCCCTCCACCCTTCTCTCCCCCTCCCTCTTAGTCCTCCCTCTCCCCTCCCCTCCCCTCCACACAGAGTTGTTGATTTGCCCCGTGTGCCAGGCCCCTGCTGGGTGTTGGGGATTGATTCAGAGATGGGCAGGGTAGGATCCCCTTGTCCAGCAGCCTGGCCTCCACTTCTCCCATGCTGGCTAGGGATGTAAATCAGGATGACTGTCCTGGAAGGGCACCGCTGTAAGACCAGGCATTAGGAGCAGCTACAGAATGGAAATGCCCGGCCCTTGGTTAAAAAGATGATTAAGAATTTCAGGACAGCTGCCACAGTGGAGCATTAAACCAGGCATGGGGCCCTTCTAGTGTGTGCGTTCAGATGACCAACAAAGCCAGCCCTGCCATGCACGGTGTTCCTGCCCAGTGACCCAGGGACAGAAGGGAGGGGGAAGGCAAGAGAGAGGCTGTAACAAAAGGAGGGGAGAAGAAGGTAACTGAAACCTTCTGAGGCTGACGTTCACACTGATCACCCACAAAAGGCCTCTTGTCTGTTTTCTTACAGTAAGTATCCTGATCCCCTGATTATTTGCAGAATCACATCTCAAAGGGACCTTCGGTCATCCTTCCAGGTTTTTAACATTTTGCAGAGGGGAGGACACTGTCTTCTGATTTCTATGCACCAAAGCTGGGTCAGGAGAATGGCTGGGAGGAGGAAGCATGTGAGGAGGGGTATGGAGAAAGGGGAGAAAGTTCTGATACTTGACTAAAGATGGCATTTTCCAAAAGTAGCCAGCAAGAATTTGATTGGCAGGAATTCCGTTAGCTAACTGAGTTCTGAATGGAGCTGTGTTTTTGGCTGTGAGACGGATATCCATATAGAGACAATGGGGTTCACAGTTACCAAACCACAAGTGACCAGCTCCTGTGATCAGTAGGCTGGTGGTAACCAGGATCTATCTTCATGCAATTGAATATCCAGCCACTTCAAAAGTGTGAAACTGCGCTTATACCGACTCCTGAGTGGTAGAGAACTCTGTATCATGATGGCATAAATATTCATATTTATATATAAACTGTGGGGTAGAGAAAACATTAGCAACCTCCTCTTTGCCCAATGAGGAGAGTGTTGGGAAGGGTTTCAGCTGAGATCAGTCTGAACTACTGCTGTCAATAACCATTTTCTTCCGTGAGCAAGACCTACAGATGGGAACAGAAAAGACAAAACTCTTGTTACAGTCTTTGTTCTAAAGTCTTTTTTATCTGGGGTGCCTGGCTGGCTCAGTAGGTAGAGCATGCCACTCTTGGATCATGGGGTCTTGAGTTCAAGGCCCACACTGGGCTTAGAGCCTACAAATGAAAAGAGTCAAGTCTATTTTGTCTGATGTAAGTATGGCTACTCTGGCTTTCTTTTAGCATGCCAGTTGCCTGATTAATATTTCTCCATCCCCTCGCTTTCAATCTGCAGGTGTTTTTAGGTCTAAAATGAGTCTCTTCTAGGCAACATATAGATGGGTCTTGTTTTTTGATCCATTCTGTCACCCTATGTCTTTTGATTGGAGCATTTCATCCATTTACATTCAAAGTAATTATTATTATTTTTATTTTTAAAAGATTTTTATTTATTTATTTGATGGAGAGAGACACAGTGAGAGAGGGGAACACAAGCAGGGGGAGGGGAGAGGGAGAAGCAGGCTCCCCCCTGAGCAGGGAGCCCGATGCTGGACTCAATCCCAGGACTCCAGGATCATGACCCAAGCCGAAGGCAGACGCTTAACCAACTGAGCCACCCAGGTGCCCACATTCAAAGTAATTGTTGATAGATATGTATTTATTGCCATCTTATTATTTGTTTTGTGGAAAAAAGACAAAACTCAAGAGCTAGATGGGTAAATTTCGCAAGGGCAAAGTTACTGATGAGAGAAACGAATCGTGGTAGGAGGAAGGGACCCGTGTGGGCTGACTTGGAGCTTGGGGCAGGCAGACTGAGCGAGTGAGCCTGTAGACGGGGCTTCGGGCCAGTCTGCACGGTGGGGTCATGCAAGGCCCTCATGCCATCCCCCTCTTTAGTGTTTGCTTGAAAGATTGCCACCTAGTTTAGTCTTTCAGTGATTTTAAATACCTGACCAATGCTCCTCTGAATGAGACTGCTTCCAAGGTGAGCACGAGTTTTTTTACTTTTAAGCACTTTTAAATAGAGCTCACTTTCTTCTTCAAGGCAGAAATGAGGTATTCAGCTTGGAATGACTAGAAAATTTTCCAGTGGTAGTTTTTCTATAGCTGGATGGGTTAAAAACTAAGTACTGGGGCACCTGGGTGTCTCAGTTGGTTAAACATCTGACTCTTGATTTTGGTTCAGGTCATGATCTCAGGGTTATGAGATTGAACCCCACGTCATGGTCCAAGCTGGGCGTGCAGACTCCTTAAGATCCTCTCTCTCCTTCTCCCTCTGCACACCACCCCCCTGCTTGCGTGCGCACATGAGCACACGCTCTCTCTCTCAAAAAAGCTAAGTACTAATGAGGTCAACCTGTAACACTTGATTCCCATATAGCAACTATAATTATAACATTATGATGATAATAACTATTTAATACTTGCTAGGTATCAGGCACCATTGTAGGCGTTTTACCTAAATTATCTCTTTATTCTTTGCACCAGCCCTCATGAAGCAGGTAATATTATTTCCTTAATTTTACCAAGATGGAAATTGAGGCACAGAGAGGTTAAATAACTTGCCCGAGATCACAAATTTGTAAAGTCAGTGCTGAAATTCAAACTCAGGCCATTTGACTTCAAAGCTATACCTTTTACCAATATAAACCATTTAACTCTGAATTAGACAAGTTTTAGCATCATGAGAATTAAGTGAGCCTGGTCATAGGGAGAGCCGGTGAGAGGACATGAATGATTTGTCCACGAATGGAAAAATGTCTCAGATCTTAAGTAATAGTGAGGATCAGTCTATTCAACCCTTTTTAATACCTTAGTTATCATCCAAATAGTCAGAATAGAGACCACAGAGTGTGGGTACACAAATCTGAGAACATGAGAATTACTAATCAGAGGGAAAAGCAGCTGCTGGGAGCCAAGACAGTGAGGACAATGAACACTTTCCCTATTACAGTGCCTGGCACTTTTTTTTTTAAAGATTTTATCTTATTTATTTATTAGAGAGAGAGAAACAGCATGAGAGGGGAGAGGGTCAGAGGGAGAAGCAGGCTCCCCGCCAATCCGGGAGCCCGATGCGGGACTCGATCCCGGGACTCCAGGACCACGACCTGAGCCGAAGGCAGTCGCTTAACCAACTGAGCCACCCAGGCGCCCCTGTGTCTGGCATTTTTGTAAATTCACTGTGCAGCTCAGAAAAACCCTTCCTTATCAATAAGGAAACTAAAGCTCAGAGATAGTGAATAACTCATGCAGAAACACATTTAAGTTTCTGAGATGGCATTTGAACACATCCACAAAGACTTCAAAATCTGGGCTCTTTCCATATGCTAATAAAATTAATTTTATACATTTTTTATTATTATTAATACAACTAAAAATGTCTAGATTAAGAATACAGTGTAATTTTTACGTTAACTGATAGCTATTTGTTATCAGCTACATTTATCAGGAACACAGTGACTCTTTTTCTGCAAACTGTTCTTGCTTAGAATTCATTTCACACCTTGGTAAGTAAGGCGAGCACAAGAAATAGTGATCTAAGACATGGTCCAGTTGCAACACATTGTTGCAACCAGAATTTTGGCTGGATGAAAAGACTCAAACTTAGCCGGCCTGGGTTCTTGCTCCCTGCCCTTTCACGTGCCACTGTTCAGGTGTTCCACAGCATTCACTATGCCCTCTTTGAGTTTCCCTGAACAACTTCTCTGGCCCAAAAGGACCAAGTCAACACCTGGTGAAGATATTTTGAAGTGGCACAGTCTTGCTTCATTCATTGCAGTTACATAAAAGTTCCTGCTGTGTTGCTTCTAAAAAAACATTCTAGAATGGACATCAGTAAGGAAAGGAGAGGCCCCTGGGCAGCCAACTCCTCCAAAACCTGTTGCTTGTGAGATTGCACAGTGGCAAGAGACATTTGGACTTCACTGTTGGCAGTACGCTCTGTCCAGAGTGCCTGGCATCCAATTACACTACTCAGCGGTTTCATTCCTATTGGTAAAAGAATTAGACTTTTATTGGATGCTACTCAGTCTCTAGAACATACAGTCATTGCCTAATGGAAGCTCATGGGCAATTGTTACTAGAAATAGAAAACATTCAAGGTTAAGAGCTCAAAATTTTCAAAGTGTCTTTGAAATGATCAAAGGTCCAGGTCAGTCTGAAGGGCAGGCTTTTGGGATCCCTCCCGGCTCCGCACACACATTATCTCTGTGCTTCCAGATGCTGGTGTTATGACACGTTAGCATTTCCCTGTTTTCTCAAGAGGGCCTAAAGAAGGTAACCTGAATGAAAATGAATTAATGAATTAATATATCCTAATTTGAAAAGTATGAGCCCCAGTTTTCTTTTTTGATTAAAAGAGGTATTTATAATACCTGCCTCATGGAATGTGATGGAGAGTAAGTGTGACGATGTCCTGAAAATGCTTTGTAAACCAAGACATTATTGTAATTCAGTTCTCCATCAGAGTTGGATAGGACATCGTTACAAATAAAATTATAATACTGTTTGGTAGAACAGAGGGTCTAATTAATATGCACATCTGTGGATTCTTTTCTAGATTCTGACTGGTAGACATAGAACCAGTGATTGATCTGATTAGAGACATAAAGAAGCACTCACCTTATTTTGTTCCTTTGTAAATAAAGGAAGTGGTTTTGAATTGCAATTGAAGGATGAGTGAACTTTGAATGGAATCTTGAAGGATGAAGAGGATGGGTAGGTGAAGAAGAACGTTCTAGACTGACTTGACAACACAGAGCGTTTGGTGTGTGGTCTGGTATGCTGCCCTGATGTGTCAAGCGCATAACGTGAGATGAGATTAGAAAGGTAACTCAGGA
This sequence comes from Mirounga leonina, assembly GCF_011800145.1. Taxonomy (NCBI): domain Eukaryota; kingdom Metazoa; phylum Chordata; class Mammalia; order Carnivora; family Phocidae; genus Mirounga; species Mirounga leonina. The sequence goes on from NW_023270680.1 coordinate 1,530,854, forward strand.
GCGGGTTGTGGAGGACCTTGAATGCCACGATCAGGGTTTGGGTCGAATTCCATAGTAATTCATAGGGATCCATGAAAGGCTATGGGGAAAGAGGTTGCTGGCATGATGTACAAACCTTCTGTATTTTGCCACGACACCTCTCATAACAGTATAACTTGCCCAAAAGTTATGTTGGACAGGCAAAGCATGGAGACAGGGTGGCTGGTGGGAAGTCACCGAATAGTTCAGTCAGAGTGATGGTGGGATAGAAAGCCGGGCTGCAGACGCAGGGGAAGTGGGTGGACTGAATGAGCGGGACTTGGCCGCTGAACAGGATGGGAGGAGGGAGGCCGAGGAGGACTTCCGGCCTAAGTGCCACGGGTGGAGGCAGAAACACGGCAGAGGTGGTCTGAATGTGTTCACGATCTCGGTGATTTCCTTACCCGTCCTGTGGTTTGGGTCTATTATCAACTTTCTGACACACTCAACACACTCTGGCCAACCAGCTCTGGTTTGGACCATTTTCTCCAGCGGTTGCCAAGACCTCCGGGAAGTCCATTGAGTGTAGTGACAGGCCCTTCCTTTTAAAGGAGAATGCCAGCTACTTTCAAAGGAACGGGTACTGATTTTTTGGTACTCTTCTCTATTTGCAATCTCACGGCAACAGGGAACACACAGATCGTTCCTGCTTACAGCTTTACGATTTAGGATTCAAGGAGCGGCGGGGTGGGCAGTGTTTGAACGCAGCCTTTGGTTTTTCTGTTCTTTTTCCTTCTTGGCCCAGCACAACTAGTTAAACACAGGAAATTAAGATCACATTGTCTGGGTGCTCACTGATTAAGCTGCATTAGATTGACAATCTCTAAGCCCTGATTATTTTGTTTTAAAGTTGTCTTCATGTGCATAAATATGCATCATTCCCAGCATCAAAAGGTGTTTGTTAAAAGTTCTTTTGAAAGTGGTCCTGGGCGCCTGGGTGGCTCAGTCAGTTGAGCGATCGACTCTTGGTTTCGGCTCAGGTTGTGATCTCAGGGTCCTGAGATCGAGCCCCGCATTGGGCTCTGTGCTCAGTGTGGAGTCTGCTTGGGATTCTTTCTCCCTCTCCCTCTGCCCCTCCTGCTCGTGCTGTCTCTCTCTCAAATAAAGAAGCAAATCTTAAGAAAAAAAAAAAGTGGTCCTGAGTTATTCAGGACTCAGGATAGCGGTTGGGAAACGCTCACATCATGTGCCATGGAAGAGATGCTGACCTTTTGGGAAGTGTTCTGGCTTCCACATTTCTGCCGGTTGGGAGAAGGTGGAGTGGGAGTCATTGTTGGGGAGAAGCGCAATAAAGAGATGCCTCTTTCTGCTTAAGAAAGCCAACTACAAATCAAATGAGTAGAGTTTTGCAAAGTATATTGGAGGGAACAAACCTCTTTGGCAATATTATTACTAGAGATTGTACTTGAAGTGCTTCTTCCAGAACATGAGGTTTATTTCTCTGTGGGTGTTTTGTCCTAACACTGTCTCAAGCAAAGCCATTAGTCTCTGATGTATCATTTTTAATCTAAGAAGAATGACACAGATGCATATTTATAATATATAGAAAAAAATGGCAAAAACATGAACATAGAAGTTATGCCTAAGGTTTGCTTTCTTTTGCTTTTGATGACAACAAAAAAGTAAATAAAAGCAAAAGTCATGTGTAACTGAGAGCTTTAAAAATTTCCTGATGGCTTTTATTTATTCAATAATCATTCCTTGAAAGTGGCGACAGGATGCTAGGTAGTGTGTAATGAACTGGAGACAGAAGTATATAAAAGACACGCCTCAACTATCAGGGAGCTCCTGTGCATGGGAGTGATGGAAGCGTCACCCTCACGATGCCATCCAATAAGGCAGGGGTGGAAGGGCGCACAAGTCTCTCTGGGAGCACAGAGGAGAGAGTGGTGAGAAGAAGGATAGCTTCACAGAGGTGGCACAGCTCGAGCTGGGTCAACAAGGATGACTTGTTTCAGCGACCATCCAAAGCAGAGGCTAGAGGAGTGAAAAGGCATAGAATGAGTGAGAATATATGGTTTAGTTGGGAAAATTACAAGCAAAACAGCAACTGTTGATTGTCATTCCCCTTCTTGTTGCTCAAACCCGATTCCAACCAGGTATTGACAGCCACATGCTTCAGAGGACACAGGTCCCTTTCCAGCCCAAGGGAGGTGGTCTTTAATAGTGTAAGCCCATCACAGCCCATCAGTTCCCTGTACCAATGGCTGCTTTTAGCATAGGCTGATATTGAATTGTGTCCCTAAAAGACACGTAGAAGTCCTAGGCCCTGGTACCTGTGAATGTGATCTTATCTGGAAAAAGGCCTTGGCAGATGTCATCAAGTTAAGATGAGGTCATTAGAGTGGGCCTGAATCCAATATGACTGATGTCCTTCTAAGAAGAGCAGAACGCCATGTGATGATGTGGGCACATGGGGAGAACCCTATGTGATGGAAGAGGCAGAGATTGGAGCGATGCATCTATAAGCCAAGGAACACCAAGTATTGCTGGCAACACCAGAAGCTAAGAGAAACACATGGAAAGATTCTCCCCAAGAGACTTCAGAGAGGACACAACATTGCCAACACCTGATTTTGGCCTTCTTTTCTCTAGAACTGTGAGAGAATAAATGCCGCCCCCCCCCCTTTTTTAAGATTTTATTTATTTATTTATTTATTTATTTATTTATTTATTTATTTGAGAGTGTGAGTCAGGGGAGGGGCAGAGGGAGAGGGAGAGGGAGAGAATCTCAAGCAGGCTCTGTGCTGAGCACAGAGCCTGATGCGGGGCTCTATCTCACCACCCTGAGATCATGACCTGAGCCAAAATCAAGAGTCAGACACTTAACTGACTGAGCCACCCAGGCACCCCAAGTGTTTATTGTTTTAAGCATCCCAGTTTGTGAGCTTTGTTTCAGCAGCCCCAGGATACTAATTGAGCCGGGTTAATGAAACATGAGGGAAGCAGCTAGGGAATTCTGGGAAAGCATTTCCTCCCTCTCCCTCTTAGGAAGGAAGATGGGGGCATTTCTCCCGGTCCCCATCCATTCCAGTTATGGTGTGTGGAGTGGCTAGGGCCATGTTTCAACGGCAAGGGATAAGTCTGAGGACAAAGGCCAGTGCGCTGGTGGAATGGAATGTACAGGCCTACAATATGTCATTTGGTTGAATGGTTGAATTCAAGTGGTTGAATTATCCTGGAGTTTCTGGATTTCCTATCGTATGAAATAAAATGTGGTCATTCCTTGTGGCACCTTAAATTTTCTGTTATCTGCATATGGAAACATCTTAGCTGATAATGGTTAGTGGTATCTAGAGGAAATAATTAGGGTCAGGAAATCTTTTATTTCCTACCAGCTGCTGACTGTGGCCACCATTCCCAATGAGTCCTATGCAGAAGGGACACTCCCCACAAAGGCACATATGCTTTATATATTTATTTTTATTTTTTAAAAAGATTTTATTTATTTATTTATTTGAGAGAGAGACAGAGCACAAGCAGGGGGGAGGGACAGAGGCTGAGGGAGAAGCAGGCTACCTGCTGAGCAGGCAGCCCGATGTGGAACTCGATCCCAGGACCCTGAGATCATGACCCGAGCTGAAGGTGGATGCTTAACCAACTGAGCCACCCTGGTGCCCCGCACATATGCTTTATTACTAGCTAGTCCCAGTTCCACTGAGGCTTCTTCTCTGGCAAAGCAAACTGGGCCATATATGAGCCTTGAGGTCCTGCTGGGTTTTGTATATATTTCTCATCCCAGAAATACTCTCCCACCCCACATTCTCCACCATGCAGCTACTCTCCACCCACCCTCTGGTGTCAGCTTAGATACCATCGCTTTGAAAAGACTTCATTGACTCCCAGGTTTGGGTCAGATGCCCTGTTATTGGCTTTCTGGGCACCCTGGACTTCCCCCATCTTAGCATTTACCACACTGTGTTGTGGTTGCCCGTTTACTGTCTCTACCCCTCACTAGACTCTACAGTTTGGAGGCAAACACTGTTGAGTCCTCTGCTTCCTGTTTCATGCCCAATATAATACAAAGCCTACCTCACAGTAGGCACTTGATAAATATGTACTAAGTGAAGGAAAATAAGAGACAAGGCAGTGCCACAGTTTGCAACCCAGAGTTTACCTACAACACTCTGACTAGGGCCTTTGAAGAACAGGAGCTGGGCAGGCCCTTGGCAACACACAAAGCAGGCAAGTCACTGTTTGTCCCTGGCCTTGGGGTCCTATTCAGGGATTCCTCCACCCTCCTGACCTGTCATTTCCCTCTCATCTTCTACTCCTCTCTCCACTTCACTTGGGGTGGGGGAGGGGAAAGGAATGATCATGGGTTACCTAGAATGACCAATACATCTAGTACTTCTTCTAGGGAAAAAACACATTGCTTTATTTATTTATTTATTTTTAAAGATTTTATTTACTTATTTATTTGAGAGAGAGAGAGAGAGAGAGAGAAACAGCATGAGAGGGGATAGGGTCAGAGGGAGAAGCAGGCTTCCCGCCGAGCCGGGAGCCCGATGCGGGACTCGATCCCGGGACTCCAGGATCATGACCTGAGCCGAAGGCAGTCGCTTAACCAACTGAGCCACCCAGGCGCCCTGAAAAAAACACATTGCTTTAAATATTAGTGATACTACATGAAACTAAGTCTCCAGAAGCTCCTAAAAAATTAATGTCAAGAATTTATGGTAGGGCAGGGAGCTGGAAGCAAGTAGGGCTTTCATGCCTTCATAACATAGTGGGTAGGTGAGATGATGTAGGCTTGTAGGCCCCTTGCAGGCCCAGATCATTTGAGGACTGCACTGAGGTTAAGGACGGCCAGGTAGGCCTGGGCCAGGAGGAGAAAATGTTCTCTTCCCCTTATCTCATGTTGCAAGTCCTAAATGCCTGGATCAGCAGGAAGTGGCTCTTGCCTAGCTTAAAGTGTATCTTTCTAAACAGAAGTGTTCTTTCTAAAGACAAAGAACATGTTGTCTCCAAAGGAAGGATGGCTAAGAGAATTCTTTATTCTGCAAGCATAAACAGGATGTATTTTGTTCTTATTGAATTTCGTGTATATTTCACTTCACGGATGTTGGGTTGATACTTTAAGTATACATTGTTGTGTTTATCTGATCACTGCGAGTATATAGCTATGTGAGTAATAAACGGCAGTATGCAGTTGCAAGTGCTGCCTTTGCTCTGCATCCCCTGTGTCCTGGTGATTTCGTAGACCCTTACCCAGGGACCCCAACGCACTAGACGTTGACAGGTAGGTACTTGTCTGCTTTGCCTCCCTCTCCCCCACTAACTCCTTTTAGAAAAAAGTTTATTTAGTTATTTCTGCACCCCATATGGGGTTGGAACTCAGGGCCCAGAGATCAGGAGCCACATGCTCTACTGACCAAGCCAGCCAGGCACCCCTGGTTCCTGGTTTCACTGAGAACTTTGGGAGAATCATCTCATGTTTGTACTTGAAAACATCTTCCCGTGATGATCTTGCTGGGGTATTACCTCCATCTAAGGTCACTATCCATCAGTTCTGATGGTAATGGTTTCATCTTTAAGGTGAAGGTTATTCATTCACTCAACAAACACTGAGGTGCTTCCCATGTATGCACTAACTACTGTGCTGAGCACCAGGTCACCCATGGTGAGACAGACACCAGCCCCACCCTGGCGGAGCCTACAGTCCCGTGGGGCGGGGCTGGGGAACCACAAATAAATCAGCATTAAAAATTTGCTCCAAGCGCTGTCAATGAAAGTAACAGGTCCTTGAGATGGAGTAAGGCGCAGGCAGGGGACCTACTTAGGATGCTTAGGAACAACTTCTTGAGAAGGTGACTCTCCAGCCGAGACTTACAGGATGAGAAGGAGCCAGGCCCCGGAAACGAGGTCACGTTCGTGGTAAGTGAGTTAAAAATAGCCCCCAACCGCTTCAGCAGCGGTATCGGACGTCCGCGCGAGGAGGCCTCGCCGCCAGGAGTAAAGATGGCGGGCGGGCGGCGGGGCGGGGCGGGGCGTGCCCGCAACCCGATTGGCCGGCTGGGCAGCGTCACGTGGGCGGCCGCCGAGCATCCGGGCCCGCGGCGGCGGCGCGGCGGAGGCTCCCGGGAGCGGGCGGCGCGGCGAGCGGACGGCGGCGGCGCCTCCCGGGCCGCCCGCGTGGGCCAAGCGGCACGCGCGCCGAGCATGGCGGGCTCCCTGCCTCCCTGCGTGGTGGACTGCGGCACCGGGTAAGAGCCGCCGGCGCCTGCCCCGACGCCGAGCACCTGCTCCGCGGCCCGCCCTGGCTCACCTGGCGGCCGCACCGCGCCCCGCGGCCACCTGGGCGCCCGCCCCCTCCTCCGGGCCCCCGGGGCCGCGCGCAGCCACCGCTCCCCCTGAAGGGCGCGGGTCGCGGCCGCGGTGCGCGCGCCTCGCCTCGCCTCCCGCTCCTCCCGCGCGCCGGGCCGCTGCGGACCCCGCTGACGGCCCTTGCCGTCCACCTGCCCAGCCGTGCCGCTCCCTGTGCCCCCAAGTGCCTGTCACTTCTTGCCCGTGGTTCTTGACCGCTCACTTGTGGAGGGTTTCGCATCACGCCACCAGCTTGACAGCCTCTGTGCAGCCCGCTTTGCCCTCCTCCAGTATCGACCGGCTCCCTCGGGCCGAGCCCTTGCTTCGGTTTGCGTTCGCTTGCCTTTCGCTGAAAAACGAATGTTAAAAAGGCTCCATTTTGAAAAACAAAGTCTAAATCTGGGCAGGCCTCTCCGGGGTATAGTTTTTTTTTTTTTTTTCCCCTCTTTACTTTTTGGTTGAGATGGTTTCTTTTGATGTTGTGACAACATGCAGAAGGGGTTTTAGGAAATTTCCTGTATTTTCAGTGGCCCAAGCTTAGCTGATTTTAGGAAGGTGAATCCATCTCGCTGGTAGTTCGGAGATTTAGGCATGCCTGCTTGCATTATAGATGAAGTGCTTAATGAAATAGCCTGGAAGTAAATTCAGTCTCTTAAAGATTTTTTGACACGGGACTTTACATATTTTTGTCAGAAAATCTTCCATGGCATGTTCACCCTAGCCTTGATTCTTTCTGTAGAAAAATGCACTTGGTTTGGTTTCCTTGACAACCTTGTGGGGGTGTCTTCTTTAATTTGTTACAGTCCATCTCCTACTGATCATGCTTTCCTTTTGCTGGTGAAGCCACTAGCATTGATTACAGGCTGGAAAAAATGGCCTCTTGGCTTGTGCTAATTCTTTTTGAAATAAGTATTGTATCAGAAGTTTTGTGGCTCTTTATTTTAGAAGTTGTTCTGCTACCTAGAACACAGCCGAAAATCAAAATTGATGTGAACACCCCCCCCGCCCCCATTGTTGCCTCCTTATGCCCCCTTCTCGCACAATACGGGTATTCATCCCATGCCCACCTGCGGTCTGCTTGTGTCAAGAGTGAAGGCAGCAGGTAAATGTATTTTTTCCACAGGTGCATGTGAAATTTTGACTTTTGTATTTTTGGTCTCGTAAACCTATTGAAATCTAAAGCATTTCTTGGTAGTAGCATTAAGGTAATGGCCACAGAGTTTGTCATACCTTTAATATTAGTAAGCTGGGGGCCTTACTCATCATTCTTGCTATAAATGTCTAAACCGTGGTGCTGTTCTGACCTTTTGAGGTAAGTGGTAAATGTAACTTGGCTCACTTGGAGATACAACTTCAGTGTATCATTGTTTTATGACCCCAAATCAATGCAGTTGTCTTTTGTCTGTTGTAGGCTTTGGCAGTCTGTTGTAGACAGTGGCAGGGAATCGTCCCGCTAGGTTTCACATGGACATATTCTGTCGTGGAAATGACTGTGATTTACCGTGAATTCCCAGGGTCCAGTATATGGTCAGAAGGAGCAGCCTCGGAGGGCTTAAATTTACTTGAGCATATCAATAGTTCTTATATTTCCCAGAGAGTGGAAATTGTTTTTGACTTTTACATCAAAATAGGATTTAAAAAAGGGTAAAATGCCCATAAAAATAACTGGGACGAAGGAAAAAGACCTAGGTAGTCATCCTAAACTGTAGACCAGTGGTCACTGTGGTTGGGCCCCACATTTGGCCTTAGTCTGCCTGTCTGACAAAATTAGTAGAGAGTCATTGTCAGTTATGCAATTCTTGTCATCAAGAAGGAAGAGAAATACCTGCTTCTTAGGTGAAAAAGCTTTTTTTCTAGTACTAAATTCTAGAAGAAAAATTCACATGGAACTACACATAGTGAACAGTAGTCATTTAATAGTGTACCAAGTACTATTTTTTTTATTGTAAATAAAATTCGTTCTTGTAGCTGTGCATCCTCCTCTAACAGTCCCTGAGACCAACTCAGCACAAGCGTGCTGGGGAGGGGGGGCAGGATAACGTGGACCAAGGTACCTCTTTGATCCAAAGATAAAGCTTTGTTTATTTAAAGGGATTACTGGGCTGCATAGTTTTCAGAGACTATTCCACAAATTCTAGTCTCACTTCTCTTACCTTTTTTGGTATTTTTTTAAAAAGATTTTTTTTTTTTTTTAAGTAATCTCTACGCCCAGTACAGGGCTTGAACCCACAATTCCAAGATCAAGAGTTGCACCTCCACTGACTTAGCCAGCCAGATGCCCCTTTTCTTGCATTTTTAAACTTACTTTGAAAAAATTTCAGGTTTACTAAAAAACTGCAAGAAGAGTACCAAAAAACACTATTATATATATATTTTTGGGGGGGGGGAAGGAAGGAAAGAGGGGTAGAGAGAGAGGGGCAGGCGTGGAGGGAGGGGCAGAGAGAGAATCTTAAGTAGGCTCCGCACCCAGCGTGGAACCCAACGTGGGGCTGGATCTCACAGCCTGAGATCATGAAGTGAGCTGAAATCAAGAGTCGGACGCTTAACTGACTGAGCCACCCAGGCGCCCCTGCCTCTACTATATATTCTTCATCCATTTTCACCAACTATTAACATTTGCTTTATCATTCTCTGTATAATCTATACATATTATTATTTTTCTGCACTGTTTGAGAGGAAGTTGCAGATATTGTGCCCTTTTATACCAAAATACTTCAGTGCATACTAAGAAGAGGGACTTCCTCTTACATAATCAGAGACCAATGATTTAAAGTAAAAAAAGTCTGACATTTATGCAGTGGTGTTCTCTAATATGCTGTCTGGATTCCCATGAATGGTCCTGTCTGTGTCTTGTGGACTCTTACTCCCCTCCCTCGTCCAGCACTTCACCTGTCTTTTAAGTCTCATCCAACTGGACCAGTCCCTTAGCCTTGTTCTGGTTTTCAGGACGTTGACATTTTTGGGAGCCAGTTGCTACGTATACTGTCCCTCAGTGTCAGCTTGTCTGGTGTTTCCCCATGATAGATGCAGGGTATGCGTTTTTGTCAGGAATATTGCAGAAGCGACGCCCATCTTTCTTGGTGCACCCCACCAGAATCTCCCCACCCCCGGCATTACTGAGATATAATTGACATATAACATTGTGTAAGTTTAAGGTTGTACAACATTTTGATTTGGTATATTTATATATTGCAAAATAATTACCACCATAGCTTTAGCTCACACCTCCCTCATATCACGTAGTTGCCATTTCTTTTTTGTGGTGAGAACACTTAAGTTCTAGTCTCTTAGCAACTTTCAGGTTTATAATACAGTATTACAGTGTATATAGTATATCACAGTATATAATACAGTGAACAGTATTACAGTACAGTGCTGTACTGTACATGAGATCCCTCTAGTCGGAAGGCTTAAAATAGTGATATGCCGCCTCCTCAATGAAGTTCACTTGGGTTATTTGGATGGGGTGATGTCCACTAGATATCCCCACTGCATTGTTCATTTTTCCCTTTGTAATTAATGTCATTTATGGAGAGATATTTTGAGATTATGTAAATCCCTGTTCTTCGTTAAACTTTCACCCATTTGTCTTAGTCTCCATTGGTGATTTTTGCCCTAATTGATAATTGCAGTGATGATGGCCAAATTGTGATTATTTATACTCTAGTGTCATGTCTACATTTATTAGTTAATGTTTTACTCTAAGCGCACACTTTCCCATAGTTCTCATCTATTTATTTATCATTTGTATGGGTTATTATTCAAAAGGTTGTTCTTACTATATTTAATGGGTTATTATCTGTTATTGCCATTATTTGTTTTGACGCTTAAATTGTTTGAGATTTGACCAATAAAAGCCCATTCAAACTGTTTCTGGTGTTCTTTAGACATGGCCCTGTCTTTCTTTTTTCTTTTTTTTTTTTTGAGCATGTTGCTATTATCAATAGACTGCAGTGATAGTCTTGTGTGTGCATACATCTTTTTGCATACATCTGGGTATATCTGGGATAGATTTCTAGAAGTTTCTGGGTCAAAGAGTAACTGCATATGTAATTTTGCTAGTGGGTGTGAAATGCCACTCAGCAGTGTGTATCCTCACCAGTAATGTATGAAACTGCCTGTGTCTTCTTACAGACTCACTAACAGAGTATATTGTCAAATTTTTTTTTATTTTTACCAATCTAGAGGGTAAGAAATGATATTATAGTTTTAATTTGAATTTCTTCTTATGTGGGAAGATGGGCATCTTTTCATTTGGTTAAGAGACATTTACATTTCTGTATTCTGTCGTGTCATTTCTCTGGCCCATTTTTCTGTGTTTTTGGTTTTGTGTTTCTTTGATTTCGGAAGTATTAGGGTGTTTGGAGGTCCCACAGACCGCTCCTGGCTTCAGTGATTTGCTAGGAGCAATTCCAGGACTGTAGTGAAAAAGTACAAAGCAAAATCAGCCAAGGGAAAAGGCACATGAAGCAGAGCCAGGAGGAAACCAGGAGCAAGCTTCCGGAGTCCTCTCTCACTGGAACCACACGGACGTGCTTCGTCAGCCTCCAGTTCTGACAGCACATCAAGGAAGCTCCTTAAAGACTCCATGCCCAGCATTGTCGAGGCTGGCCACGGCACCCCTGCCTAGCACATACCAAAATTGCAGAGCCCCATGAAGGAAAGCAGATGTTCAGCTTAAACTATTGTTTGCGTGGTTTAGGCACAGTGAATACCATTGAGGGAATGGCGGGAATCCTCCTGAGCCCACCGTTCCCAGATGCCAGCTGGGCGGCCAAGCTTGCAAGCAGGATTTCTAAAGAGCACAGTCTTGGGCCTGTTAACTCTTTTCTGCGTGTTGGGCTGTTAGCTCTTGATGATGTAAGTCACAAATACATTTTCCCTATATATCACTTGTCTTTTGCCACGCAAAGGTTTTTTAAAGTTATCAAATTTATTTATCTTTTCCTTATTGTTTCTAGATTTTGAGTCATAGTTAAGAAAGTCCCCCCCTGCCATTCCCAAGTTATATGGTGTTTTTTTCTAATGGTTTCATTACCCCCCCACCCTCTGTTTAAATCTTTAATCCATTTGGAATGTATCCTGGGATATGGTATGAGGAAAGGACCCAGTTGGAACTGTTTCTGTCTTTTTTCCTTCTGGCTATCTCATTTATCTCAACATCATTTATGGAAAACAAAACAAAACAAAACAACCCTGTGCTTGGAGATTCTGCCTTTATCATGTACTAAATTTGTCTATGCAGTTGTGTTTATTTCTAGATTTTGTTTCGAGTTGCATTAATCTATCTATTCATATACCACCGCCACCACAGAGTTTTAATTACTGAGGCTTTAGAATGATTTCATACCCGGTGGGACTGGCCTCTCCTACATGTCCCTTTTTTTAGGGCTTTCTGGTAAATTTTTGCTTGTTGTTCCTCCTAATGAACTTAAACTCAGCTTCTCTAGTTCCATAGGGAGAATGCCTGATGGTATTTTTATTTGGATTCTGTTAAATTTATAAGTTAATTTAATGAGGACCATCATCTTTGTGATGGTGAGTCCTCCCATGGAAGAACATGGCATCTCTTTCCATTAGATCAAGTCTGTTTTGTGTCTTTGGGAATACTGTGCTTCCCTCAGGTGGATTTCTTGTTAAGTTTACAGCTAAGTATGTGATTTCTGTTTTGCTATCATAAATGGTGTCTTCTTTTTCATTATGTTTTCTGTTTTTCTTCAATACATTAAGGCTCTTAGTTTTTTTCTGTCAGTTTTGTAACCTACTTTACAAAATACTCTTAGGTTGTATGAATTTTTCCCTTGATCTTTAAGATTTTCCAGATATGGAATCTTTGGCAAATAGAGAGGGTTTTACCCCTTCCTTTTTATTGGTAGGAACACTATTTGCTTTTTTTTTGACACACTGCAGTGACCATTACCTCCAAAATAATGTTAAATAGGAATGGAGTCAGTGGGCATTATTCTTTTGTTCTTTACTTTAGTGTGGCAGCTTCTGGTGTTTCTAAAATAAGATGCTGACCTACAGAATGGGAGAAGATATTCACAAATGACATATTGGTTAAAGGGCTTGTATCCAAAATCTACAAAGAACTTATCAAACTCAACACCCCAAAACCCAAAAATCCACTAAAGAAATGGTAAGAAGACATGAACAGACATTTCTCCAAAGAAGACAAACAAATGGCTTATAGACACATGAAAAAATGCTCCACATCACTTGGCATTAGGGAAATGCAAATCAAAACTACAATGAGATACCACCTCACACCAGTCAGAATGGCTAAAATTAACAAGTCAGGAAACGACAGATGTTGGCGGGGATGCGGAGAAAGGGGAACCCTCCTACACTGTTGGTGGGAATGCAAGCTGGTGCAGCCACTCTGGAAAAACAGTATGGAGGTTCCTCAAAAAGGTAAAAATAGAGCTACCCTGTGACCCAGCAATTGCACTACTAGGTATTTAATACAAAGGATACAAACATAGTGATCCAAAGGGACTCCTGCACCCCAATGTTTATAGCAGCAATGTCCACAACAGCCAAAATATGGAAAGAGTTAAGATGTCTATTGACAGATGACTGGAAAAAGAAGATGTGATATATATCTACAATGGTATATTACTCAGCCATCAAAAAGAATGAAATCTTGCAATTTGTAACAATGTGGATGGAACTAGAGGATATTATGCTAAGTGAAAGCAGTCAGTCAGGTAAAGACAACCACATGATTTTACTCATATGTGGAATTTAAGAAACAAAACAGGATCATACGGGAATGGAAGGAAAAAGAAAGTAAGATTAAATCAGAGAGGGACACAAACCGTAAGAGACTCTCAACTCTAGGGAACAAACTGAGGGTTGCTGAAGGGGAGGTGGGAGGATGGGGTACCTGGGGGGTGGGCATGAAGGAGGGCACGTGATGTGATGAGCACTGGGTTTATATGCAACTGATGAATCACTGAATTTTACCTCTGAAACTAATAATACACTACACGTTAACTAAATTGAATTTAAATAAAAAAAAGATGCTGGCTTTTGCGCCACAACTGCTGCTCTGTGTGTGTGTGTGTGTGCACGTGCATGTATCATGTTAGTAGTCCGTTTCTATTTTTTGGAATGTTTATATGGGTGTTGGATGTTGTCACATACTTTATCATAAATGGAACATGTAGTTTCTTCCTAATCCAGTTAATATGATGGGTTGTATTAATGGATTTCCTCGTAGTGAACCACCTGCATTCTGGGATAATCCCCGTTTGATCATGATGCATTATTTTTTGCTGCGTAGGTAGATTGTTAATGTTTTATTTAGGTTTTTGCATCAGTATTAAGTGTGAGTGATTTATAGTTTGGTTTTTTGGTGGAATCCCTGTCAGATTTTGAGATCAGTGTCACACTCTCTTCATAAAGAAATTAAGAAATTTCCCTTCTCTTTCCGTGCTCTGGAGTAGTCTGTTGTGGTGTTGGGATTACCTGAGTTTTAAGGTCTTGGTAGAATTACCCCAAGAAACTGTCTGGATGGACTTAGTGCTTGCTTGTAGGGAGACTTCTGCTACTCATCCTAATTCTTAAAAGCCTGTTGGATGTTCCGTCTCAAGTGGAATCAATTTTTTTGTGTTGTATTTGTCTAAAAAATTTTCATTTCATCTAGATTTTTCAAATGTATGTATATATTAGCCTCATGATTTAAAAAAATGTCTTCTGTATTTATGGTTATTTTCCCTTTTGTCACTCAAATTTGTGTGTTTTGTTCTCATCCTTTTTCTTGGTTTACCTAGTGACTTGTCTTGTGCATCTTTTTTCAAAGAATGAGCTTTGGGGTTTACTTACTGGTTTTGTGATTTTTCTGTTTTTTGACTCATTTATGCTGCTTTTATTTTTATTTTTTTTCTGCTTTCCTTTGTTTTTGTCTGTTTTTGAATTGGATGTTATATTCATTTTTATTTTTTCCTTTAATTGAAGGTACTTAATACTACAGAATTTTGGCTGCTATATCTTAAGCTGTATGTATCCCTTAGATTTAGATATATTTTTTATTATAATTTTCAAGAAATTTCTGTATTTTTGGGGCGCCTGGGTGGCTCAGTCGTTAAGCGTCTGCCTTCGGCTCAGGTCATGGTCCCGGGGTCCTGGGATCGAGCCCCGCCTTGGGCTCCCTGCTCGGCGGGAGGCCTGCTTCTCCCTCTCCCTCTCCCCCTGCTTGTGTTCCCTCTCTCGCTGTGTCTCTCTCTGTCAAATAAATAAATAAAATCTTAAAAAAAAAAAGAAAAGAAATTTCTGTATTTTTCTTTCAAGTTTCCCCCACAACTAGTATTTCTATACTAGCATGTTTTAAAATTTTCAGGTATAGAGGCCTGTTTATTTTTTTAATTTTGTTTTTAATTTCTAGTGTTGTTGCAGCATGTTCAGAGAGTGCTGTTTGCTTTATTTCTATTCTTTGGACTTGATGGTGTCTAAGACGTGGTCGGTTCTACGCATGTTCTGCCTGTACGTGAAGATCTGTTCTCTGTTAGTGTGTTCAGAGTTCGACGTGAGCTGCCTTACGCATGGTGTTATTTATGTCTTGCAGTTTTTCCCGCACTTACTCTGTGTTGGGCTGAGGGTGGTGTGTCAGGTCTTCTGTCACTATTTCCCCTTGCTTTGTGCAGGTACGGTATTGCTGCCTCATGGAGTGTCTCCCCCAGCTGGTGCTGTAGCGGGTGATGGCGCCCTGTCTCCGGGGGCCTTTCGGGCTCCTGAGAGTCTGCGATCTGCTTTGCCAGAAAGTAAAAGGATGGTCAAATACATACCAAACAAACGCAGGGGTATTATTTAAACACAATGTGAAAAGTTTTGATAAAAATTTAGACTTCATCTCAGAGTAATATGCACGCTAATTAAGAGTCAGGTAGCGCTCAGAGGCTAATGTGCAGACATGGGGTGCTGTCCTGCCTGCTCTTCTGTCTTTGCCCAGAAACAGCTACTTTCAGCTTTTCATTCTGTGTCTTCTAGCATTTATGGATTTGCGTGTTTCTAAATAATGGGCATGTGGATCTGTCTTTTGATTATCAGTTTTTCACGTTATCTGTTAATTTACTGTTGTTAGATGATGGTGTCTTGCATCCTGCCTTTGCCCTGTTTCTCCTCCCCTGTTCTCCCAACAGAGGTATATTATTACATTTTCCGCTTAATTTGTGATCACTGTTTGTATTACAGTGCAAGTATACATCCTCGTTCATGAAAGTGTACCGTGTTTTTTCTCTTAAATTTTGTTGTTATGGAACTTAATGATTGCCTCCTTTGTTTTGTTTTCTTTGTATCCACTGCTAATTATTTTCCATATTTTCAAATAGCCACCTTCTCAGTACAGTTTTCCATAAGGCTAATCACATTATACACCCTACCAGAGTATGTTTGTTTTTGAAGACCTCCCCTTTGCAGACCTCTGTCCTCCTCTCTGGGGTGGTTGCTTCCCAGGCCTGCCACATAGCCCGGGACTTTCCTTATAACCTTCTAGGCCTTTCCTTTGCCTTTCTCCTGGATTGAGTGTGTTTCCCAAGTGCATTCCTTCCTGCTCTCTGCTTTCCTCCCTGCTGGTGGTCCTCCAGTAGCCAGCTTTGTGGAGCAGGGAAGGTAACCCGGCGGTGCAGGGGTTCGTGGTGGGTGCCTTTGCCATGCCCAGGTCCTGAGTCTCACGTCTACCCATCTGACCCGTGCACGTTTGTCATCCTGGCATCTCCTGCCATTGTTCTGAGGGTTCACGAACCTCTCGCCTGTGTGTCTCTTCCATGTCTTCTTTTTTGGTTTTCTCCTTTGTTTTGGTAGAGGGCATCCTCCAGTAGCTTTCTGGGAAAGGACATGTGGGAGGTAAATTTTTAAAATGTCTTGCTTTTCTGAAATGTTTTATCTCTAATCCCTCACTTGGTTGATTGTTAGAGTGTAGTATTCAGTGTTGGAAATAATTTTCCTTCAGAATTTTTAAGACGCTGATTCTTTGTTTTCTTGCTTCTGGTTTTGCTGCTGAGAAGTCTGAACACTTTGTAAATGACTTTGACTCCCCCATTCTCCTTTCTGGGAGCTTTTAGGAGTTCTCTTTGTCACTGGTTTCTGAAATTTCACAACAACGTGCCTTGAAGTGGATTTGTGTTCCTTTGTTGTGCTGGGCATTTTGTGCACTCCTTCCATCTGGAAACGAGCATCTTTGAATTCTGGGTAATTCTTTCAGATTATTTCTTCCTCCGCTGTGTGTGTGTGTTGTGTGTGTGTGTGTGTGTGTGTCCCGTGCTCGTGTGCACGCTTTCTGCAACTCCTGTGATTTCTGTGTAGAATTCTGGGGCTGTCTCTCTGATTTTCTTGTCTCTCTCGTTTCCCGTCATCTGGTCCTGGTCCCTTGCTTCCAGGATGCACCTTGTCTCCTTAGCCCTTCTCTTCAGTGTTTCCATTCTGCTCTTACTTTCAATTTTCAAGAATTCCTTTTGTTTCCTAAATGTTCTTTTACTAATAGCCTCTCATTTTGTTTCTTGGTTGTGGTATCTTCTCCTAGGGTTTTGAGGATGGTGGTTTTTTTGGTGGTCGTGTTGGTGGGGTCTCTCCCTACGTAGGTTTTTTTCTTCTAAGTTGGGTTTTGATTTGTGTGCTTTCATCTCTATTTTGTGGTAGAGGCTTTCCTCAGATGTTGGTAATTTCTGGCTGCCCGCTCATGATGGAGAGTCATTGGAATCTCAATGTGTAGATTTGCTTATTGATTTTGAGCTTCACCATGGCTGATACGGGCAGGTTGTTTGTTATGGAGTCTCCTGGCATTAGGGTCTTTCGATCTTTCCTTTTGAACTGGTCATTTCCCCAGAGACTGTACCTGGGATCCTCTGCTTGGCGGGCCGGGCCTGGGTGCTGGTGTTCTGCGAGCTGAAAGGGGGAGAGAGGAGGGCGTGGGAGAAGGTGTCTGAGCCATCAGCGTTTACACTGGATGCAGTCAGGAGGGCCCTTGTGGTCAGGATGGTGCTGGCCTCCCCCATGCCCAGTGACTTGGAGTCCAGAGACCCTTTGCTTTACCGTCTCCAGAGAATCAGCTTCTGGAGAATGCTGGGGTCAGGGAGGAGCCATGGCCCCCAGCGCAGGGTGGGGGAGGAGCATCTCACCCGGGCCCCCGGACTTGGGCCCTGCAGTCTCACTTCCACGGGCCCCTGTGCAGCTACCCATCTGGAACCTTTAAGGATGCAGGCATGTGTGCTGGGCTGGTTCTCAGCTTGGCCTCTCCTGTTTCCTTCTCTCGAAGCCAGTTACCACTGATGGTCCGCTACCCAGAACCAAACCTTTGCTATCTATCGCCTCCTCTTCTTTTCTTCCTATCGTTGTGGTTTAATATATCTTTCAAAAAATCATTTTGCTTTGATTTTAGTGGGGCTTTGGGATGGAGTGAAATAATTATATTATATATTTAGTTCACCATTTTAATCTGAAAGTTAGAGTTCACTTTATAATGACCAAAATCCATAAAAAGACCATACCTCATGGTCTTATATTTACCAAACACAGATCAAAAAATGCTGCTTATAGAAGGACAAATGGACAGGTGTATTCAGTAATGTAAAATTCACAGATCACATAGACAAAAAAAGGATATTGGATTTAGATAAAAAAGCTAGTAAATTTGAAGTTATATATTGAACTTTTTGTCCTATAAACAGACTACCCTTTTCTATTCAGTAACCCAAGGAATGTTTGAAGAACTTGATCGTGTATTAATTCACAGTGTATTATTTAGAAACTGTACTTGAGATCTGGGGATAATTTTAGTTTTATCAGAACCATCTTCTAAGGCAGGTGTAGTCACTTTTTTAAACTGAAAACCTTAGGAAGGAGTAGAGCTATTTTGGCTGAAGTTCGGGGTTTAAGACTGGACCTCATAAGGGGTCTCAACCAAAAGAACCTCCCCACAGGATACAGTTTGAAAAACACTGTTCTAGGATGTGACATTTCCACTTTTAAACATAGATTAATTGAGCTTAAGTTGTCACCTTCTGCTCTAGACACATGGTTGTAGGAGGAATTTTAACTATATATAAATATGTTGAGTTGACAGTAGTCAGATTAATTCTCTTGACGGCAGAATTGAAAAGTCTGTGTGTTACTGCTGTGGAAAAATAGTGGCGTTTAACAGAAGAGTGAAAGAAGCTTTGCACCAGGGCTGTTTAAAATGTTTGGGGCAAATGAGGATATATTGTATTTACAGAAAGAGACTTTGGAAGGATACATAAGAATAGGAGGTGGTGGAAGGCAGAAGTGGGGTGGACGGTATAGGCTTGGGAGTGAGACTTCTTAATGGATACTTTTCTATGGTGTTTTGAAGTCTGAACTAGGAGGACATACTTGTGTACGAGGCAGAGTGGTGACTATGGGTTTTACTCTATGCAGCTCCTCATTCTGTTGGCATGTGAGAAAGACTTTCAGGCCAGGGGATGCATGGAAGTAGCCCTGAGCTTGAGAATGTGGCATAGTTTATGTTTTCTTCGAGAAGGGTGCCTGCCTACCTTTACTACGCTGGGTATCCTTTTGGAAGAGAGTGTTCAAACAAACAAAAAATCAAGGGCTTTTAACATAAAAGTTGTTGGTCTTGATTCTTTATGTACCTTGGGAAAATTTGATTGACATAGCTCTTCCCATTTGGATGAAAAGATATACATAGAACTGGAAGAGAAACAATATGAAATTTTAGTATAGTGAGGGACTTTCAAAGTAGAAACTACACAGGAAGTTATTCAGGAAGATAATTGGTAGATTTGATCGTCTAAACTGTCAACAGTTATATTCCAGGAAATGTGTAACTGGGAAAAATTGGTGATGTATAAGAGCAAGGATTCATATCCTCAGTACGTAAGGATTTGCACAAATTGATAAGGTACTAAAGCTCTAGTAGAAAATTATCTAAGGGTAGTATGTGGAAAAATATAGATGGCTCATACACCTCAAATAACATTTTTAAAAAAGATGTATTTATTTATTAGAGAGCGTGCGTGTGTGCAGGGCGAGGGGCAGAGGGTGAGAAACTCAAGCAGACTCTGCCTGGAGTGTGGGCTGTTGCTGGGCTCGATCTCACAACCCTGAAGTCGTGACTCTTGAAGTCAGGAGTCGGGTACTCAACCAACTGAGCCACCCAGGAGCCCCTCAAATAACATTTAATAGTAACAAAGAAAATTATCAAATAATGGATCCTTTTACTTTTTGAATTAGAAATTTTTTCTGGAAATGGTAATATTTAATATTTTCTGGAAATGATAATATTTAACATTAGGTAGGGATTATTATTATTTACCTTTTACAGATGAAGAAACTGAAGTATGGAGGGATTAATTTACGTGCCTAAAGTCACATACTGCTGTGTTTTGAACCCAGCATTGCCAGCCCCATTAAACTCCCTCACATCATAAATATGTACTGTTTCAAACAGTCATATTGCCTATCTGTGTATGGCAGTAACATAAATCTCCATTTTTGATGGCTGTATAGCATTTTATGGAATTATTATGATTTACTTAATATGTCCTGTGTTGATGCATTTGAGTGTTTCTAGTGTTTTGTTGTTGTTTGCTATTACAATGCTGCAGTGAACATTTTTTGTTCCTATCTTTGCCTACATCTAAAAGTGCTACTGTGGGGTAAATTCCCAGAAATGTGCTATTTGGACAACAGGGGATATGCATTTAAAATTCTGATAGATAATGTGAAACTTCCCTGTATAATGAGTCTTCAGGCTTTTACTGCCACCCATGTATAATTTACCACCACCTTCTTTAGTATTGGCCCAGATGTTGAATGGTCTTGAAACCGATTTGTAGGTGAATTTAATGCTATTTGACATTTCTTAAAAAAATATCACTCTTCCTATGTAAGAGTAAGGCCTGTCTCAATTTATTTGCCTGTTTGTGTATCGAGAGTTCTTCGTGCACATCTCTCTCCCCATCTCTGTATCTCCCTCTGTCTGTGTAGTTTAGTCTTGAAGGTAATATGATACTGTGTCATTGCCGTTGTGAATGGGATCTTTTCATTCGGTATGTATTCTCACTTCTCATCAGGTAGGAAAGTTGTTGATTTTTGTCTATTTAGTAACTGGCCATCTTACTGAATTCCCTATTTCCTTTAATTTTCTACTTAATTCCCTTAGATAGTCCAGTCTGCAGTTTTCATTTATAAATAAATTTTTGTCTCCTCCTTTCCAGTGTTACTCCTTCTTTTTAGTTCTTTGTGATTTGTACTGTCTAGTGATTTTTTTTTTTCAAAGATTTTATTTATTTATTTGACAGAAACACAGCGAGAGAGGGAACACAAGCAGGGGGAGTAGGAGAGGGAGGAGCTGGCTTCCCGCGGAGCAGGGAGCCTGATGCAGCGCTCGATCCCGGACTGAGCCACCCAGGCGCCCCCTGTCTAGTGATTTCTAAGCACGTTGACCATCAGAACCACGGGGTTGGGATAGAAGATGTTAAAAATACAGGTGCCCAGGCTCCTTCTCTGGAGATTCCCATCAGTGAGTCTGGGGCGGGTACTGGGAATATGTATTTTAGAAGTTTCCCTGATGATCTTTTCAGAAGGTTTGGTACATTTTTTCTGGAAGCCTACCCAGGTGAACTTAAACTTGCCTACCAGAGAAAGTAGGCCATGCTTCAATAAAAAAAAAAAAAAATCAATTTGAAATCCGATTTCTAATAGGTAAACATTTTGAGGACTATTTTGAGGACCGGGGCCATGCTTTGCCCCCTTCCTTCTTAGTATCCTCATGGTATGCCTACTACATGTTTCTAGCTAGGAAACTGACAGGGATTAAAAAAAATGCTTCTTTGTTTTCATAAATGGTGTCTTGAACATGGTCCATATTTAATAGTTGTGTTTTACTTGTTGATTTTTTTTTTTTTTTTTTGGTTCTGCTCTTTATATAGTTGAGCTGTTATAAGATTACCTCTAATGGGGCATGCCAGTCTAGCATTGGATTGTCCTCCTAGGAGAGGATTATAGGATGAGCACTTGTTAGGTTACATTTGCAGTTTTACATTTAATATGTTCTCATTAAAGTTTGGTATGAGCCGGGTTGATAAAGGTTTTATTAAAATTTTAAATTTGAATGTCTCTTTAAAGAAATCTTGTTAGACATTCATTACATTGTGATTATTCAAAGTAACAAAACCTCAAGTGTATTTGATGCTCTATAAGGAGTAGCAGAAAAAAATCTAAAGATATTAAGTTACCTTAAGTGACCTGAATAGTTTATACTTTTGCCATTGTTTTTAATGGCTTCAGTTTTGGTAGGAGATAGGGAGGATCTCATAGTAATTTGTTTATACATAGAAACATTAATATGTCTTAATGTTAGTTTGCCTCAGTCATGAAAATCATTTGCTTAATGTTACTGATGCTCCGTTACCTGTGTGACTCGATGACAGAAGGCCTCCCTTGAAGGCTGTCTGTCCTGTCCGGGAGAGCGCGGCGCCTTCAGGATCTCAGCATTCCAGCCGCGGTCGGCGAGTGGTGGTATCATCAGTGTTCAGTTGAATTTTGGAGCTGTGAGTCTAAATGTGCTCCAGCCCATTTCTGCAGTCTGACCTTTTGCTGCTCTGGGTTACATGTAGTTCATGATTGCAGGGTACAAGACACAGTTGCGGAAGGACAGCTCCTATCTGCTGGGTTTACCATTTGTGCATTTCATTTCCACCACAATGCAAAGCAGTGTGTCTGTGGTGTATAGACTCGTGTACAGCAGAAAGACCGAACGCAGCCACAGACCATACCATGGGTGTGTTTTCTGAGCTTTTCAAAATTTTAAATTAAGAAATATTTCAAACGGGGCGCCTGGGTGGCTCAGTTGGTTAAGCGACTGCCTTCGGCTCAGGTCATGATCCTGGAGTCCCGGGATTGAGTCCCACATCGGGAGAAGTCTGCTTCTCCCTCTGACCCTCCCCCCTCTCATGTGCTCTCTCTCTCTCTCTCAAATAAATAAATAAATAAAATCTTTAAAAAAATACTTCAAACGTACAGAAAAATAACAATAGTAAAAAAATAAAACTTAATGTAGATAGCACTGTTCTAGTGCTTTCTCTGTTTCCCTATTTATACATAAAACTCGCCCTAAGAAATAGGTTGTATTATTATCCCCATTTTACAGATGGAGAAACTGAGATGCAGATAGGTAAAGTAACTTGCTCAAAGTCATACATTTGGCAAAAAACAGCTGGGACGTGAACCCGAGCAGTCTCATGCTGGATGCATGGTCTTAACCAATACAACACACTCTTGACTTTCAGAAATACAAAAAATAATAGATAGAAATGATACTTAGCACCTAATTTTA
Organism: Mirounga leonina; assembly: GCF_011800145.1. Taxonomy (NCBI): domain Eukaryota; kingdom Metazoa; phylum Chordata; class Mammalia; order Carnivora; family Phocidae; genus Mirounga; species Mirounga leonina. The sequence goes on from NW_023270680.1 coordinate 1,553,493, forward strand.
AAAAGTGTTAATATTTTACTCTATTTGTTTCAGGTTTTTCTTTTCTTTTTTTGAAAATAACCTCATCACAGAAACAACTGTTTTCTCACCTATAAATGAAAGATTATGCTAGATGATGGGTCTGGTCTTTTGTGGCCCCATCACCTTGTGTTTCTGACTTTCAGCATCCCCCTTTCCAGCGCCGCTCCTTTGCCCAGCAGTTGGACAGCAGTGGCCTTTCCTTACGTTGGTAAGAGCTCACGGCGCAGGTCTCTAGGGAGTGCCTGCCACGTGCCAGGCACAGTGCCGGGGGTGTAGGTGCAGTCGGGAACAGGGACTACGTGCTGTCCTCGTATGTTCTCGTACGCCTTGAAATCTCACAGTGCGGGGAGGCAGATTAAGCGCAAGCTGTATTTTTGGGGGGTGGATGATGTGGCCTTTTAAAAACCATAATCTTAAATTTGAGGATTTTAGTGTTTCTGACCTGCTTGCTAGGCTTCTTTAGCCTTGGGTCAGCAATTCAGTTTATTTGTATTTACTGTCTGGAAGATACTTCCAGAATGATGGTTGAATTGGGAATTTTTAGAAGTTTAGTATATGTTGCCTGCCTTCTGGAAAGTCCCCGGCTCTGGGTTGGCTTTGAAACCTCCCTCTGGGTCTGGTGAGCCCTGGAGTGGGGTCCACTTGGTTTGTGTGTCTGGTAATTTGTGGAATTTGGGGGGCCCTCAGATGGGTCTTGGAAACTTATTATGGGGCCTGTTGGGTTTCAGAGCCTAGCCTTGCCCAGGTTCTTGTGGTACCAAGATGTCAGATCCTTGGAGACTGAGCAGTAAGGCGTGATTTAAATGGAGCTAACTTGCCGTTTTTGGCTCACCAAAGCTTATTCATTCACTGTGTGTTCAAAAATAGTAAAATTAGCATATGGTAAAATACATTGAAAAATCATAAAATTAATTTATTAGAATTTAGAATGTAGTGCCACATCAAAAAAATTTTAGTATCGAGCATCTTGAAATAATTTATAAAATAGAATGAATTAATAAGGTTACTTTCAACACTGCTGGGGGGTATTTTTCTTTATTACAAGCATTACTGCGGAACGATGGCTCAGTTGTCCAGACTTTACTGTTCGTTACAGTAAAGCCTAATAAGAAAGGAAGAGCTGATGAGTCTTTTTGGTTTTCAATTTTTTATTTCCAGCAGATGGTTCTCAGTGGTGGTCCCCCCCCACCACTTTTTTTTTTTTTTTTTTATTTAAGGGATTAGCAAATGCTTTTGGAACAGATAGTAGTATTTTGGCATTTGTTTTAGTTAAGACTTTTGGAATCCATCACACAGAGTATCTTGACAGAAAATGGGCTCCTTCTGAAATGAGATGATAAAGAGATGCTCCTGTCAGATATTCTCAGGAGGTGGCAGTAACTGTTTCTAGACATATGCCATGACATTTTAAGAAAATTATATAATCATTTTTAACCCCCCCCCCCCCCCCCAAAAGTTCATGAAGTTTGAGAAGTAAGTACACTTCTTTGAGAGCCAGCTCTGGGATTTAGCCTGCATATTTAGATTGGTTTTTTTTTTTTTTTTTTTTTTTCCTGTTCACCAGCTGCTTGGCTTTGGGCAGCTGAATTAACTTCCCAGTGCCTCAGTGTTCTCATCTGCTAAATAGGGATAATATTTACTTTCTCTCCTGGGTTTTTGTAAAAAGTAAAAGAGTGTAAAAGCACTTGGAAAGTCGGTAGGGATACACAAATGTGATTTATGTGTTAATGCATGTGTGCAAGATTTTCCCCAGTAGAAACGAGCATAACATGTTATGTTTTAATAACAGCTTGCTTATCTGAAATTAGGGTTTGATTCTCATTGTAAGCTTTTTATTTTTATTTTTTTTAAATTTCAAGTGACTATTTTGAGGCTTGGTATTTTCAGACTTGGAGAGCTTATAATAGAAGACGCTAATGGGATGCAGGGGAGAGTGTTATTGTCTAAACCTGTGTTGATGACTTTGTGCTTTTAGGTACACCAAGCTTGGCTACGCGGGCAACACTGAGCCACAGTTCATTATCCCTTCATGTAAGTACAGCCCCGTCCTTGCGCTTCTAAATGATTGGGGTTCTCTGCATTCCGATTGTTTTTCAAGGCATATTAATTGACTTGCCACCTGCTTTTAGAAGACTGTTCTGGTCACCGGGGAGGGCTACTAATGTTGACACACTTAGGGCTGACTATTGCTGTGGACTGTAGCTGCAGCCTACAAAGCCCCCAACTTTCTGACCCTCTGTCTTCTGACAAACCCCTTGTCACTGTCATTGGAGTTTCCGCCTGGCTGGTTGGCAGGGGCTGTTCATTCAATCATAAATGTCGGAGCTACTTGGAAGAAGCCTATCTGGTCCTTTAAGGTTAATTTGTAGTTTTAAATAAGTACAATTTTATTAACTTAGCAACTCCGTGGACCGAATATCCATTGTGCTGCACTATTCACTCTATTGAAAGACCTTTTTTTTTTTTTTTGAAGTAAGAGGCCTGATGACTGTTTTATTGTGTTCAGAGTATCTGCCTTTGTTTAAATTTTAGTTAGTAGAGAATGCTAAACTTAAAAGAAGAAGTGTTCTCATATTTTGGCAAGAGCGCATCCTCCCCACTCTTTGTTTCCTACAACAGCCTCCAAGGACAGGTCAGTTGTTTGTAGGGTAGAATTTTTCTCTGAAACTGTTCAAATTCTGAGTTATTATTTGGAGACAGTTTACCAGAGTAACGTCTGTCCATCCAGAGTGAAGGGAAACACTGCTTCCTAAATGTAGCTCTTGTAAGATGAGTTGTGATCTTAGAAAGAATTCTAAGTTGTTCTGGGGCCAGGGACATTGTAACAACCGGCTCTTGTGAGCAGTATGGAACAGGGAAAGCTTAGGAGAGCTGGAGACAAGGAGCTTAGCATTTATTCAAGGGAAGACTAAAGCCTTTTTGGGTACGTATATGTATTCTCTCAGATTCCTTGAGCACATTTTATTCACCTCATTCTCCTTCCTTGCTGGCTGGCTGAAGTTGATCATGCATTTGATTTCTAGGTTTGAATACCTTGGTACCATGATGTGGTGTCTTCAATAAGAGGCGTGATTTGTCTGCTGTATCTTTTTTTTTTTTAAGATTTTATTTATTTATTTGACAGAGAGAGACACAGCGAGAGAGGGAACACAAGCAGGGGGAGTGGGGAGGGAGAAGCCGGCTTCCTGCTGAGCAGGGAGCCCGATTTGGGGCTCGATCCCAGGACTCTGGGATCATGACCTGAGCCCAAGGCAGACGTTTAACGACTGAGCCACCCAGGTGCCCCTGTCTGCTGTATCTTTATTTAAAATTCATAATTTGGTGTCCTAGTTTGCTAGGGCTGCCATTACAAAATACCACAGACAGGGTGTCTTAAACAACAGAAATGTATTTGATCCCAGAATGGAGCCTCAAAGTCCGAGATCAAGGTTTGGTCAGGACTGGTTTCTGTTGAGGCCCCTTTCCTTAGTCTGCAGATGGCACCTTCTCACGGTGTCCTCACATGGCCTTTTCCCTGTGCTCAGTCGAAAGAGAGATCTCTGTTGTCTCTTCCTCTTCTTAGAAGGCAACAGTGCAGTTAGATTAAGGCCCCACCTTATGATCTCATTTAACCTTTATTACCTCCTTCTAGTCCCCATCTCCAAATGCTGTCACACTGGGGGCAAGGGCTTCAACATAGGATTTTGAGGGGACACAGTGAAGTCCATCACAGTTGGCACTTTGTAGGCTAGATGAGTCTTTGTGAATTTCATTATTACGAGTGCCCCAGAACTTGATCGTTCCATGCTGGATTGATAAATTGAACTTTCTGACTTTTCAGAGCAGATTGGATTTTAACCTTGTTAAGTGCCACAACTCTAAAAGGCTGACCTTGCACCTTTTGCTTTAATGCATTGCCATTTAAAACTGCCAGCAGCATTCAGCTGGCTGGCCCATTTAACCTGTCATCATTAACAGGGAGGAGAACTGAAGTCACTTAGTAGCAGGATTTCATTCACTGTCAGACAGCAAGGCAGCCCTCAGATGGGTGCTGTCAGAACCTTCACAGTAGCAGAAGCTAGAAAGAGCATAAAAATGTCAAAGAGGTGGGAGTAAAAGAACAGTTACATTGTTGGCTGAATTTGTTGCAGGAGATGGAGAAGCCCCAGGAGGCGAGGTGGGAAGATGTTTGGGCAGAAGTGAGGATGCTGAGATAGGTAGAGGGCCTCGGTTACCTCGGGCTGTTGGCTTCCCTGCTCATCCTAGTTCTGGGAGCTGAATCGCTTTTCTGGCTAGAGAGGCTCCATTCACAAGGTGAAGTTCAAGACATGTGCAAAAGTGGCACTTGCAGAGAAAAGGTGGAGTTTGTGTGGACGTGTGGTCAGGCTCTCTGATGCTGGTGGACATAGAGGCAAGGTGCACTGGGTGTGTGAAGAATAGAAGTGCTCTCATGGTGTTGGAGATCCCAACTCTGAACAGAGAGCGCCAGGAAGTGTGGTTGGAAATGTGGAGGGCCAGACGATGAGAGACTTTGTTCTCTTAGTTTTATTTTGCAACCAGGAATTTTCCAATTGTTCCTTGAGGGGGTCCGTTGGGCCTTCCCCCTGGACTAGAGAGGTGCCAAGCCCTGACCCCCATCCTGCTCTACCCAGGCAGCTCCATGTGTATCTGATTTGTTTGCACTTGTGTGCAGGATTTTCTTGATTGTTTGAACAAAGGTTTTCCCTACCTTTTTTTGTCTTTAAGTTGTTGGATTATATTGAGAGTCATTGAAACGTTTCCAGCAGAGGGGTGAGTGTATGTGTGGTGATCATGTCTATAGAGGAGCACATGGGGGGTGCAGGGAGGGGTCAGGAAAGAGTAAGTACATTTCAGACATTCTGTGTTTGAAGAGTAGGGGTGTAAAGTTCCTGTAGGCATCAGGCGAAAGGCGTCATGCTCAAGGGAAGGTCTAGACTGGTGATAGAGACTGAGCCCAGAGATGTTTTCATTTTTTTTTTTTAGTGAATAGAGTTCTTTAATTTTTATTTCAGCCAATGAGTTTTGTGGAAGATAATACGGCATAGACCCATGTACCCACCACCCGGAATGAACAAATGCTGACATGATTTCATCCTGTACATACATAGTAAACACACACATCAGAGTGGGTGCGGCCCTCTCCCTTTTCCTCCAGCCTGACCCCCTTCCCTGTGCTCCCTCCTCTGCCAGGTACTTCCTGTGGCCAGTGTGTTCTACCCTGACCTTCTAGGTACAGAGCTCCTTAGCTGTATGTAACATTGGTCTATTGTTTAAATATTTCCAAATGATACCATACTGTAAATCACTTTCTGCATTGTCCTTTAAAAAAAATCCCTCGATAATGTGTTTTTAAGATTTATCAATGTTGATATATATAGTTCTCGATCACAGTTCTAGCATTTGAATCTCAACAGTTCTTTGTTTTCATTTGGGCATTTTCCAGTTTTCTCTAATATACAAAATGGTGCAGTAAACCTCTCTTTATCCACACATGCTAGTTTCCCAAGAGAAAATAATGCACGCATTGTCCAGGTGTGCACCTCTTCAGCCTTCTCAGCTGTTGCCAGGCAGCTCTTGGGAGTGCTTGTGCTGATTTAAACTCCCACCGCTGGTGGTGGAGGATTTCTGTTTCTGCACAGCCTTGACAACAGTTGATGTTGGTAGACTCAAATTTTTGCCAGCCTAATGAATGTACATTTCTCTGATGTCTAGTAAGGTTGAGCACCTTTCATTGCCTGTTCATATCTTTGCCCATTTTTCTATTGCATTTTTTAGTCTTTTTGTTATAGAGTTTTATGGAGCTGTTTTTGTATACTCTGAATATTAATTTTTTTGCAAATATTGTCTCCTACTTTATGACATCTTTTTAAATGATTTTTTAAATGTAGAAATTTAAAATTTTGATATAGTTAAAATATTCAGTATTTTCCATTTATAATTTGTTTCCATCTTGAAAAATACATTTCTGCTCCAAAGTCATAAAGACTTTCTAAATTTTCTTCTGAGAAAATTTTGAGTTTATTTTTTGAACATGGTGTGAGGTAGTTATTTTACTTATTTTCCAAAAGGAAGGACACTTGTCCCTGGGCCATTTATTAAAGAGTGCATTTTAACTTGTCATTCCTTTTTAATCATATTGAGGTACCATATATGCTTGGGAATATTTCTGCTGTTTTTATTTTGTTTCATGTATGCATTTATTTATCTCTGCTCCAAATTTGTGCTATCTTAAAATACTATTAATTCAGCAAGTGTCTCGATATCTGGTAGGTGTGGTTCTTCCTCCTTTTTCTTTTTCAGAATAACCTTGGCTATTCTTAGGCCCTTACTATTTTTTTTTTTTTAAGATTTTATTTATTTATTTGAGAGAGAGAGAAATTGAGAGCATGAGCCAGGGGAGGGGCAGAGAAGCAGACTCCCTGCTGAGCAGGGAACCCACTGTGGGACTTGATCCCAGGACTCCAGGATCATGGCCTGAACTGAAGGCAGACACTCAACCCACTGAGCCACCCAAACACACTTAGGCCCTTACTCTTGTTATAGATTAGATCTACTTATTATTGATTTTAAAATCAGTTTAAGCTCTCTGAAAAATTATAATGGGGTTTTGATTAGAGACATTCAATTAATAGATTAAGTTGGGAAAAATATGACATCTTTATGAATTGGGTTTTTCTATCTATGAATATGGTGTATTTGTTTTGTTTATTCATGACTCATGTTTTTCAGTCATGTTTTGTAATAGTCTTCATAAAGCTTATATACCTTTTTTTTTTTTTTAAAGATTTTATTTGACAGAGAGAGACACAGCGAGAGAGGGAACACAAGCAGGGGGAGTGGGAGAGGGAGAAGCAGGCTTTCCGCTGAGCAGGGAGCCCGATTTGGGGCTCAATCCCAGGACCCTGGGATCATGACCTGAGCCAAAGGCAGATGCTTAACGACTGAATCACCAAGGTGCCCTGCTCATACACCTTTTTTTTTTTTTTTAAAGATTTATTTATTTATTTTAGAGAGAGAGAGAGAGTGCACCAGTGGGGAGAGGGTCAGAGGGAAAGGGAGAGAGAGAATCCCCAAGCAGAGCCCCTGCTGAGTGCAGAGTCTGACAAGGAGGCCTGATCCCAGGACCCTGAGATCATGACCTGAGCTGAAACCAAGAGTTGGCCGTTTAACTGAGCCACCTAGGCGCCCCAAGCTCATACATCTTTTGCTAGATTTAATTTTAAGTACCTTTATGTGTTTGTTGCTGTTGTGAATTTTCTAAAATTACATTTTCTAATTAGTAATTGCTAGCATATAGGAATGCTATTGAGGTTTTCTGTTTTTTAATCCAACAATCTTTTTTTTTTTTAAGATTTTTTATTTATTTTTTGAGAGAGAGAGACATAGTGAGAGAGGGAAGACAAGCAAGGGGAGTGGGAGAGGGAGAAGCAGGCTCCCCGTGGAGCAGGGAGCCTGACGCGGGGCTCAATCCCAGGACTCTGGGATTATGACCTGAGCCGAAGGCAGACGCTTAATGACTGAGCACCCAGGCACCCCTTAATCCAACAATCTTACTTCTCTTATTTGTTCTATTAGCTTGCAGATTCTTACGTTTTCTATGTAGACTGTTAACTGCAAATACTGGTTATTTTGTCTCTTTCAATCCCAATATTTCATGTTTTTTTTCTTGGTCTTTTGTACTGGCTAGAACTTCCCTGCCATAGTGACTAGAACTGGAGGTAGTGGGTATTTTTGTCTTTTCTGATTTTATTTTTTAATTTTCTTAAACCTTTTTTTAAAAAAGATTTATTTATTCATTTAAGAGAGAGAGAGCGCACACATATGTGTGAGCACAGGGTGGAGGGGTGGTGGTGGTGGGGTGGGGGTGAGGGGCAGAGGGAGAGGGAGAGAGAGAATCTTAAGCAGACTCCCTGCTGAGCTGAATGCAGAGCCCAATGTGGGGCTGGATCTCAGGACCATGAGATCATGACCTGAGCCGAAATTAAGAGTTGGATGCTTAACCAACTGACCCACCCAGGTGCCCCTGTCTTTCTGATTTTAAAGACAGTGATATTGGTGTTCCATTAGTGATTACTCTTGGTTTTTGTGGAAATGCTTTTTTCAGGTTAATACAGTGCCCTTTCTGTTCCTAGTTTACTAAGAGTTTTTTTTTTTTTTTTAATTGTGGATGGATATTAACATTTAAGGTTTTTTGTGTATCTGTTGAGATGATCATATGGTTTTGGACATTTAAGATCCTAATATGATGAATTACATTAATATATTTTCAAATACTGAATAGTCATTTATTTCATTCTTGAGGTAAGCCCTACTTGGTTATGAAATACCAACTACCTGCTGAATTGTATTTGCCAGTATTTATTTGGGGTTTTGCATCAATGTTCCAAAAGTGAGATTGGTTTACATTTTCCTTTCTTATACTGTTTTTGTCTGGTTTGAAATCAAAATTATAGTGGCTTTAAAAAATGAGTTTTTTAGCTTTCTTTTCTGTTCTTTGAAACAGTTTATGTAAGATAGGAATATTATTCCTGAAGACTTAGTCAAATATATGACATTCTTTTGGGAAATGTACTGGATATATTAATTAAAACATTACTATTGTCTGGTAACTACTGTAGCAAGTGTTCCTAAGATACAGAATTTATATCTAAGTCAGATGTACTCTGCCTTAGATACACTCTTCTGATAATCTTCCTTGAATTACCCTCAGGTGACCTTTTGGCATTTGGAAAATAATCCATCTCTTCTGGTATCTTCTCTTATTCTGTACCCGTGTAAATTTTTTTTTTATCTGCAGAACTTTTACATTTTTCTTTATTAGGCTTAATCTTATGAGTTTTGATTCATCGTTACAGCTAACTGAGGGGTTTTATTTTTTAATTTGTTTAAATAATTCGCAAACTATATTTTATTTGTCTTCAAATATGCTATTTTGAAATAATTACAGATTCACAGGCAGTGTAAACAATAGTGTGGATAGGTCTTGTGCACCCTTCTCCCTGTTTCATCCCAGACTACATCTTAGGTGATTACAACACAGCATTAAACCCAGGAGTTGGACACGAGTGCAATGTGTGTGCAGTTCTGTACATTTATCCCATGTCCTGTAATCATCCCTACAGTCAAGATACAGAACTGTCATATCACCACAACAATCTCTCCTGGACAATCTCTTTATAATTACACTTACCTCCCCTCCCTCCCACCATTCCTAACCTTTGGCATCTACTGATCTGTTTCTATCTCTGTAACTTTGTTTTTTTTTTGAGAATGTTTTATAACTGGAATCATACAGTATGTGACCTTTTGAGATTGGCTTTTTACTTGGAATAGTGCCTTTGAGATCCATCTAAGTTGTTGCATGTATTGATAGATTGTATCTTTATCTGAGTAGTATTACAGTATATGGATGTACCACAGTTTATTTAAACATTCATCTATGGAGGAACATCTTGGTTATTTCCACTTTTTAGCTATTACAAATAAAACTGCTATGAAAATTGTGTTGCAAAAAAATTATGTACAGGTTTTTGTGTGGACATAATTTTTCATTTCTCTAGATAAATGCTGTGTAGTGCAATTGCTGCATTGTATGGCAAGTTTATGTTTAGTATTATTAAGAAACTGCCACAGTGTTTTCCATAGTGGCTGTATCATTTTGCATTTCCACCAGCTGTGTATGAGAGAGCCAGCTTCACTGCATCCTTGCCAGCATTTGGTATTGTCACAATTTTTTATTTTAGCTGTTCTCATGAGTATGTAGTGATATCTCATCATGGTCTTAATCTTCATCTCCCTAATGACCACTGTTGTTGATCATCTTCACATGTGCTTATTTTCCATCTGAGTATCTTCTTCCATGAAATGTCTCTTCATGTCTTTTGCTCATTTTCTGATTGGATTGCTTATAATTTTACTGTGAAGTTTTGAGAGATCTTTGTATATACTAGATATGAGTCCTTTGTTGTATATGTGGTTTGCAAATAATTTCTCCCATTGTGTAGCTTCTCTTTCCATCTTCTTCCGAAGGTCTTCTGCAGAGCAAAAGGCTTAACTTTTGATACACCAGCTTTTGGATTCATTGGTTTTTCTCTGTTTTTCTGTTTTAAATTTTATTGATTTCTGCTCTTATCCATATTTCTTTCCTTTTTCTTGCTTTGGGTTTATTTTGCTCTTCTTTTTCTAGGTTCTTAATGTGCAAACTTACATTATTGATTTGAGACTTTTTCTCTTTTCTGATGTAAGCATTTAGTGTTAAAATTTTCCCAGTTAGCACTGGTTTTGCTGTGTCCAACGCATTTTGATATTTTGTATTTTCATTTCCATCCCGTTCATGTAGTTTTTAGTTTCCCTGAGATTTTCTTATTGACTCATTTAGAAGTATGTGGTTTAATTTCCAATTGTTTGAGGGATTTTCTTGTTACCTTTCTGTTACTGATTTTTGAGTTTATTCCGTTGTAGTCAGAAAGCACACTCTGTATGACTTTATTTTTTTATTATTTTTAAAAGATTTTATTTATTTATTTGACAGAGAGAGAGAGCATAAGCAGGGGGAGCAGCAGGCAGAGGGAAAGGGAGAAGCAGGGAGCCTGATGCTGGACTCGATCCCAGGACCCTGGGATCATGACCTGAGCCAAAGGCAGATGCTCAACCAACTGAGCCACCCAGGTGCCCCTGTATGACTTTAATTCTTGTAAAATTATTAGGGTTTCTTTTATGGCCCAGTATAAGGTTTATTTTGGTTCCATGGGAACTTGTAAACAGTGTATACTCTGTTCTCATTGGGTGGAGTGTTCTGTATATGTTGCTTAGTTCCCATAGGTTGATGGTATTGTTAAGTTTTTCTGTCCTTGTTCTATCAATTGTTGCGAGGTATTGATGTCTACAACTATAATTGTGGATTTATCCGTTTCTCCTGTTTCTGTCTCGCGTATTTTACATTTCCATTCTTTGTTACATGCACATTTAAGATTGCTGTGTCTTCTTGATGGACTGACCCTTTATTTTTTTTAATGTTCTTCTCTATCTTCTCTTTCTTTTTTTTTATCTTCTCTTTCTTTACTATGAAATTTACTTTTTCTGATCACAGTATAGCCACTCATACTTTCTTTGATTAACATTTGAGTGGATATCTTTTTTTGTTCTTCTACTTTCAACCTGCATATATTCTTACATTTGAAGAGAGTTTTTTGTAGACAGCATAGAATGCAGTCAGGTTTTTTTATTTTTTATTTTTTTTAGCTTTTAAAGATTTTATTTATTTATTTGAGAGAGAGAGAGAATGAGAGAGAGCACATGAGAGGGGGGAGGGTCAGAGGGAGAAGCAGACTCCCCGCTGAACAGGGAGCCCCATGCGGGACTCGATCCAGGGACTCCAGGATCATGACCTGAGCCGAAGGCAGTCGCTTAACCAACTGAGCCACCCAGGCGCCCCTGCAGTCAGGTTTTTTTAATCCACTCTGCCAATATCTGTCTTTTAATTGGTATAGTTAGACCACTTATATTTATTGTAATTATTGATTAGTGCTTTTTCTGTTTGTTCTTTCTGTTTTTTGTTTCTTTGTTTTGTTTTACCTAAGTTTCTGGGGATTATTTAAACATTTTTAGAATTTTATTTTGATTTATGTATTGGTTTTTTTGAGTACATCTCTTTGTGTAGCTTTTTAAATGGTTGGCGTGGCTATTACATTATCTATACATAACTTTTCTTGTTCTACTGGTGTCAACACCTTACCAGTCTGAGTGAAAGGTCCCTTTACCCTCCCACATTTCTAATATAATTGCCTCAAATATTTCTTCTACATACATTGAGAAGGACATCAGTGTTATAATTTTTGCTTTAACTGCCAAACATAATTTAGAAAAACTCAAGAGGAGAAGGAAAGTAATTATGCTTATTTTTGTTCTTTCCATTTTTCTTCCCTCCTGATGTTCCAAGATTCCTTTTATCATTTCCTCTGTTTAGAGAACTTTCTTGAGCCATTCTTTTAGAGTAGGTATGCTAGTGACAAATTCTCTTAGCTTTTGTTTATCTAAGAATGTCTTGATTTGCTCTGCATTTTTGAGGGATATTTGGGCTGAATTTAGAATTCTGAGTGGACAGTTCTCTCAGCACTTGAAAAATATGCCATTTCGGGCGCCTGGGTGGCTCAGTCATTAAGCGGCTGCCTTCGGCTCAGGTCATGGTCCTGGGGTCCCGGGGTCCTGGGATCGAGCCCCGCATTGGGTTCCCTGCTCTGCGGGAAGCCTGCTTCCCCCTCTCCCACTCCCCCTGCTTGTGTTCCCTCTCTCGCTGTCTCTCTCTCTGTCAAATAAATAAATAAAATCTTAAAAAAAAAAAAAAAAGAAAAATATGCCATTTCTTTCTGGGTGCCCTGATTTCTGATGAGAAATTTGATGGAGGCTTTCAGAATTTTTTCTTCGGTCTTCAGTTTTTAGAAGTTTGGCTGTAATGTGTCTTGGCATGGATTTTTTTGGTTTATCCTGTTTGGGGTTTGTTCAGTGTTGAATCTGTAGGCTTATTTCTTTTTTAGTCAAGTTTGGCAGATTTTTAGCCATTATTTCTTTGAATACTTTTCCAGTCCTACCTCCTTTCTCCCCTCCTTCTGGGACTTGGAATGCATGAACGTTAGTGCTTTTATTATATATCCTACGTGTCCCTAAGGCCCAGTTCATTTGCTTTTTAGTCTGTTTTCTTTGTTGTTCAGATTGGGTAGTTTCTATTGTTTTATCTTCGAGATCAGTGATTCTTTCCTCTGTCCTTTTCTGCTGTTGAATTCATCCACTGAGATTTTTATTACAGGTTTTGTGTTTTTTAGTTCCAAAATTTCCATGCAGTTTTGTCTCTGTGTTCTATCTTTGCTTTCAGTTTGTGTTTCTTTGCTGAGACTTTCTTGTATTTTCCATTGTTTCAAGTGTGTTTGTAATTGCTCATTGAGGCATTGTAAGATGGCTCCTAAAGTCTTGTTTAATAATTCTGTTATCTGGGGTGCCTGGGTGGCTCAGTTGGTTAAGCGACTGCCTTCGGCTCAGGTCATGATCCTGGAGTCCCTGGATTGAGTCCCGCATCGGGCTCCCTGCTTGGCAGGGAGTCTGCTTCTCCCTCTCCCACTCCCCGTTTGTGTTCCCTCTCTTGCTGTGTCTTTCTGTCAAATAAATAAATAAAATCTTAAAAAATAAAAAAATTCTGTTATCTGTGTCTTCTTGGTGTTGGCATCTGTTGATTGTCTTTTCTCATTTCATTTGAGATGTTTCTGGTTCTCGCTATGGTGAGAGATTATTTTTATTGAAAGCTGGACATTTTAAATATTATATTCTGAGATTCTGGATCTTGTTTAAATTTGATGTTTTAGCAGGTTACTTCTGATACCACTCCAGCAAGGAAAGGGGGATGCCCCTTGTTAATGCCATTTTGAGGTTGAAGTTCAGGGTTTCCTCTTGGCCTTTGTTGACACTCTGTTGGGGATTACTCCATGTTACTGCTCATTGAGGGTGGGAGGTTCAGCTTCCGCACTAGGTCTCAGCAGATGGTATATCCTGGCCAGGAGGGACAGGAGTGCCTTGTTACTGCTGGTGGCGGTTGAAGTCCTGACTTTCCATTAGGCCTCCTCTGATGAAACCGCAGCGTTGGAAGCAGAGGAATGGATTGATTCTGCTGGGTGGGATAGAAGTCCAGCTTCCCCAGAAGGCGTCTGTGCTGTGCGGGAGGGGTGGTTTGACTGGAGTCAAGCAGGTATTGTTTAGAAGTTTTTTTTTTAATCTTTTCAGACTGCCCCTTTTATCTTCTTTGGCTGGAGATAGCAGGCTGTTCTGGAGATACCTTTTTTGTTTTGAGCTCATTGTGTTGCCAGCTTGCCCAGCACCTAGTATGAGCCGTATGAGACAAAAAGAAGGCCCAGAAAACTCACTGCTGTGTTGTTCCTGGGGTCCTGCAGTCCCCAGCTAGTCTGCCTGCTCTTCACCTTTCAGCCCTCCATTTCTTTCATACAGATAGTCCAGAGGTTCTGGCTGTACTTAGTGAGAGCAACAGGAAAAATATGTTAACTATCCTTGCAGAAGCAAAAGCCCAAGTTTAATTAATTTTGTAGATAATATATTCATATGCCATGAAGTTAAATGGTATAACAAGATACACAGTGAAAATTTCGTCTCCCACTTACTTCCCCTCTTAGATGACAGCTGTCATTGCTGGTTTCTTGTGTGTCCTTCCTGAGATACTCTGTACATGCCAGCAGTTTTCACGCACATGGTGGCATTTTGCCACATCCACTGCTCTGCGCCTTGTGTTTTTTCTAACACTATATCTTAGTGATCCTTTTAGAGTCATATATGAAGACCTTTTTCATTCTTTTTTATGGCTTCATGATATTCCATTGTGTGGAGATGCCTCCTCTGTGTAACCAGTTGGAATGTGTCAGTGTTGACTCTATTATCAGTTCTATTTATTGTCCTTTTCTTCTCACTGTCTTCTCTACTTATCTCGGAGTCAGGGTCTGTTCTGTATGTTGTGGAGGGCCGGAGATCGCTGCTGGGGCCATGGGGATCCTTACTCTGTGATGAGTCACATAATCTGTGAATACTCGTGGATAGTCTTTTTTTTTTTTAAAGATTTTTTTTTTTTTTAAAGATTTTATTTTTTATTTATTTGAGACAGAGAGAATGAGAGACAGAGAGCACGAGAGGGAGGAGGGTCAGAGGGAGAAGCAGACTCCCCGCTGAGCAGGGAGCCCAATGCGGGACTTGATCCCCGGACTCCAGGATCATGACCTGAGCCGAAGACAGTCGCTCAACCAACTGAGCCACCCAGGCGCCCGTGGATAGTCTTTGATAGCGACTCTCTTAGACACATTTCTCTGTCATGTTCACAAGGACTGTTTGGACCACATCTTGCTTTTCAGAGGCATAAACAAAAGATCGTGAACTTAAGCTCTATATACCTTTACTCTGTTTCATGGATTCAGTTGCTTCATGTATAATAATAGTTAATAATAGTTAAAAGAAGTATACTTTATGGTTTTAAAAAATGTTTTTCTTATTTCTAATGGCCACTAAAACATAGATCTACTGATTTGGGGCCAGAGTACTTTGATTACCCTTTTCGGGAGGGATAAGATTTACTTTGTTCTCATTTAGGTTTTTGAGTGTGGTAGAGTGTCACCTCACTAAGTCTGGCATTTTTCCTCAAGGTGATGATTTTTCTTTTGGGTAATATATTGCCCCCAAATTTCTGGTAAACTTGAATGATGTCATGAATTGCAGAATCTTTTTGCCCTTGTCTCTTCACAATTTTTTATTTTGACTTGGCAGTTTAATTCTAAATTCATGCATAATTAAGTTTGATCTTGCCCAGAGGATAGAATCTGTCCCTTGTACTGGTACACCATGTGAGGACCAGGAGATCTGCTGCGAGCCATCTTGCCGGGGGCCCTTCGCAGTACAGGACGTGCGCATCGGGTGATGCAGTGTGTCTGTCCATGTGTGGCGTGGTCAGTTTTCAAAGGTGGTTTTATTTGTTTCTACAGATTGCCTCAGCCAGTTAGGGCCCACCAGACTTCTCTGCCCTGTCACCAGCCTCAGGGCTCTGGACATGCTCACTGCCTCCGACTTGGACACTCTAGCTAGGCTCTGTCCCCAGCATTTCCACACCACACCCGCTTCTTCAGTCCAGCAGAAATCCTGTCCCTTAGATTTGTGCCACCTTTTATAACTCAAAAGCTTTGAGTCTAAATGTGGCAGTGAGTTGGAGTGAGGAAAGGAGGTGGGCAGAGTGGTTTCTGTCCTGGACCTTTCCCTTTTCACCTCTTCCACCTGTTGCTGCAAGAGACGCCTTTCTGAGAGGAAGGATTCAGTCACTTGTGAAGCTTTGTTGCGATTCTTCATTTGTAGTAAATTGGGGATTTCACATAATCTACTTTAAAAACAATTGTATATGTTTACTAATTTGTTTTGGAATAAATTTGATGAAGATGAATTAATGGGAGCTCAGAGGGTGATCAAGGCTTAGAAATTTAAGTGGGAAATTGAATCTTTGTGAAGCTTCCACATTTCATTAGATGTTAAATTCTGGAGTGAAGTCCTGTTTGATTATTTACTACTAAGTATACTCCCAAATACCAAGGTTAACCTCTTAAGGAAATAATGTATCATAAAGCCATTGATACTTTTATATAATACAGCTATTTGATTATTGTACTTACCTTTTCATGATGGATATTAGCCAGCAATCTCTTTATTTTTCCTTTTAATGAAGTCAGTTATTTTCCTATGATAAGATTAAAAATAAATATTTTAAATCTGATGCAGAGTTTTACTGAAATGACTTGAGTGTATAGGTATTATTTTTCAGTTTACTCTTTTGTATCATATTTTTAACTTTGTCTACTTCTGTATTGTATTTTAAAATTTGGAACCTATTGATATATACTCTACTCCATGGGCATTTCATTTACTATCTTGAGGGATTTTTCCAGATGAAATTGAGAGATTTAGTGATGTCACTTCTGTCCGATTAGCAGCAGATCAGCGAAGTTCCTTTGTGCCATTCTGAAAAGAACGCTGTGACAGAAAACTTGTTTCTGTATTTTATGTACTCATTGATAGTGTGTTTTCTGTGAACACCTCC
This sequence comes from Mirounga leonina, assembly GCF_011800145.1. NCBI lineage: Eukaryota > Metazoa > Chordata > Mammalia > Carnivora > Phocidae > Mirounga > Mirounga leonina. The sequence goes on from NW_023270680.1 coordinate 1,570,135, forward strand.
ACCCCCGATAAAACCCTAACACTGAAAATGTACTTGTACATACATGGGGATTATAGTGTCCTTTCTTGATCATTCAAATAAATGTGAATAGTGATGGAAATCTTTGTGTTTTTTTGTTTTTGTTTTTTAAGGTATTGCCATCAGAGAGTCGGCAAAGGTAGTTGATCAAGCCCAAAGGAGGGTGTTGAGGGGAGTCGATGACCTGGACTTTTTCATAGGGGATGAGGCCATAGATAAGCCCACGTATGCCACGAAGGTGAGCTCCTGAGGAATTTGCTTCTTTAAGTGTGTAGCCAAGAACGGAGCAGTAGAATGCATAACGCAAAATGGCAGATTATCTGGAAATTGTACTTACGAGTTAGGGGTCTATTTTTATTCTTATGTTTAAAAAGAAGGTTTGCTGTTTTTGAGTGGGGTATTTCTGATGCGGGGAGTGAAATGAATTTACAAAACTCTGGAAGGCACACCTGACATGGCAGCTCTGGGTTACACGCAAGAGCATGATCTGCTTCTGTGCAGTTGCAGGTTGACTGATTTACCCGTCAGGTACGGGAAGTTACAGATGGATTAATGAAAAAAAGGACTAAAATTAAGTAGACATTTGTTCTAGGAAAAAAACCCCTCCAGATTGAATGGTATCATGGATTGTCTGCACTTTTCCATCTGTTACCCATTGTTAGGATGGTTCTCCGTACTTCGAAGTGGGTGCAGTAGAATATAAACAGTAGTGTAGCTTAATCTCTCTGCTAAAGTGCCTGTTGTTTCTTTCCGTGAATTCGCGTCAGTCCCCGTGCAGAAGGCCGGACTCTCCACTAACCCAGTCTGTCCTGGGCCGGCGTTGTGGGGCTCTTAGTCTTACTGCTGTGAACTGAAGCTTGACGTATTTTGGTTTCTCTTGCCATAGTGGCCAATAAGACATGGAATAATCGAAGACTGGGATCTTATGGAAAGGTTCATGGAACAAGTGATTTTTAAGTATCTTCGAGCTGAACCTGAGGATCATTACTTTTTAATGGTGAGTAACTGGAACTAAGGGGATTATATCCTTCAGAATTCCAAATTACATAGATTTTTTTTTTTTTTTCAGATTACTTAGATTTTAAACTCAAGATATTCTTCTCTGGAGAGTTTTTAATTCTTGTTAAATTTGTTTGTATGAATTGGGGTGCTTTTTTGGCAAATAACAGAAAACTCAACAGAAATGTCCAAAATCAAAAGGGGCTCGTTATCTCTCAGAAGAGGAAAGCCAGAGCTGGGCGGTTCCAGGGCTGGTTACCCTCGGGCTCTAGCGTGGCCTCTTGTGTTGATTCCCTGCAGGTCCCGGGGTGGCCGCCCAAGCCCCTGTACCACCTTTCGGTTTATACACTTTCAGAGGTAGAAGCGTTTTGTAAGAATGAAGTTCCCAGCAGATGTGTCCATCTGTTCCTGCCTGGCCTGGTCGCTAGCAAGGGGAATGGAATAACAGTAGACTAATCACATTTCTTCCCTGGGGCTGGGTGGGGGACCGTCTCTGATCACCTGGCCCCAGGACGGTAAGTACCTAAACAGGCCTCCCTGTGTAAGGAAGATGGAGGGAGGAATGCATCTGGGTAGGAAACCATCTGTGTACTTTGATGTCCTCCTGAAGTAACTTGATGACCATGATTTTTGCTTTATAGCAGAGGAAACCGAGTCAAAAGATTATTTTGCCAGGGTTTAAATCTTTTTTTTTTTTTTTAGTTTATTGTTTATTTTTAAGTAATCTCTACACCCAACATGGGGCTTGAACTCATGACCCCCGAGATCAAGTCTCATGCTCTTCCAACTGAGCCAGCCAGGCACCCCAGGGTTTAAATCTTATTATAAAATAAAATTGAGCTGAGTTATGGGCCCTGATTATGGTACTTAATTGATCTTGTTCAGATAAAATAAAACATTACAAAGATATGAGGAGAAATGTCTCTTGGTTATGGAATCTGTTCTAGTTGTTCTACTCAACATTATGTGTTTCCTTCCATGAAATGTTCTTTTTAAGTTAAAATTAATTACATGTTCACAACACTTGCTTTATAGAGAGCAATTGCATGTAACATAAGCTGCATATTAAAACGTACATAATTTAGCTTTGGATTTTTTCCACACAAGTATATTGTCAAATGGTCCCAGATCCAATTATATAATTCTTTCTAATGTTAAATATGGAGTGTTCTTTAGAATTATCTGACTTAAAATATGTTAACTATAAGACTATTATGGTAGTGGAATCTATATATTTAATGTCTATTAAAGCAAGTCCTTGAAAGTGCTCTGATCTTTCTGGCTGTGTCTTCACAACTGGGAATTGCCAAGGATGGGTCCTGTGTTTTACAGGCCACTGTATATTTTCTACGCTGTGTATCTACCGTGGTTTAGGTAAGATAACAGAGCCAGGAAACTGACAGTGTGTCTTTATAGCCAAAACAAATCACAGGCTCCCACCTGTCACACTTGGCTTTTTTCCTCCTTTAGCACATCACATAACTACCTGTTGGATAGGATTTTAGGAGCAGGCACCATGCCCAGCTGCTTCCTTCTGTCTTCTCCAGCTTGCTGGGCCCGGCGTTCTCCCCTTCTCTCCACACACAGGGGGCCACCAGGACATGGCCACACAGGAAGTTTTTCCTGATGAAAGAAATTTTTATCTGATTTAGCTGGTACATATAGGCCAGTAAGGCAAAACCACTTGCCAGGAAGGAATCAGAGGTGTTTGAATATGGAAAAGCTGAGTCCATTGGCCAGAAAGGAGTATCTGTAATGAATGTTCAGAAAAAATCAAGTTTATTAAAGATAAGACAATATTATATTATTATACACATTGTGCTTTGAATCCTGCAAGTCCATTCATTGCAGGAGGTGCTCAAGGAAGTGGTGAGAATGGTAAATTTCTTTCAGGTTTATACCCTTAATCATCAGTTAATGGAACAGTTAAAGGGGAATAAAACAAGTATAGAGATTTATGGCCAAGTCAGAGAAGTTAATTGAAGACATTTACTGAATTGCTACATCAGATAAGAGCTTCTTGGTGTTAGAGTCTCAGAGGTCTAAATTATAGGTCCCTCGGTAGCTCACAAAATTGTTCTTCCTGACTTTGTGAGCAGACATCTGAACATACCAGTGTGAGGATGAGCTCATTACAGCTCATATCTTTCAAGAAGTTTCAGAGACTCCAGTCATACTGGTCATGTGGATTGAGCAGATAGCAAATGGGAATTGTACTCCTTTCAGTACTGAGTTGCCCAGTGTTCAAAATAGAATCATGTATTTTAAAGAATTGCAGTGCTCTTGAGTAGAAATTGAGTTATAACTTCAGAAGAGATTTGCAAATTTTTTGAATATAAATCAAGCAAGAATGAGCAAGCAGTGCATGCTACTCAAGAAGGCCCGAGAATGAGGAGCTCCAGTGTCCCAAGACCAGGGAGGATGGACATCCCAGCCCAAGGTGGGGTGGGGGGAGAGAGAGAGAGAGAGAGAATCTCCCATCCTCTGCCTTTTTGTTCTATTCTGGTCCCACGCACATTGGTGAGAACAGATCTCTTTACTCAGTCTACTGAATGCTAATCTCCTCCAGAAACAGCCTCACAACACACCCAGAAATAATGTTTAACCAGTTCTCTGGGCATCTCTTAGGTCAAGTTGGCACATAAAATTAACTGTCGCACGTGGTATGTCCTGACTTGTGAATGATGTAGACCTGCTCTGTGCAATGCTATAGCCACCAGCCTGGGCAGAGCTGGACATCCTCGGGCTCACTAAGTCAGTTCCCACGGGCCCCGTCTTCCCCGATTCCAGTATACTGTCTTCTCCTCTCCCACTCTCCTTCCTTGAGGATTTATATTTTTTTACTTTTTTTTTTTTTAAATATTTTATTTATTTATTTGACAGAGAGAGAGACAGCGAGAGCAGGAACACAAGCAGGGGGAGTGGGAGAGGGAGAAGCAGGCTTCCTGCCAAGCAGGGAGCCCGATGTGGGACTCGATCCCAGGACCCTGGGATCATGACCTGAGCCGAAGGCAGACGCTTAACGACTGAGCCACCCAGGCGCCCTGAGGATTTATATTTTTAAAAAGGTTTCTTTATTGCTGTTATAGAGGCATATGGGAGTGGAGCAATATTAGGTACATGTGTTCATTTTGCTATCTTTATCCAGAAATATGGATTGATTTTTATGGTCCTGATTAATTATTCATTTCTGAATTAATACCAGATGATACTTTACCATTGTTATGAACAAAAATGTTTATGTTGCTTGCATTCCTATGATATTTTAATCATATGCTTTAGTATTTAAAAAAATAAAAACTCAATACTTACACTTTAGGTCTTGTTATACATAATGGTTTGGGAAAGTTTTATTTAAATTGATCTGTGTTCGGGCACCTGGGTGGCTCAGTCGTTAAGCGTCTGCCTTCGGCTCAGGTCATGATCCCAGGGTCCTGGGATCGAGCCCCGCATCAGGCTCCCTGCTCAGCGGGAAGCCTGCTTCTCCCTCTCCCACTCCCCCTGCTTGTGGTCCCTCTCTCACTGTGTCTCTCTCTGTCAAATAAATAAAATCTTTAAAAAAATTTAAAAAATAAAAAAAATAAAAATAAAAAAAATAAAAAAAGAGCAAGGGCACCTGGGTGGCTCAGTCACTGGGCATCTGCCTTCGGCTCAGGTCATGATCCCAGGGTCCTGGGATCGAGTCCCACATCGGGCTCCCTGCTTGGCAGGAAGCCTGCTTCTCGCTCTCCCCCTCCCCCTGCTTGTGTTCCTGCTCTCGCTGTCTCTCTCTCTGTCAAATAAATAAATAAAATCTTAAAAAAAAAAAATTGATCTGTGTTCACTTTGGGAGCACACACACCAATGTGGGAATCATACAGAGAAGACTAGCATGGCTCCTGCACAAGGATGACATGCAAATTTGTGGAGTGTTCCACATTTAAAAATACATAAATAAATAAATTGGATCTCCTAAAGGAACAGCTACCGGCAGGAAGTGTAGAAGAAATGGAGGATTGAGGAAGAAATGGATTTATGATTGTTTCTCAGAACCTTTGAGGATATTGCCCTTAACTGAATTCGATTCAGGAACCAGGAGAACCTAATTATAATATAAACGTTCCCTTAAGTGGAAATACATAGCTTTTAGTGTAAATTCTTCACAGATGGTGAATTGTTTGGCAGTAAGTAATAAAAGTGTAAAAAACAGTCATTTAAACAAGTTAGGGGTTTTATTTTTCTTTGATAGCAGTAGTAGGGAGGCCAGTGCTGGTACGGCAGTTCTCTGGTGTCATTAGAGATCTCTGGGCTCTAGTATCTTTAGCATATGGCTCCCACGGTAAGGAAGCCTCATGATCACAAGTTGGCTACTGCAGCTCCAGTCATCACATCTGCATTCCAGGAGAGAAGAAGGGGTTAAGGGCAAGGGGAGTCTACTACTCAAGTCCTAACCTTATAAGGTGCTTTCCTAGAAGCCATACTCTTACCAGCTTTTGCTTCTTATTGGCCTGAACTTACTCACTTGGTCTTCCCTGTCCACAAGGAAGTGTGAGAAATGCGTCTCCTCTGGGATCGCTGCCACCTCCTGTGAGTGATCGGTGCTCTGTCAGTATGGCAGAGGGGAGAATGGATACTGCATATGATGTGACTACCTATGAGGACAGTGGCAAAACAAGAACTGAGCTGTTTACAAAACCCTGGCTGGATCCTACCTGTGTAGAGAGGGCCATCCACTCCAGGGAGCCAGCGGGCCAGGGGAGGGCCCTGTCAGGGTGTGCTGCTTCTCCTCCTGCGCGGGGGCTCTCTGGCTCCTGTTGTCTCCCTCTGTGGATTCGTAAGACAGGAGGTTGTCTTAGGAGTTCTGTGGCCTTTCCCCAGCAGGCCGCGACCCAGGGCTTCACCCCTCCCATTAAGGAACTGTGATTATGACAGAACGTGCGGAGGCCATCTCTGGGACTTCGCACTGTCCTGTCACAGGAGTGGAATGACAACGTCTGGTATCTTCACATGTGTTTTGATGATGCAGTCAGTATGGTGTCCCTGGCGCCCCCCTGCCTTTCTCACGCAGTTTCCATCACTCCTGCTTAATGGCCCTGCACTCATCTTCCAGTGGATGCTTCCTGTCTGTTCAGTTCTGCTCCTTTTAGATGTTTACTATGTTTCCAATTTCTTGATTTTGTTAGAAACAATACAGTCTTTGCACATACAGTTTCTTTCTACATTTAGAGCATTTTTTCTATCAAAAGAACTACCAGTGTTCTGGGGTCCAGAAGTATTAATACCGTATGAGTCTTTAGCTTACTGCCTCAGGTTCTGTATGCAATGTACGGAGGCCACTCTGTACTCCTGTCAGCGATGGTTGATACCATTTCTGATTATTTGATGGAGTAAAAGTTCACCTTGTTTTTAATTTGCATTTTTTGAGAACTTTGTAAACATTTTTCACATCTGTACTAGTTGTATTACGTCCTGTGAATTGCCGGTTCATGTCCTCAGCTCTTGTGCATTTCAGTGTTTTATTGCTTCTCTTACTGCTATGATTTCTATGAACTTTTTTCTTAGAAATTTTTTTGTGATAAAATGTACACACTATAAAATTTACCATCTTAACTATCTTTAAGTGAACAATTAAGGGGCATGAAGTACATTCACACTGTTGTGCAACCATTAGCACCCTCATGTCCAGAACTCTTCCTCTTCCCAAACTGAAACTGTCCCCATGAAACACGCATCCCCGTCCCCTCCCCCAGCCCCTGGCACCCACCCCTCTACTTTCTGGGTCTGTGAATCTGACCACTCCAGGGCCCTCCTGAATGGGCATCACACAGGATTTGTCCTTCTGTGACTGACATATTTCTTCGCATGATTCTCAGGTTCATCCATGTCGTAGCAGGTGTCAGGACGTCCTTTTTAGGGCTGAGTAAGATCCCGGTGTATGCATGTCCTGCGTTTTGTTTATTCTGTGAGCTCTTGCAGATGATAGGAAGCTTTTGTCAGCACCAGATTATGTTTTTCTCAGTTGATTTTTTTCCTTGTTTTTGTAGGCTTATGTTTTTTGAACATCTATAACTTTATTTTTTTTTTTTAAAGATTTTATTTATTTGACAGAGAAAGACACAGCGAGAGAGGGAACACAAACGGGGAGTGGGAGAGGGAGAAGCAGACTCCCTGCCAAGCAGGGAGCCCGATGCGGGACTTGATCCAGGGACTCCAGGATCATGACCTGAGCCGAAGGCAGTCACTTAACCAACTGAGCCACCCAGGCATCTGAACATCTATAACTTTAAATTTTTATGTAGTAAATCTATTTTCCTTTGATGTCTATATCAATCTTCATCCATTTGGGGTTATTTGGTACATAATTTGACACAGATTTTAAACCCAGGAGAGATCCGGGGAGCCAGGGTTAATCTACTCCCTGCTGGTGGTATCTTCCTGGAGGCTCACCTTTTGCTCCAGACCACGTAGGAAGCTCCTACCTGGTAGGCAGGAAGCACTCCTTGACTTATGTGACCTATGCTCATGCTCTTCCGACATTTTAAACCTTTCTCTCCCCCTTCTATGCAGTTTAGATGCCCCCCCTTTTTAATAAACTTATTATTAAGGTGCTTAGATTCCTGTTAAAGGTGAAAAAAAAAGTGTAGATCTCTTTAGTTAATGTATGTTATTTCTGCTGGTCTGAATAACATTTATTGATAATTATAGCTGAATTTCTTGAATACATGCTATGTGTCCAGGTTCCCTGCCTCCCAAGTGTTTACATGTATTAACTCATTTATTTCATTCTACCAACAACCTTGAGGTGTAGGTAGGTAGTTATTAGCCCCAATTTTTAGACTGATAGGAGGTTCCTTAAGAGAGGGACATTGTAGCCAATATTGTTGGACATCTGCAGCCATTGATCATGTGCTTTGAATGAAATAAACACTAACATTTGTAGTGTTAAGCATGTGCTGGGCACTTCACAGGTATTAACAAATTTACTCTCCGCCGTTCAGGGTAATAAGCACGTTAACATAAGTAATATATTGTTGAGTGACTTTTAGATCCCTTATTTACAACCTGCTTTTGCATATGACTTCATTATTTCTCTCTTGTGTTTTAAGATTGCTTTCTCTCTCCCGTCCAGGGAATATATTGCTTCTAATTACAGTGATTAAAACTTTCTTGTGGCACTGTGTTTGAGCCTTGTACCACTTGCTGTGCAGGAGTCTGAACCAAAGCATGCAGCTGGTGGGTCTCTAGGTTTGTTCATTTGATGAGGTAATACAAAAGCACAGCATTCAAAAGGTGCGGAAGGATTTCCAGTGCAAAGTATGTTTCCTTCTCCCCTCTGTTCTGGTTCCCAGACCCTCCTCCAGGAGGAAGCCACCTTTATCAGTTCTTAACCAGCTAATTGTTTCTCTTCCCAGAGGTAATTGTGTACAGGCATATGGATTATACATAAACTCTTGTTTTATACACATGGTAACAAAGTGTATACCTTGTACACCTTGTTGCTTTTTTATTCAAGAAAATAAAAATGTTGTGACAAACATGTGATGTGAAATTTACCCCCCCGACCGTTTGTAAATGCGTAGTTCAGTCGTGTTCTCTGTTCACATTGCTGTGAAGCGGAACTCTAGTCCGTGTCCGCTTTTGCCGAGCAGCCTCCATGCCTGGGGGGCAGCTCCCCGTTTCCCTCCCCACACTGTTTTCTAAAAAGGTTTTGTTAAAAATCACTGACACCAAAGAACAGTTGAGCATGTGTACGACTTGGAGACGCCTTTCTCTCATGTAGCAGCTTCTCATAGATTGTTTCCTGGGGGCACAGAGAGAGCTCGTTCTTCCTAATTGCTGTGGAGCGTTCTTCTCTCTGGACGCCGCATAATTTACCTAATCGCTCCCTTCAAGATGGCATTTAGGTTTCTCATCTTCTCATACGACCAGGGCTGACGTTCGCCCTCTCTGGAGCATCTTGCTTTAGATGGCTGTCTTGCCTACAGAATGTAACTTGATTTTCTTTCATGGTCTTAGCTGAGAGACATTTTTTCTTTTTAGCAGGTGAGTTTCTCACTTGTGTTTGCTAAAGATTTTAGTAAAAATAACTCACTTTCATTGAGCCCATTCCATGTGCCAGGTGCTGCTGTACAGTTTACTTAGACTCCATCCGTCTTTCCAGCTCTGTGAGGTAGGTACTAATTCCAGACAGAGAGAGAAAATCACTTTCCTTTTTTTTTTTTTAATATTTATTTATTTATATTAGAGAGTGTGCACACAAGCAGGGGGAGGGGCAGAAGGAGAGGGAGAGAATCTCAAGCAGGCTCCGACTCCCTGCTGAGCGCAGAGCCTGATGCGGGGCTCGATCTCACCACCCTGAGATAATGACCTGAGCAGAAATCCAGAGTTGGCCGCTTAAATGACTGAGCCACCCAGGCACCCCAGAAAATCACTTTCCAAGCACAGTAAAATTGAAGGCTAGGATTTAACCCAACTATTGGGACTTCAGAACCCTCATGTGAACTCTGCTGGTCTGGCCTGCAGCTACGTGACGACATGCTTGCTCTTTGATGAGCTATTTTACACTCTGTTATGCTTTCTCTGTTTAATATGTTTTATTTATGTGTTTATTTTTTAAGACTCCGCCTTGGTGGGGCGCCCGGGTGGCTCAGTCAGTAAAGCGTCTGCCTTTGGCTCAGGTCATGATCCCAGAGTCCCGGGATCGAGTCCTGCATCGGGCTCCCTCCTCGGTGGGGAGTCTGCTTCTCCCTCTCCCTACCAGCTCGTGCTCTCTCTTACTATCTCTGTCACTGTCTCTGTCTCTCTTTCTCTCTCAACTAAATAAATAAAATGTTAAAAAAAAAAAAAAACCTCTGGCTTGGTTTTCTCTTTGCTTTGTAGTGAGTGTGTATTCTTTCTAATAATTTGGTATTTTTTTAAAACATTTTTTAAAAAATAATTTATTTATTTGACAGAGAGACAGCGAGAGGGAACACAAGTAGGGGGAATGGGAGAGGGAGAAGCAGGCTTCCCGCTGAGCAGAGAGCCCGATGTGGGGCTCGATCCCAGGACCCTGGGATCATGACCTGAGCCGAAGGCAGATGCTTAACGACTGAGCCACCTAGGCGCCCCTAAAACATTTTTTAGTGTAACTATGATTGTATATATTTACCTGGTATTTGTTTAGGGGTGATTAACTATTTCCTACCGTGATTAGTGAGCAAGTTGGTACATTTCCACATTTTCTTACCTCCTCTTCCTTCCTTCTACCTCCTGCTTTTGATTGGTTGTTACTGAACTTGTTCTCATATCAACATTTATAACATGATGTGTACTAATGTGATCAGTCTAGAACAATGTGTTTGCTTCCATGATAAGATATCACTGTTTTTATATTCTCTCCTTTTCTTTTATACCTCTCAGCTTGATATTATTTCTGCTGTTTTAATTTGTAACATTTGCATTCTGTTGTATAAACCCCAGAAAAGACCAGTCTTTAGTTCTACATCCTACATGGATTAATTGCTCACTGTAAGTCTTTGGCTGTACTTTGTGCATTCTTCTTGTTTGGCTGAACTTTATCTTCTGGTAGAGTTAATTCACTTCTTCAAGTTCTTTTATGTTTAAAGATAATTTTGTTTTTGTAACATGCTTGATTGGCAGTGTGACCATATGTAGAGTTCTTGGGTCACACCTTCCTGCTCAGAAGACTATATATATGGCCCCATGTGTCCCAGTGTTAAATGAAGCTCTGCCCCTTCCCCGGGGCCAGCTGTGCTTTTCCCACTTGAAAGGTTTCAAAGTGTGTGCAAACTGCCGAAACAAAGTACCACAGGCTGGGTGTCTTCAACAACAGTCATTTGTGTTCTCATAGTTCCGGAGGCTGTAGGTGCAAGATCCCGGTGCTGTCAGGGTTGTTTGTGGTGAGGGCTCTCTTCCTGGCTGGCAGGTGGCCACCTTCTCGCCATGTGCTCACGTGGCCTTTCCTCTGTGTTGACGTGTAGGGACGGAGAGAGCTCTCGGGTGTCTCTTCCTTTTCTCATGAAGGCATTCATGATAGCGAATTAGGGCCCTACTCTTATGGCCTTGTTTAACCGTGATCACCTCCCTAGAGGCTCCATCTCCAAATACAGTCACTTTGGGGGTTGGGCTTCAACATACGAATTTTGGGGACACAGTTCAGTCTATAATGAACGGTCATGTGGACTTTTTTGTTGTTGTTTTTTGCCAAAAGGCCCAGAGAATTTTTATTTATTCTTTTTTTTTTCTTTTTGCAGCGTTAAATGTGATGTATGTCCATATTTATTGACATGGAAAAATGTTCACAACATACTGCTGAATGACAAAAAGCAGGTTTATTTATTCTTTTTATCTTTCTATAATCCTATTTGATAATGATGATTTTAAAATGGATATTTGAGTTTTTCAAGCTGTTCTTGGTCTTGATTTGTATCTGCTTTGTTTTTATATCTTCCTGGGCATGCGTGTTTTGCCTGCTGTTTGTTTTTCCTGTTTTCTCTCTCTCCCCTCTTGTTTTCTTTTAGTATTTCCATATGGTGTCTGGCTGGTTTCTGTGCGTACTTTCCTCACCTCCGAACTCTGGGGGAGTTCTTCCTGGACTGTGTGCTGAGCTCAGGCTGGGCTGGGGGCCGTACTGAGTATGGGTGAAGCTGCCTCTCACCTGCACTTTCCTGCCTTGTAGCTGACGACGAGGATGTTTCCTCTGACCTTGCCTCATGCGCCCTGAGGGCAGGTGGGGCTTGGGAGGCGTCTCCAGCTCTTCTGCTCAAACTGACATTCTGGTTCCAAGCCAGGGCTGACTCATGCTTTTGCTCTTCTGTGGAGAGCTCTATTCTTTGCCTGGGATCCAGAGTCACGGGTGTTCCCTCTTGGTGTTTGTCTTCACGTGTCTTGGTTGAGTTTTTACTGCACTTGGCAGTTTGCTGCAGGTCTTTTCAGTTTCAGGGTATTTTAGATATTATGTTCTTGAAGAAAGAATTTCCTTTTCTGTAACTTGTTCTTGTTTTGGGGTGGTTAATAAGAGTAGAAATGTTTTGAGAGGTCTTTGCCATCTTAAAGCTTTTAAGACCCACACCAGATTTCTTTAATTAATCACTGTAAATATACTCTATCTGTAAAATTAGGGAACGGTACAGCATCCTAATTAACATGCTTTTAGGTTAATTTTTTCCTGGCTCTGATTTAATTACAGGAAATTTGGGTGAAGGCTAAATATAGTGAATGTTTTCTTACAGACAGAGCCTCCACTGAATACGCCAGAAAATAGAGAATATCTTGCAGAAATTATGTTTGAATCATTTAATGTACCAGGACTCTACATTGCGGTTCAGGTAAAAACAAAGTTATTTTTACAATTCTCAACAGACCTTAGCTGTCCAGCGGTGGGAGAAACGGTGATTCCAGAGGCTCTCCATGGGATGATGGTGCGCTATGTTCTTCCCTTTCCCACTTCCTCAGCTCACACCCCAACCCCACTCAGGTTTGAGCTCAAACACTGTAGAGAATGTGTTCTGTGGTTTAGTTTTTACGTTTACGCTGTTGACACAGGATTTATCTGGCTGTTTTTACATGCATTAAAATCCAACGTATTTCTCTTTGGGTGACAAGATCGGGAAGTAGGTGTGGTTCTTTTTTTGACTTCTTTCACTCCTGATCATAATAGAGGAAAGATACTATAGAGTCTGTTAAAAAATAAAAAAATACTTTTAGAGGGTCCCCCCTATGGATTTTGGGCTCCTGTGGTTCCATGAACTTACAGAACTTCCTTTGAAGCTACTTGTTCATAGCGTGGGGATTTTTGTTGGTTTTGCTGGCTATTTGTCTGCTGTCCTGTATAAAGGAATTGGCTGAAATTTTGGGAATAATGAGATAGGTGTTTCCCAAAATATTTTCTGCATCAAACTAGTCCCTTTTAAGGAAAAGGAGGAGGAGTTGCATAGGAAAATCATTTGGGAGATCCTGCGTGCTGTAGCCTGCACGTGGTGATTCACAGTGAGTAGCAGAGTAAAGGCCCTGAGAACACCTGCATTGAAGAAATCTGTTCATTCCAGCACTTCCGTATTTATTTAACCAGAAGTCTCCTCTTCCCCGGGTTATTTACATCCCATGGAGTAGGGAAGTACTTTAGAAAACACTGAACCACAGCCAGGTGTCAAGGTTGCTTGGAGAAGTTTTTATATGAGAACAGATTCTCAGGCTTCATCTCAGACCAAGGCTTTCCAACCTCAGTGCTTCGGAATGTGTAGTTCTGCGTGGTAGGGGCTGACCTGTGTGTTGCAGGATGTTTAGCTTTCTGGCCTCTACCCACTAGAAGAAGCACTACCACCAGCCTCCCCTTCTCCAAGTGCGACAATCCAAAATGGTTCGAGACGTTGCAAAGATCCCCTGGCTGAGCACCACTGCCCTGGTCCTACCAGATTAGAGTTTGTGGGCGTGAGGCCTACTAATCTGTTTTTTAAAAAACTCCGCAAGTGATCTTACCGCAGCCCATCTGTGGACCCACGCTGGGAATTAGTGGCTTAGAAATTAAAATCCTCTTACTCCATAGTGAAGTTTCTTTCCCATGGGCTTTCCTTTGTAAACGTTTGATTTACTTTATTGAAAACTTGACCCATCCAGCTTAAGTATACTAAATTTGTGTGTTGTGCAATTTGGAATTTGAATTTTGGAGTGGCGGGGGGAGGATGGAGGATAGGGAAGGTTGAGAGTTACTTGGAGTAACTAGGAAAGAGCTTGTCAGTGAGCCTGAGAACAAGCAGGTAGAAGACTTGAGAAACATTTCCCTGTGTGCTAACAGTTTCTGCGTCCTTTATCCAGGCAGTGCTGGCCTTAGCTGCATCCTGGACATCTCGGCAAGTTGGGGAACGCACGTTAACAGGGATCGTCATTGACAGCGGGGATGGGGTCACTCACGCTATCCCAGTGGTAAGCAGGATAGTCAATGCTTCACTCTCTGTAGGCCTCACCTAATTTTGAGGTAAGGGTAGAAATGAAAAGAAAAAAAACCCTTGTGTAATTAAAATACCACTTTAAAAGTCATGGCTGTACTTAGAAAAGGTAACAGGAGGTTTGAAAACCAGGTATAGGAGAAAGGACAGATGCCCCTTCACCATGGCATTGGCGGTTCTCAGTTTGCAGTGGCAGATGTCCGCAGTCAGGGCGTCTGCCATGGTTTGGACTCCGTGGCCTCTGCCGCTCCTCTCGCTGTAGCATCACCTGTGGGATTTTCCCGGCTTACGTGCCGAGCTGCATCTTGGAGACCAGATTGTCGGCATGGGGCACGACCACTTGTTCCGTGACAGGATGTGTATGGCTTTGACCACCTCGTGCTTTAGAGGAATTACTTCTTGTTTTTTTAAAATGTATTCAAGGATGAAGAAGGAGAGATTATACATTTTGACTTGCAGAATACTCTGCAATGTCACTTTTTGGTTTTAATTTTCAAAACATTAGAGAAGTGACTCCTCATTCAGGCTTCAAGAGACATCTGTAGTCAGGAAGAAGAAATGCCGGATTTGTCCCATGCTCCATCCTGGGGCCCCTGCTGGAGAGGGGTCGGGAGAGACAGGGCAGGCGCCGGTGACAGCTTTAGATCCTGGACTGGGAGTACCAGGCCTGTCTCAGTACACTTACTCCTCTTCTGGGTCATTGTGAAGTGTTAGTGCCAGTCAATCTGTAACGCTGACTGGGAAATTCTGGCATCGGGCTTCTCTCTGAGATCATGCCCTCAAACCTCAGTGCAGATGGAGCCCTGGGGGTGGGGGTGCTGGAGGGCCTGCTGCTTGGCCCATCCCATGTCTCAAATGAGGAGAAGTAAACAGATTTCACATAGTGTACAGGTCCACTGAGGAAGTGTTTTTAAAAATTTTTATTTGTGTCTTTTTATCAATTTTTTTCTGATTGTAAAAATTATATTTGTTGTACAAAATTTGTGTAAAACAGAGAAATGTGGAGAAGAAAGTAACATGACCCATAAATCTGCCCAGAGAACTGCATTATGCTTTGGTTTGGAGAACCTTCCCAGTTCTTTTTTTTTTTTTTTTTTTAAAGATTTTATTTATTTATT
>NW_023270680.1:1585295-1664203 GCF_011800145.1 Mirounga leonina
TTTTTTTTTTTTTTTAAAAGATTTTATTTATTTATTTGACAGAGAGAGACACAGCGAGAGAGGGAACACAAGCAGGGGGAGTGGGAGAGGGAGAAGCAGGCTTCCCGCCGAGCAGGGAGCCCGATGTGGGGCTCGATCCCAGGACCCTGGGATCATGACCTGAGCCGAAGGCAGACACTTAATGACTGAGCCACCCAGGCGCCCAACCTTCCCAGTTCTTTTTCTTAGGTGCACAAGGATGCACACTTTAAGCAAAATTGGAATATTCTATGTCTGGTTGTGTATTTCTAATTGTATAATACGATCCTGAAGTTATGTTTCCATATTGACTTATCCCTACTATTTTCTCTTATGGTTAAATATTCTGTGAATATTTAATAATTGCATATAGCCCATCATGTAGGTATGGGATAATTTAATCATTTATTTTCCTGTTGTATGACATGTAGGGTTTTTTTTTTTTTCCAATGTTTTTAATGTTGTGATGAAGCCAATACTTAACGCTGGTTGACTTCATTTTAGAAAATGCTACATGTAATGCATAGAATGTAATAATTGTGAATAGTTTGTGTTAGCTAGTATTCTTGTGAGTTTAAGTTAATCTTTATTACTTTAATAATTTGTACATATCTTTTATTTCCATCTTAAATATTTCACAAATAGCTTGGACACTGTGGAGAGGCCAAATCTTTTCTTACTTCTAGAGTTCAGGTACATCAGAAAACACACGAGGGGAATTCGGGCACCTGTCCTTGCAGTTTAACTGCTGATTGGGTCTGGTGCTGGTAATCCTTAGCTCCGACCTGCCCGTAAGGTGAGGTTGGCAGTCACTTCCATCCCCCGTCTCCCATGGGCACATGGCATAGAAGCCGGTGCTGGAATGTGGAGCCTGGAGTGTCTCCTCTTTTCGGATGGAACTGTGGTAGGAAGCCATCTACTATGGCCACCAGCCCCCAGAGAGCAAGCGGGCTGTGGGCCCAGGCCCTGGCTTCCAGAACAACTTGTGCCCCCCGAATGGCTGGTGAGGGGCTGGGGCCGGCCTGCGAACTCTGCGCCGCAGTCCTCTCCTGGTCCCCGCGGTCCAGCCGGAGGGTTCCAACTCCTGACCAGCACTGGTCTCAAACTGCACAGGGTTTAGGGTAACTTATCAGAATTATTCCTAACAAGTGCAGCTCTTGGTACAGTAAATGGGACCATTTATCAAATATCGAGTACATCCCCCAAACAGTGCTATGCGCTTGACTTACTGTGTTTAAGTCTGTGTTGTAAACCACATGTGGGGTATTGTTTGCCCCATAGTGTGGATGAAGGTTTTGGGGCTGAAACGCGTTGACAGGCTTGTCCGTGGTCACTCAGCGGACAGTCGTGGAACCAGGATTTGAACCCAGGTTGTCTGAGTCTAAGCCCCATGTACTTAACCAGATTGTTGACTCTTAAATATAAGTAGGTTTATAGTTGGTTTAACAGTTTATAGGTAAAGTTTTTTCCTTGTTGTTAAAGGAACATAAAACAGTTTGCTGTTCTGACAGACGGCATGACTTTTTGGAAATGCACTGGTTTTTCTCTTCACTTTCCTGATGTAATCATTTTGGTTGCTTACAGAGAGTCTCAGGTTATATTAAGGGAATTGTGCATGCAGTCATTTTAAAAGACCTCCAGTCCTGAGCTTTGCCCGGCGTGGGGATTCAGTAAATGCTGTGCTACAAGGGGGTAGGAAGCAGAGAGTCTGGGGAGCTCTGCCCGCTAGAGTTACTCATTCCCGTCGTTCTGCCTCCTCTTCTTCCCTAGGCAGAAGGTTATGTCATTGGAAGCTGCATCAAACACATCCCGATTGCAGGTAGAGATATTACGTATTTCATTCAGCAGCTGCTAAGGGAGAGGGAGGTGGGAATCCCTCCTGAGCAATCACTGGAGACCGCAAAAGCCATTAAGGTAAAAACAGATGGGAAATGGGCCGGTTTGGGGGTGAGAGAGAAATGGTGTTTGGACACTTCCCCTTCTGCCATCACCCCTGCTCCCACCCTCCTTCCTCTCCCCTCCCGAAAATGTGGGTCTTATTCTGTTTGCCACTTGAGTCAAGGGGCTGAAAGCCTCAAAGCTTAGCCTTTTCCTCTGAGCGTGTGAATGCTGTGGAGGTTCTGGCTGTAAATGGGAACAGCTTGATAACTGGTATTGAGCACAGGGTGCATGGAGTACAGCATCATTTAATTGGAGCCTAATTAGATGGAACCTTCAGTTAACGGAATGCGCCTTCCATATCTCCCTCTGTGCTTCATGTCTGGAATAAGGAGCAAACCCCAGCAACAGCGGTGCTGGGAATTCGGCCGAGTCAGCTGGTACTTAGACTGATGGCTGGTACTCGGGTGAGGTTCTGTGTCCTGAGAATGACAGTTGAGAGTAGTGCCATTCTAGAATCTCAGGTCATTAAACAAAATCCATCTGCATTTTCTAGACTCTGGTACCACGCTGGAGAAGTCACAGGACGTTTTGCAATTTAAATCAGTAAGATGAGAAGAAAAATGGCTCATTGGTCCTTATTTAAAGTGTCCACGTGACCTGATCCATCAGTTTAGTCTTTGTATTACTCTGTATGTGGCAGCTGACAAACCCTTTCTGAAGGAACTTCTCTTTTCAGGTTTCAAAATCAAGACAAATTCTTTTTAACCAAAATGCAAGAGACTTTTAGTAATACAAGGATAACCCTCATGGATAAAGAGGGAAGGGTTTTGTTTATTTTCGGAGAGGAATATAATTTTGAAGTGTGACGTGTGACCATGAGCATCTCCTGTTTCATTGAACACATGCTTGTTAAGGGGAGGAGAGCCTAAACCCCCACCTCCCATCTAAGCATCCAGGAGCAGGCTGGTCGAAGAAAAGTCATCAGTGAGGACCCCATGTTTTGCATGCCGCTCTTGGTAAAAACTGGTATTTTTCAGACAGGGTGCGGCTGGTAGGATGGCTAGCTGCCCCAGCGTCCCTGGGACTGGAGTGTCAGGGCTTGGGTACCCGCAGGGCTAGAACAGTTTGCCCTGGGCAAACCTGGGGGCAGAGGTTACAGCAGTATTATAAGACTTTCTTTTTAGACTAAAATATTTCCCAAGATTTTCCCTTTTTCCTTGCCTTTCGTCAACGAAAGAAATTTGGATATTTGATCCATGTTTTCTTGTCACCCCAAATCTGTCACTAATGACAGTGAATCAGGATTGAACTTCTTGTCCCTGACACTCAGGGGTCCTCCACCTGGTGAGTGTGAAAGTTCCATTTTTAGTAAAGATTTCTGAGTATGATGACTTGTGCAGTCCTGGTCCTTGTAGCAGTGTTTACTCTGCTCACAGGCTGTCCGGGGTCCAATTGTGGCCCTGAAATTGGAGCTTGCCATTCAGGTTGTGACCATGTCTTGCTCAGCGGTGAAGGCCGGGCGTCCTCCTGTGCCCTCCGGATGAGCTGTGCTGGCCCTGTTGTGTGGCTGAGCCTGCTGTTCGTTGTCTCCTCTCTGCTTTCTGTAAAAGAAAAGATTCTGGCAAGAGTGGTTGGGAGGTACCCCAGTGTCATGTTACTCCCGTGGCCGTGCCCCATGGTCACGAGTAGGCACACAGCATCCTTGCAGCAGGTTCCAGAATTTAAGACTCACACTGCCACGCTCCAGCCAACTCGGTTGAGGCTCTTTATGGATCCGTGAAGCCAGTTGAGATGCCGCAGGAAACGGACCAGGCCTCTGACAGCCTAACGTCTTTGTCTCCAGCCTGGTGGCTTTAGAGTCATATTGCCTGACTCACCCTCTCTCTAGCATCAGGGAGCACAGGGATGGTAACAACCCTGGCTTGCCAAGTCTCAGAATTGTGCGAGAGTCTATTAAGGATGGTATTAGAATACATTTCGGGAATTCTAAAAAACTTTGGACTTAATATCAGGAGAACACCTGCAGAGGTCCTCCCAAAATGCGTAATGAGCACGAGCTGCGCGCCCCGCCCGACGCAGTGCCGCTGGTGAACAGAGCCCGCTTGGCCCACAGAACGCTTACTTTCAGAAGCTGGTACCCCAGTGCCACCTGCTGGAGGTCAGCTCTGGGGACAAAGATTCCAGTCACACGTTACCAGATGCTGAGGGGACGCTGGGCGCGTCTCAGGTTGGCTGCCGGGGCCGGCTGCCGAGCATCAGCGGGTTCTCATGCAGCAGTAGCGTATAGGAGCCCCGGTCCTCCCGTCTACATCTGCCTGTTCTGTTTTCTCGGGGGCATCCACCACCTTGTAACATACTGTGTCACTTACTTATTTACCACAGCCGTCATTTACTGTCCGGCTCTCAGCCAGAGCGTATGTTCCAGCGGCAGGGCTCTGTGTGTGTTTTGTTCCTTTGTAGCTCCCATGTGCCCGGGCCCTCAGTAAATACTTGTCACAGAGCCCGGGACCGTGCCGTGTCAGACTGCACAGCAGGCTCACAACCGAATTACTGGTCATGGTAGGCGTGAGGATTAGTCTACTGCACTCAGCGCAGGTCTGCTGGTCCAGAGGGGGACCTCAGAGGAGTAAAGGAAAGATGACACAGGACACTTAAAGATTTTTCTTTATTTATTTGAGAGAGCGAGCGAGAGAGATCACAGAGGGAGAGGGAGAAGCAGACTCCCCGCTGAGCAGGGAGCCTGGCGGGACCATGACCTGAGCTGAGGGCAGATGTCACCCGGATGGGCCCCCCAGGCACTCCGAGATAGGGCACTTAGTAGACATTTTTAGACATTGTTTCAGATCATATGGCAACAAAATGTGCTAAAGTAAGGCTGAGATTCATAGCTGAGCTACTGAGAAAGCCGACTCACATGTCCAGAATCGAAGCAGGGTCCCGTCGGCTGTGAAGGAGGACAGAAAGGAGGCCTGACGGCACGTCCACACACTGTCGTGCTGTGTTTAACGCGTGGGGTCACTGGGTGTTTGGTAGCGGGAGGAGACTCTGCCTAGTTAATGCCTGTGGACGTCTCTTTGTTTGTGCTCGTGTCTGCAGGAGAAATACTGCTACATTTGCCCTGACATAGTCAAGGAATTTGCCAAATACGACGTGGATCCCCGGAAATGGATCAAGCAGTACACGGGTATCAATGCGATCAACCAGAAGAAGTTCATCATAGATGTCGGCTATGAAAGATTCCTGGGACCCGAAATTTTCTTTCACCCGGAGGTGAGATCAGGTCTGCCTGTGTGTGTGCGAGTCAGGCGTCCGTGGAGTGCTACTGCCACCTTGTGGCCACCTTGTGTGTGTGGAGAGCAGTGTGAGGAGGGCTGGTGTGCCCGCGCCGGGCCCCGCGCCGTCTGCCGTGTGTCCGTGTGTCCGTGTGTCCGGGCGGCTGTTGCAGTTTGCCTCTGCACAGACCCGGTTGTTAAATGGTTCATAACCGATCATTCCGTGGGTGGGTGGGAAGAGCAGTAGAAGGAATGGAATTAAAATCAATCTCACACTGATACGAAAACTAGTCAGTCTCAGGGACCAAGTGCAAGTTGCCTCTTTTTAGAAGTGGGGTAACGTAGACTCTTTCCGTCTTTCATGACCTTCCTTCCTAGTCCGGGTTTTCACCAGGACTTTTGGTCCTGCGGGGCAGTTACAGCTTCTGTCGGAGGAGGACTAGTCTTTCCGTTAGTCACGTAGTGTAAGGATTACAATGTCAGCACTTTAGCTGCTAGTCACAAAGAATTACTACTTTTGCAGGAGCGGTAAGCATGAGGCAGCATTTTAAGGTTTAAATAGAAGGCATTTCATTTGTATTTTGGTATATTTTCCTGCCTAGTTCAGTTTATATTCACTAGGTTACAGACTGCTGCCTATTCTTAGGTGCGTATATGACTGTTGTGTAGGAAGTGACACAGATGGCTCTGTTACTGTTACCTAATGGCATCTGCTCGCTCACGCATGCCTTTGGCGATAATGACCTAAAACAGACATGAAACGGACAGTGTCTGGTGAACAGCTAGAGAGCAACTGGGTGTTACCTTCTTTCCTTGAAACTAATTACATTAAAGCTTTTCTTGATTTTTAAAATCTGCTTAAAATGCAATTGATTTATACTTTAGCATATTTAACTTAGAGAATTAAGTACAAGATTGTTCACTCAGTAGCTTGATCGTCACCATGTTGGTTATGTCATTTTAAAGCCCCCATCATCAGGTCGGGGGCACCTGGGTGGCTCAGTTGGTGAAGCGTCCGACTCTTGATCTCAGCTTAGGTCTTGATCTCAGGGTCGTGAGCTGGGCGTGGAGCCTGCTTAAAAAAAATAAAGCCACCATCATCAGATAGGGTACCCCTGCGCCCATCTTCTGGCCCACTACAGTGATCTTTCATTGACTGTGGTTTTTTTTGGTTATATCTTGGCTAATTACTTTCATGATACGAATATTCATAAGTGTTATGCTCATCATTTGCTCATGGTGTTTCTCATTATGTATCATGAACGTGCTTTTATAGTCTCTTATCAGCATGATACACCGTGTATTCCTAACGCAGGGCTAGCCTCTTTGTTCAGTTTGCTAGTTTTCCTTCACTAAACCCGGCCATCTCCTCTCTTGAGGGGACATATGTCTTCATCACTACACACAGTCACATGGGATTCATTTGACATACATTCCAATTGAAGTTTTAAAAGGTATGGTAAATTCTGTATTTGTTAAAGTTACTTTTTAAAAAGAGTTTTCTTTCGTATTGAGAGAAATGTATAATGTTTCTTTTATATTTATGTAAAATTTAGTTTGCCAACCCAGATTTTATGGAATCCATCTCAGATGTCGTTGATGAAGTAATACAGAACTGCCCCATCGATGTGCGCCGTCCGCTGTATAAGGTATAAGCTGCTTGGGTAAGGTGCTTTGATTTCATTTCAGCATTAAAGAATATGCAGACATTCCTATTTCACTCTTGTTCGATAGTAGGCTTTGTTAAAGGCCAGTGTGATGGTAAAATATTTTTCTTAGACTGGGGATGACTTAAAGATTTGGAAATATGACTCAGTTAACTAGAGATATTTAATTTAAATATTCTAGGATTTTCTAGTCTTATCTGGCAACCTATATTTTAAATTGGACAACCTTAACCATGTATATTGGTTGAAAGATGGAAGTGACACTTCCCCTCATGCTTTCCATGAAATCCACTGGTCTTGTTTCGTGCATATGTGGGTTTGGTGCCAAATGTGGTTGCCAGAAGTTAGAGCCTGAGATGAAACAGTCAAAGAGAAAATGGCCACGTAATATTTTCTCCAAAATTCTTTGATTGCGAGGAATTTTGGACCTTGAAATGAGAAAAATCTAGCCCATGTCATTATAGGATAGAAGGAGAAATTGCTGACAGCCACGTATTGAGAGCAGAGGGTGGAGGTCCGTTGGCCTTCATCGTAAACTGGCTTCTGCCTGAGTGCGTCATGCTGTCAGCTGTGGGCCCCCCGGCTCCGGCCCACCATACCCGGACTCGGGTGGCGGCGCATGACAGGAGAGAGAATCAGGCTCAGGGAAGAGGGCTATTAAGTCTTGTTTCGTCTGTGCGGTGGAATACTACGCAGTTTTTAAGGAGAGTGAGGTAAATCATGTAAGTTCAAATTAAAAGATGTCTGCAGTGTGTATTGTTAAGTGAGAAAGCAAGTTACACGATTTACACGTAGTATTATGTCATTTTATGTAAAAATAGAGTTTGCATGTGTATACGAGAAAAGGAGTTGAATGATTGTGCCGTGTCTTTGGGGGTGAGGAATGGATAGCTTTTACTTTCTACTAGTGTTTTAAAATTATTGGAAATTTCATAGCTAACAAATGTTTTTATTATTGGAAAAAATTCACTATGTAGGTAACTTTTTATGGGTGAAAAAAATTATAATTCTATTTATATTTGTTGCATATCTTAACATCTTTCTCCTCAAGTAAAATGTGCGAGAAAGGGAAACTGAGGCCAGACTGGGGGATTGAGGCTTCGCGTTTGTACTGTTAGAGTGGCGTGGGCCCTGCTCCCCCTTCTTAACTCTCACGGGAGGCCGGCTGTGTCCCTCGTCCCCGAAGGTGAGGGGCAAGCGTGTTCAGCTCCCAGCAGCGGCTACGGATTGCTCGTGGTGGGGGGAGGGCTTTCTCATGACACTGTAGTTCACGTCCAGTGATTTCTAGGATTCTCGAAGAAGAGATGGCCTTGGAGACTGTGGACCGACCCAGAGGTGGGCGCAGGAGGCAAAGCTAGAGGTGCCCAGGCCAAGTGGAGCGGATCGCTCTCAGGCTTTCTTTGGTCCCGCTTAACGTCTCTTGTCGCAGGACAGGTTCCTTAACCCCAGTGACTGGAACTGGTAAGGTTGGGCGGGGAGGACAGTCTTTGCTGCTTAGAAAAGAGGAGACCGTCTTTCCTTTCACCGTGTTCTGCCCAGGGTCCCTCAAGGAGTCGGCCTCTTGTGTCTTCCCTTGTGGGGTACCTGCTCCTTCCTGTCTGACCAGTAATTGCACTGGGATGCCATTTCCAGGTGCAGGATCTTTAAGTTGCT
Organism: Mirounga leonina; assembly: GCF_011800145.1. Lineage (NCBI taxonomy): Eukaryota > Metazoa > Chordata > Mammalia > Carnivora > Phocidae > Mirounga > Mirounga leonina. The sequence goes on from NW_023270680.1 coordinate 1,593,787, forward strand.
AACAGCAGTGTGCTCATAGCAGAGTCATCAGAGAGAAGAAGGATTACAAGTGGGAGAGGATATGACATAAAGTGGAGGAGGGAAAATGAGTTTTGGGGGCTGGGAATGAGAAAGTCTTCTGCAGAGGCTGCTCAGATCGGGTGCTTTGCCTCCTCACCACTCGGGGGATCTAGCCTCCAATTCCATCCACTTTCTAGACGCTCGCAGGTGACTCCCCCGTAGCCGCCACAGAAGCTGTATGTGCACAGGGGAAGCCTGTCCCTGACAGTAGGGCTGTCGTCTCTCCCCGGTGGTGGGGAGGGTGTGAGCTTGGCCGCGGTTGTTTGTGCTGAGTCAGTCTTGTGCTCCTTCAGCCACGTGAGTTTTTCTGTGGCGGCCTCTGCAGGGTTATCCCAGCCTTTGTCGTATGGCCAGGCTCTGTGCCCTGTGGGGAAAGAGGGACGCAGAGGGGACCGCACCCCTGTGCCACCTTTGTGAGATACCAGAGGGGACTAGAACGTGTTACGGGAAGACCGAACCCTGAGATCTCTGTGCTCAGCAGCGGAGGTTTCCTTGCTTGCTCAAGGGACACACCCGGTGTGGGGCGGCACTGCCTGGAACATCACCTCACAGGTCACCCTGCAGTGCTGGCAGGTCCCCCCCTCCTCCGTGGGCATCCCTGTCACGCGGCCAGCTGTGCCGCTGGGCCCTGGGAGGTGGGGAGGGCGGTGGAAGGTCCGCTGGGCACCGCTCTGTCTGCTATGGCCACCACGAAAGGGACTTTTTTCCAAAACACGGGCTTCATGGGACATCGAGAGGCCTCCAGACACCTGCCAGCAAGGGGCTGTTGCAGGGCTTTCTCCTCAGGCTGATTTTTCTGCAAAGGGCCAGATGGTAACTTTTTTTTTTTCTTTTAAGATTTTATTTATTTGAGACAGAGAGAATGAGAGAGAGAGAGCACATGAGAGGGGGGAGGGTCAGAGGACGAAGCAGACTCCCCGCTGAGCAGGGAGCCCGATGCGGGACTCGATCCCGGGACTCCAGGATCATGACCTGAGCCGAAGGCAGTCACTCAACCAACTGAGCCACCCAGGCGCCCCCAGACGGTAACATTTTTGGCTTTTCAGGCCATTGGTTCTGTGTTGCATTTACTCAGTTCTGCCAAAGCTGCCGTGGACGACGCACGGACGGCAGGAGGAGCCTCTGAAAACATCAGCCTGTGGTCGAGGTAATTACTTTTGGAAGCCCAACCCTAACACCGTCCAGACCAGGCCTCACCAGGCTGTGTAGGTCAGGTGTGGCCTCTGTTCGTTGGCCCGTGGTCCCGGGCTGCTTTCAGGAAAGACGCCACTGTGTGAGGTCCGACGGCTCTCCTGGGGCTTCATGGTTCAGATTCACTCTGTTCTTTTGGTCCCGGGGCCTGGCGGCATGGCTCGCCACGTGACAGGGATGGCCACGGAGGAGAGCTGGGGTGGCCTTCCAGCGCCACAGGGGTGCCCAGTGGGGTGATGTTCCAGGCGGTGCGCTAGCCACGTAGGTAGGCCGCCCCTCCAAGCTCTAGGTGCTGGGTTCCTGGCCCTGGAGCCATTGTGCGCCGCCCCTCCAGTCCCCGCAGCCTCACTCGGGCTGCTGTGGTGGCTGACTCGGCAGCAGTGAGACCCTAGAGGCCCAGCAGGAAGGAGCGCAGAGCCAGCGCCTCGCTGCCCTGAGGGTCTGCCCTTGGCTTCAGGCGTAGTTGTCTTCCTGTGGCCGGTTTGCCCCCAGTGGTGCCGTCAGCCCAGCCGGCCAGGACTTGTGAGGTTACCAGACCTGCTCCCGGTAACTGCTGGTGGTGTCTTGGGAGGAGGCTTGTTTCGGGCTCTGTTGAAAACACCTGAGGGATTCCTGGCCCTTGAGTTAACACCTTTACTCAGGCCAGTAGACAAGAAAGCAGAAATGGTGGACAGATGAGAATAAGAGGTGGCTTTGAAAACTTAGAATCTTTATAAAAGCAAAACAGCTTTTCATTTTTATTTTTATTTATTTATCTTTAAAAAAGATTTTTTAAAATTCAGTTTTATTATATGTTAATCACCATACATTACATCATTAGTTTTTGATGTAGTGTTCCATGATTCATTGTTTGTGCATAACACCCAGTGCTCCATGCAGAATGTGCCCTCTTTAATACCCACCACCAGGCTAACCCATCCTCCCACCCCTCTCCCCTCTAGAACCCTCAGTTTGTTTCTCAGAGTCCATAGTCTCTCATGGTTCGTCTCCCCCTCCGATTCCCCCCCCCCTTCATTTTTCCCTTCCTGCTATCTTCTTTTTTTTTTTTTTAGCATATAACGTATTATTTGTTTCAGAGGTACAGGTCTGTGATTCATTAGTCTTACACAATTCACAGCGCTGAGGAATTCTTTATCTCAGGAAATAAACTGAGGGTTGCTGGAGTGGTGGGGGGTGGGAGGGATGGGGTGACTGGGTGATAGACACTGGGGAGGGTATGTGCTATGGTAAAAAAGATTCTCTACACCCAATGTGGGGTTAAACCAAAACCCCGAGATCAAGAGTTGCATGCTCGACTGAGCCAGCCGGGCACCCCATAATTTTTTAGATGAAAGTAGTCCCAATCTAATTTTTATTTCGTTCTGGCTTGTAGATTAGAAGGATATGTATTTACATGCCTCCTTCTCTGTTCAGCTGCTACATTATGGAGGTGGACCTGGATGGGGGGACTCGGGTGAGGGCCCAGTCTTGGTTAGGCCTGTGATTTCCCCAAAAGGCCAAGTCCTTACAAGGAGCAGGTGCTTCTGGAAACAAGAAATTTTCAGCCCTGGCTGCTTATGGCCAACACCCCTGAGTGCAAAAATACACACATGCCCGGGCCCCACCCCGGAGATTCTGATATAACCAGGCTGGGCCTGGACATCTGGATTTTAAAAGCTTCCCAGGTGATTCTAATGTGCAACTAAATTGAATACCACTGTTAGCAACTAGTTCACTCTCGGATTGGTCAGTGTTTAGTAACTTTAATCTTTACTTGAGGGCAAAGCCAAGTTTGAGTTGCTTTGTAGTGTAACCGGATGTCTTCTACTTCTGAATTCCGTTTGTCAGATACATGAGTGCCCCACTAAATGCAAGACTCTATTGTTGCTAAATTAGAGGATGTGCCTATGAGAGGTGGTTCTTGTCTTCAAGAGCTTATAAAAAAGCTACAAATAATACTGAAATAATTTTAATGGAACCACTACAAGGTAAAAGGTCATTAAAGTGAGTCGTGCAAATTATGGTAATTGAGAGAAGGGGCAGATTGCATTTAATTGGAGGGGATCCCAAAAGGCTGCAGAAGGTGGCGGTTGAGCAGAGTCTGAAGGCTTGGCCTGGCAGGGGGTGAGCGGGGAGACAGAACTTCCTAGGTGGCAGTGGGAGAACGGGGCAGGTGTTTCAGAAATCTGTTTCGGTGGATCCTAAGGTGGTCCTGAAGGTAGTTGGAAACAAATCTAGGACGGAGGGCAGAGCCAGCGATAAAATACTGTTAAATGTGCTTTAGCACATAGTGGGTTGGGAGTTGTTAAAAAGTCTTATTCATTATGTTTGTCAAGCAGATGTGAACACATCTTGATATAGTTCAAGGAATGATTTTTCTGTAACAAATGGCTTGAGTTGGGTATACATATTTTAATGATGGTAATGCCTTTTAAATCGGAGAAGTGTTGCAAAGTAAATGAATTATATTTATTATTTTCCTTCTTAATGTTGAGTAAGTTCAAATATCTTTAGTATTTAAGAGAGAAAAATACATATGTTAAGGTATTACTGTTTTTTTCCAACCCTTTTCTAAATAGGCCTTTTATTCAGATGAAATCCTCATTCGAGTCTGACATGTGAACAGATAAGAGGGAAACAAACCACAGGGTAGTGGGCAGAGAAGGTTCCAGAACTCTCCTAGTCCAGCCCTGACTTTACACTTGTATCCCCCGTAAGTCTCCGTGGTGCATCCTGCTGACATGTCCGGAACTGTGAGGTTCTCGCGTCACTGGGGAGAAGCAGGGATGCCCATCACGGGGATGCCCATCATGGGGGTCCCGCCACGGGACGTTGACTTGCCACGCCAAGGATTCTCAGAAGCTCATTGTAACCTGAGTGGTGGAGGCATCAGTGACCCGTCCACTGTGTTGACAATGCCGAGTGGATGTGCACTGAGCACCTGCAGAAGGCCAGGCCTCCCCATAGGCCCTGAGGGCACAGATGGGCAGTGAGCTGTGAGGGCACAGAGAGCATGCTCACTCCGGTGGGGGTGTGGGGGAGAGCCCCTGGTGAGCAGTGTCTGGCCCGTGTTCTTACGCACTTTCCTGGGATGGTGGACACTGTGTGTGGTTTCATAGAGTGGCCACTCGCCACGTGTGGCTGCGGAGCTCTTGGGATGTGAGTAGTGCGACTAAGGAGCAGCATTTAGAATTTTGTTGACCTTAAACATAAAGGGCCATCTGTGGCTAATGGCTGCCACGAGGGACTGCTCAGACCCTCTCTGTCCTGAAGGCTGTGTCTGAGCAGGGAATGCGGCAACAGGAGGGGAAGGATATGCTAGTTGGTGGAAGAAACCTGTTTGCAGGGCCAGGGGTGAAGGCCAGCAGAGCATGTGTAGGTCTGGAAGGCATTCAGCATCTCTGGACCGGACACGGGAGGATGGAGCCTGGGATGTGCATGGGGCTCACAGCAGGGGCGATGTGAGCTGCCGTGTACCAAACGGGGTTCAGAGGTGGTGTGGCATGTCCGCCTGGAGGGACCTTGCATGGAGTTCGTTTTTATCCTAAGGGTATTGAGGGTTTTGTGCAGGGAGGTGACACAATCTGATTTAAGTTTTAGAAGTGCTATACCAGAAGAAATGATTGGGGCCAGGAAGGCTGCAGGCCAGGCAGGTGGGTGCCCAGACTGGGGAAGTGGCGGGAGATATGGAAGAAGATGGGTGGGTGGAGAGAGATGAGAGAGAGGCTCTGGAGTGTCTGATGGTATTTTGATGAGGTGGGGAAGAGGTTTAGGTTTCTTACTTGCACATCTGGGAGGATGGGGATGTCATTTACTAGGATAGGAAATGCAGGAAAAGGGGAGCCCACTGAGGAGTCAGAAGATGAGTTCCAGCTTCCAGTGATACTGAGATGAATACATAGGCTGGAGGTTCAGGAATATCTGAGTTAGATTTTTGAGGATCATCGATGTGACTGTCACCAAGGGAGAGTATACAGGTGACAAGATAAGAAGACCTTGGGTCGAGTCCACAGGAAGGTCAGATTGTAAAGGTTGTGCAGGGTTGTGTTGTTACGGAACCTGGATTGGATCGCCCGATGGAAGAACCAAGTGGCACTCAGAGATCTTGGAGGATAGGAGGTTTATTTAACGCTGGCGGGCTCAGAGGAGAGTGGTCCCCAAAGGTCTGAGTCCCAAGCACAAACAAAGGGGGCAATTTATACACTTTTATTTCCGCATACTGGGCACTGTTGGCACGTGCGCGAAGCAGGGCAGGGAGAGGAACCCGGAAGAGCCCTGGGACAGGGGCTGGGACTCCCTTGCTGGCTCAGTGGGCCATCTTAGGACACAGATTTCCCTTGTCATTCCCCCCTTTGATGCCCCTTTAAACACCTAGTTTAGAGGCCATCATCTTCATCTTCTAAGGGGCGATAGTAAGGAGTAACTGGAGTCTGATTTTAGCAATTTGAGTAGTCATAAACCTAGTAAGGGCATTAAGAATACAAGGACCAAATGCTACTATGAGGAGGAGCATTAGGAGGAGGCGGACGAGGGGGGCAAACCAAGGGAACCATTGTGAGAGGGTATCCCACCAAGTTGTCCACTGGAGTGTTTCCCACCGGCGATGTACTCGTTCCTATAATTGGGTCATAGTTTCTAAGACCACCCCCGACTCATTAATATAGAAACAACATTCCTCCTGTAAGAAGAGGCAGAGCCCCCCTTGCGCAGCCGTGAGCAAGTTGAGCCCACGCCTATTTTGGAGGATCACTGAGGCCAGTGAATCGAGTTGGCGCTGCAGGGCCAGGGCTGACTGAGTGAGGGCAGAAAAATCCGCCTGAGTTGTTGAGTTAACCCCTGGTACTGAACCTGAGACATCCCAACACCAGTGGCGCCGAGGGCAACACCTGACCTGGCTGGCAGGCTCACAATAAGAGGGATGGCCATGGGGGAGTGTCGAGGGCGGCTAGGAAGTCTCCATATGAGTGGGGCATCGCTCCTGGGGAGGACTGAGAGATCAGGTAAGAGACTGACAAGCATGCATGAGTGATTGCGTGGGGTGATGCAGATGTATACATCTTGATCACAAGCCAGAAAAGTGTTGTTAGGCGCACAGACCTGACTGTGGCCCGTGATGGGAGAGGAAGAGTTGCCATACAGCGGTACCAGAGCCAGAAAGGGATAATCTGAGGTCCCTGGTGCCGAGGTGGGAGGTGACACGGTGGACTGCTTGAGGATGACACCTAGGTATTGGACGGGACCGGGCTTCACACAGATCCAGCAGTCAGACGCTAGGGGTGGATTCGAGTGGTTAAGCGCTTGGTGGGAGGCATTAATCATACCTAACAGTTGTGCCATAGATGCTTGCTGCGTGTGGATGGGGGACCCAGGGATGTGCCAGGGGGAGTTATTTTCTGTCTGACTCTGGGGGTTGACTGTAAGGCTTGAAGTGAACATGGACTTAATCATAAATTTGGCCATGGGGTCAGTCCCTATAGGGTGATATTGGCTCAATAGGAGAATGATTCCTGTAGCCCATGATGTGGCATTGGGTTCTGAGACCGAGAGGGTGGACGGTATGCAGTGATTGTTAGAGCAAGAGGATGGGGTGTCGTTGCATGACAAGGAAATCCGGATGTCACTGCGCTCTTTGAGGTGCCACCGCCTGGTGGACCATCGTTCCATTCTGGGCCAAGTTGCTACCCATGACTGACATCCCCAGGCTTGTGAGCAGAACTGAGGGTAGGTGTTGGGCTGTTGAGGCGTAGGGCCCCCACAGATGTAGATATCTACCAGCCAGTAACCTGAGTGAGGGCCATGGTAGGAACACCGTCTATGAGGTTCCCAGGAGGTATCAAGAAGCTGGCATCCATCAGAATGGAGGTCAACCTTTGGTGTGTGCCCATCCCCGGTGGAAGAAGTCAGTGAGGGCGCTGGTGGGGGATTGAGGGAGATAAGCTGGAAAGTCCATTTGCCAGTAATGGTGATATGAGAGTTTGCCTCCCGTGCCTGGCTGGGCAGCTAGAGACAGCGTGGAGGAACCGCACACCAGGTAGCAGAAGACCGGGACTGACTGGGGCCAGGAAAACCATGGTGAAATGTTCTCAGGAGGAGACAGCAGAAGGCCAGTAAAATAGAGGGAGCCATCGAGGCTAACCCGTCAGCAGATGAAACCCGTGGACAAGTAAGTGCAGTAATACACCCTAGGGACACCCAATAAGCAATGACAATAGTAAGTCTCTGGGGGAAAGTCCAGTCAGGAGGGGCAACAGTGTAGAGTCCAACTCCCAAGATGAGGGAAATCACGCCAGTGAGAGGGACCACAGTGAGCAGGTGTCCGTCATTTGTCAAAGGTGAAGCTGGAGTGGGTTCGTGAAGTCTGGCTGGACTCTCCACTGGTGCGGCTCTTCGTCCGAATGATGAACTTTCTTCACTCTGGAGTGGTGGACCCACGGGGTGACACCTGAGACCTTGAGGGCAGTAGGGGCGGTTAGAGCAACAGTGAGGGGCCCTGTCCACTGCGGTTTGAGGGGGTCTTTCTTCCAATCTTTGACCCAAACTGAGTCCCCTGTCTTGAAGGAGTGTACCTGAGACCCTAAGGAGATTGGGGCCCTCCCGATGGTGTACTTTTGTAATTTACTTAGGGTGGCCCCCAGGGCCTGAAGCTGCTCCTTTATCCCTTTATCTCCAACCTGATGCAAGTTTCCTAGAAGGCTTCCCAAGCACGGGGGAGGCCATCCATATATTAATTCGAATGGGGAGAAACCTGATGTCCCGGACGTGCAGCGAGCACACAGGAGAGCTAGGGGTAGCAGATCCGGCCATGGGAGGTTAGTCTCCTGACAAAACTTTGCTAAGATTCCCTTGAGGGTACAGTTCATTCACTCTACTTTCCCTGAACTTTGGGGCCAGTAAGCAGTGTGGAGTCCCCAGGTGATGTTGAGAGATTTGGTCAAGACCTGTACAATGTCTGTCACAAATGTGGGTCCATTGTCACCGTGGATTGTTAACGGCAGGCCAAACCAGAGCACGATCTCCCTCAAGAGGACTTTAGCTACTTCCCGGCTTTGCTCTGTCCTAGTCAGGAAGGCTTCGACCCACCCAGAGTCTGTGCATACTGTTACTAGGAGATATCTGAACCCCCCTGCTCGGCTGCACATCTGTGGAGTCTACCTCTAGATCTTCAAAGGGGGTTGCTCCCATCCTCTGGACACCTGGCGGGGGCCGTGGTGCAGACCGAGCATTATTTTTAGCACATGTCATGCATCGTTCACTTGTTGCTCGGCATAGTGCTGGCAGCTGACTGATGTAGTAGTGCTTCTTGAGAAGGGCCTCTAATGCAGTTTTTCCCAGATGAGTGAGTCGGTGGTGTTCCTTGACCAGATGCCCTCCAGTTGCTGTTGGAACAAAGGTGCGCCTGTCTGGCATCATCCACCATCCCTTTTCAGTCAGGGTGGCCCCCTCAGCCATAGCCCATTCCTTTTCCTTTTTAGTGTAACTGGGTGGAGGGACTTCTCCTGGGGGTGTCAGGGCCATGGTGAGGGAAGGGGCTCTGTCCATGTCCTCACTGGCTGCGGTCTTGGCTGCCTCATCTGCCAGACGATTTCCCCATGCTATGGGGTCGTTTCCTTTCTGGTCTCCCTTACAGTGCAGGATTGCTACTTCCTTTGGAAGCCAGACAGCTTCGAGGAGTCTCAGTATCTCCTTGTTCTTGATAGTTTTTCCTGGTGCAGTTAGGAGGCCCCTTTCCTTGTAGATGGCTCCATGTATACGTACAGTAGCGAAGGTGTGCCGAGAGTCAGTATAGATGTTGACTCGCTTGCCTTCACCGAGGGTGAGGGCTCAGACTAAGGCATATAATTCAGCCCGTTGAGCTGACCATCCAGCTGGTAATGCCTTAGCTTCTAGGACTTCAGTGGTTGTGGTTACTGTATAACCTGCTTTCCGGGCACCCTCCTGTAGGTAACTGCTGCCATCGCTGAACAGCGTGAGCTCTGGATTCTTTACGGCTTGATCCCGCAGATCTGGACGGCTCGTGCAGACTTCATCAGTCAATGCAGAGCAGTCATTGTCTGGTTTCCCCTCTTCTGTGGGGAGAAAGGTTGCTGGATTTAATGTCCTTACTGTTTCGAGGGTGACCCATGGGTTTTCGCAGAGGAGCCCTTGGTATTGTGCTAGTTGAGAGTTGGGAAGGAAGCGATGTCCCTGTGCGTTCATGAGGGACACAACTGTATGAGGGACCTTGATGTTAAGTCCTTGCCCCAGGGTAAGTTTGTCCGCCTCCTTGATGAGTAGGACTGTGGCTGCCAGCGCCCTGAGGCACGGTGGCCATCCTGCTGCCACGGCGTCCAGCTTCTTTGACAGGTAAGCAACTGGCCGTTGCCAGGGTCCAACAGCCTGGGTGAGTACCCCGAGTGCTGTTTTTCCCTTTTCTTTCGTTCTTTTTTTTTTTTTTTTAAAGATTTTATTTATCTGACAGAGAGAGACACAGTGAGAGAGGGAACACAAGCAGGGGGAGTGGGAGAGGGAGAAGCAGGCTTTCTGCTGAGCAGGGAGCCCAATGCGGGGCTCCATCCCAGGACCCTGGGATCATGACCTGAGCTGAAGGCAGATGCTTAATGACTGAGCCACCCAGGTGCCCCTATTTTTTCCTTTTCATGCATAAAGAGATTGAAGGGTTTTTCTACATCTGGTAGGCCCAGGGCTGGAGCCTGCCCCAGGGTTGTCTTTATCTCTGTGAAAGCGGCTTCTGCTTCCTCAGTCCAGGCAGGGGGTTCTCGATCTGGTCCCCCTAAGAGATCATAGAGGGGTCTTGCTATTGCCGAGAACCCAGGGATCCAGATGTGGCAGAATCCTGCAGACCCCAGGAATTCTCATAGACCCCTTTTTGTCTAGGGCTGTCGCCAGGGAGATGATGACTTTCTTTCTCCCCAGCCCTAGTTCTCTCTTCCCTAGGGCGAGGAGGAAACCGAGGTATCGGACCTGTTGTTGGCACATTTGTGCCTTCTTCCATGAGGCTCGGTATCCCGAGTCTGACAGGAGCTGTAGGAGGGCCTTTGTGCCTTTTGTGCAGACTTCTTATGTGTCACTGGCGAGGAGGAGGTCATCCACATACTGGAGGAGGGTGCATCGTGTGGTCTCTCTTGGGAAGCTGGCAAGGTCCGCGGCCAGTGCTTCCCCAAAGAGGGTTGGTGAGTTTTTAAACCCCTGTGGGAGGCGCGTCCAAGTCAGTTGCATCTGGCGCCCTGTATCAGGTTCAGTCCATTCAATGGCAAACAGTGACTGGCTCTGGGGAGCTAAGCGGAGGCAGAAGAAGGCATCCTTCAAATCTAGGCAAGTGAACCATCTGGCCGACCCTGGGATTTGGCTGAGGAGGGTATATGGATTCGGGACCACTGGGTGCAGAGAGATGGTCACCTTATTGATGGCCCACAAATCCTGAACTGATCGGTATCCCCCTCCTGGCTTCTTGACTGGCAGGAGTGGGGTGTTCCTGGCCAACTGGCACTCGACTAGGATACCTCCTTCTTGCCAGTTTGGCCAGATGTTCTTGGATGCCGATCTTAGCTTCTTGTGGAAGGGGGTATTGCCTTTGCCTCTGAGGTTGGGCTCCTGGGATCAGTTCAACAATGATAGGGGCCCGATTCCGGGCTAGTCCATGTGGTTGTTTTCAGCCCATACTGAAGGAAGGGCGAGTCTGAACTCCGGTGGGCTGCTCAGTTGGGCCTGGGCACAGAATAGCCTCCATTCTTCTTCCCTCGGGGTGGTAATTGCTAGTACCAGAGACCCCGTCTCCTCTTGCCTTGGGTTCAATCGGAGGCTAGTGTGTCCGGTGGGCTCAAAGGTTATCTGAGCCCTAAGCTTGGAGAGTATGTCTTGGCCTGGGAGAGGGATGGGGCAATCAGGCAGATAAGGAATTCATTTTGGACCTTGTGGCCCCCGAGTTCACACTGGTGAGCCTGGCAAAAGGGCTGTTGTATCGCCCGCATCCTGGTGGCCCCGAGGATGGTCGCAGTCCTTTGCTTAAAGGGGCCACTGGGGAGGTGACATCAGAGTGCTTGGCCCCAGTATCAACCATAAAAGTCACTGGTTGGCCCCCCACCTTCATTCTGACCGTGGGTTCATGGGGGCCGAGGAGAAAGAGCCCGGTCCCCCTCAGTCTGAGTCCATTCCCGCAAGGCCTATGAGGTCCTCCTCTTGGGGTTCTTCCTTGTAGCGGCTGGGCTTCTGAACCTTTCCCCAGTTGGGACATTTGTTTTTCCAATATCCTTTCTCCTTACAGTAGGCACATTGATCCCTTGACAAGGGGGTTCTGGGTTTCCCCCCTTTCGGTGGTCGGGGTCTCCCTGCCTTTGTGTTATCCTTTTCTTTCGGGGTGGCGGCGAGGAGGCTGACTTTCTTTTTCATATTTTTGTCAGCTTCCCGTTGGGCTGCGACCTCCCTATTCATGTAGACCTTATTGGCAATCTTTATTAGCTGGGTGATATTCATCCCGGCAAAACCCTCTAGTTTCTGAAGTTTTTTTCTGATGTCTGGGGCGGGCTGAGCCACGAAGGAGGTGTTTACTATCTGTTGGCTTTCCTGTGCCTTGGGGTCAAATGGAGTGTATATCCTGTAGGCTTCACATAGTTTTTTGTAGTAGTCCCTGGGGGATTCCCCTGGTTGTTGAGTGACCAAGGATACCTTAGTAATGTTCATGGGTTTCTTTTTTTTTCAAAGATTTTATTTATTTATTTGAGAAAAAGAGAATGAGAGAGAGAGAGAAAGAGAGCACATGAGAGGGGGGGAGGGTCAGAGGGAGAAGCAGACTCCCTGCCGAGCAGGGAGCCCGATGCGGGACTCGATCCCGGGACTCCAGAATCATGACCTGAGCTGAAGGCAGTCGCTCAACCAACTGAGCCACCCAGGTGCCCCAAGTGTTCATGGGTTTCTTAGCTCCCGCCCGGATTCCCCGGAGGAGGGCCTCCTGGTACCTGGACAGGTGGGCCTGTCCCTCGGTTGTGGTGAAGTCCCATGCTGGGTGCTCTTTGGGTGAGGCTGTATTAGCCCAGGCAGCAGGGTCAATGACTCCCGCTGGTGCGTGTTCTACCAGGTACTGCCGTGCACCTTTCATTATTCTCCTCCTTTCCTCTGTGTTAAACAGGGTGTGGAGTAACTGTTGGCAGTCTTCCCAGGTTGGCTGATGAGTCTGGAAGAGGTAATCTATGAGGTCTGCCATAGCCTGTGGTTTCTCAGAATAGGATGGGGTGTTATGTTTCCAGTTGAAAAGGTCGGAGGTGGAGACGGGCTGATAATACATCATGGAACAGCTGGGTTGGACCGTCCTGTCTTCATTGTGCCTCTCGGGTTCTCGTGTCTCTCGTACCAGCATTTGGAAGGCGCTTGCGTCTGGCCTGGGGTACAGCCGGTGGATCCTCTGGGCCTGGGGGTGCCGGTGAAACTGATGGCGGTGGAGTATCTGGAGCTGAAGGGCCGGGTGTAGACGGCCTTGGGGTTACATATGGTGGGGGCAGGGTTGGTTCGTCCTTGGGATCTCTGGCTAGGATTTGTGGAGATTGGGGCTTTTGCTGATTTTCTTTAGGTCGCTTGGATGAGGCGATTAAGACCCTGACCTATCCCTGCCTATTGTAAGCGAATCGCACCCAGGCAGGAAGGGTCTGAGCAATTCCTAGCCAGGAGTCAATGTACAGAAACTGGTCGAGGTGTCCTGGTTCTCCTGTTAAGACTCGCCATACTCGACGAATCGTTGGGACATCCAATGTCCCTTCTGAAGGCCACCCGACATTAAACGTGGGCCATTCCCATTCACATAGGGTTCTCAACTTGCCGGGGTTCATCCTGACTCCATAGTCTCCCGAAAACCCCTTCTTGAAATGTTTGATCATGGTCTCTAGAACCGTAGGTTTACTTTGCCCTGACCCCATGGTGATGTCCCCGTGTGCAGTGGTGCAGAGACAGAAAATGGGGGGGATGCCTCCTGAGATGAGGAGACCAATCAGATGCCCGTCTGGCCGTGTTCCGAAGGAGCTTAGGTGAGGCTTAGCCGTAGTGGTCTCAGCGTTGTGACTTACGATCGGAAACTGTTCCGATGCCTCCCTAGACAGTATGCCGTTGACCATGGAATCGCAGATGGACCCATGCAGACTCCGTAGGCTTCTGGGGACCTTAAGGGTGCCCGCCCGTGGAGTCACAGAATCAGTCTGCTTGAGCAAGCCAGGTCGGACTGCACAGTCCCTCACACGTTCACACTCCGGAAGTTATTACATTCCCTCCCTGGGAATCCCTACCTGTGAGACCTCTAAGAGGCCTCTGGGAGGTGATCAGGCTCCCCTTCCACCCCAGTGGGGGTGGGCCTGTCTGGGTCCTGGGGCCCCCAGGCCTTACCGGAATCCGACGTTGGGACAGGTCCTCACCTGCCAAGTCTCCTTGAGTCCTGCAAGAACAGCGGAGCAGGGCTGGCCTGAGGCGACCGGGGCGGGAGACTGCCGAAAATTAGGCAGGGCGCGCCTTCTCCGTTATGATATCTCGTTCTGTCACTGCCAGAACGAGGGCGGTGTTGCCCCCAAAGCGGTGGCAACAATGGACCAGCGCGATTGGGTTTCCTGACCAGGGAACCAAATGTTACGGAACTGGACTGGATTGCCCGACGGAAGAACCAAGCGGCACTCAGATATCTTGGAGGATAGGAGGTTTATTTAACGCCTGCAGGCTCAGAGAAGCGTGGTCTCCAAAGGTCTGAGCCCTGAGCACAAACAAAGGGGGTAATTTATACACTTCTACTTCCGCATACTTGGCACTTTTGGAGCGTGCGTGAAGGGGGGCAGGGAGAGGAACCCGGATTGGCACGAGTGGGAAGCAGAGCAGGGAGAAGAACCTGGAAGAGCCCCGAGACAGGCTGGGACTCCCTTGCTGGCTCGGTGGGCCATCTCAGGACACAGATTTCCCTTATCACTGTAAGGGTTGAGGCCAAGGAGGCCATCAGTCAGGGTCTCCTGCAGAACAATCAATAGGATATTACCCCCCTCCCCAATCTGTATCTATCTTCTACCTGTCTGTCTGTCTATCTATCTGTCTATCTATCTATCTATCTATCTGATCTTGCTCTAGCTCTCTATATACTTATTTTAAAGAATTGGACTGCCTTCAGTCTGGCAAGTCCAAAATGTTTAGGGCAGGCCGGCAGGCTGGAAACCCAGACAAGGGTTGACCCCGCAGCCTTAAGGCAGGATTCCTTCTACTGTGGGAATCTAGGTTTTTGCTCTTCAGACAGGCCTTCACCTGTGTGAATGAGGCCCATCCACATTATTGAGGGTACTCGTACATTAACTGCATCTACCAGATACCCTCATAATGACGTCTAGGTTAATGTTGATTAAATCACTGGGTATGATAGCCAGCCCAGGCTGACACATAAAATTAACCATCACAGAAGCTAAGAGGGAGTAGTTGAAGAAAGAAGAAAGAAAACTCTGGAAGCCAAGGGAAGATGACTGTCACCAGCCTTGTCAGGTGATGCTGAGAGGTCATGCAGGATGAGGGTGGAGAAGTGGCCGTCGGGTTTTTGGGGAAGAGGTGAGCAGCCTGGGAGGAGTTGGGCAGGGACACGATTACAGCAGTTGCAGGAGAAAGAGGGGTCACGAGGGGGAGGGGGGTGTGCAGACATTTGTCATTAGTTGTCTCATCCCCCAAATCAGGCAGCTGCTTACAGCCAGCCCTGGAGGTTCACTTGGATTTTCTCTGGGACACGGGGCTGTGTCCTGTGGCCCACATTTTAGAGATAGGCTTGTTCAAACTTGGCTGGGATTGTGGTCTCTGGGATCCGCCCGAGAGTCAAGAAGCTCTTGTCCCTCAAGAGGGACAGCCTTTCGAGGATACAGTGAGGGGGGGTGCCTGGGTGGCTCAGTTGGTTAAGCGACTGCCTTCGGCTCAGGTCATGATCTGGAGTCCCGGGATCGAGTCCCGCATCGGGCTCCCTGCTCAGCGGGGAGTTTGCTTTTCCCTCTTCCGCTCCCCCCGCTTGTGCTCTCTCTCTCTCATTCTCTCTCTCAAATAAATAAATAAAATCTTAAAAAAAAAAATACAGTGGGGGGGTGGCACCTGGGTGGCTCAGTCGTTAAGCGTCTGCCTTTGGCTCAGGTCATGGTCCCAGGGTCCTGGGATCGAGTCCCGCATCGGGCTCCCTGCTCGGCGGGAAGCCTGCTTCTCCCTCTCCCACTCCCCCTGCTTGTGTTCCTGCTCTCGCTGTGTCTCTGTCAAATAAATAAATAAAATCTTAAAAAAAAAAAGTGCAGTGGGGGTTCCCAGGAGGTTCTGATGGGGTTGTCAGCCTGACCTGCAGTGAGCGGCAGGGCGAGACTCCCCTTGAGCACTCTACTGTGTGCTGCAGGAACCCAGGAAGCGGGTTAAAGTTACACAGGATGGTGGGTAGGTGGCAGTGTATGTCTGTCAAACTGGTTAAAAATAAGAAGAGAGTCTCTAGCCCAGAATCTGCTTAGCATTACAGGAATGGGAATTTTTGCCATTTTTAATACCATATTAGGTGTTAATGGAATGAACTTACTGGTGATACGTTATTTCAAGTCTTTCTGACTTAGGCTTCAGGTGGCCAAGAGGTGCCACATAATGGTAAGTGCTGCCCTTGTCCTCCCTATCATAAAGACAGGACCTTTCTGTTTGTGGAGGGGTTTTATAATTGAGACTTTTATTTGCCATCATGAAACAAGCATTTGTGCAGCCAAGTAAGGTATTAACTGTAATTGCCCAGGGCCACTGAGAAATCCAGCCACCACAGTGACCTGAATCAACAGACCGAACACAGAGTGAGAGGAGTGCTGTGCAGTGAGGATTCGTGGCCATTTAGCAAGTCAGGGCACCGCATCCTAAGATAAAATTGAGTCTAGAAAGCTTAGACTCCATAGATGAGCAAAGAAGATTATTTACCACTTAAAATGCATTTAGAAAATTTGAGAAATACCAAAATCTTTAATAAAACCGAAGTCACTCCTCTGTAATCATTGCTTATCATCACTTTGACTACCTTTCTTTTTCATGTTTTTGAAACATGAATAGGTAGATCTGTCGTGCTACATGTATATTTCGTATCCTGTATATTAACTTAGCATTATGTTGTGAACGTTTTCTTAAGTAATCAGCATTCTTCATAAACATTATTTTTAATGGGATCTAATGCTCTGTCCTGTGTCTGTTTCAGTATCCAACTCTTTTCTTACATTAGGGTTTTGATATTTTGTAGCTTAGGTCAAGATCTCTGTCTTCCCAGGACATCGTCTGACCCTCACGGCGGCATGTCATTATGATGCCGTCTGAGCCGCTGGTTGTGGGCGGGGGCGCAGCAGCTGCTTCCTGGCTGCAGCGCTCGTCTGGGTCAACAGGTCTTTGATCACTTGTGGATTTCCGGCCAAAATCCCGGTGGGCCTGCAGGAGGAATTGTCGGGCACCGATTGGGAAGGCGTCTGTGTAGACGGTCCTGACTGCTGGGACTCTGACCCAGGAAGCTGACTGCTCTCGTTCTCTGTGGTGGGGAATCACTTGGTCTGTTTTCTAAATTAAACTGCCTTTAGAATGAATCACAGTGAACACTGGCTTTTGTTGAACAGAAGTAGAACCGTCAGCTGGGTGGGAGAAGGGGTGGCTGAGGTGAGGGAAGGCTCTGAGTGAAGACCCTTAGGCAGGGGTGTGCCTGGCTCCTGCACGGGCCTCATGCACAGTCCTTCAGTTCATTTATTCATTGAGCAGTGCTTGTGGGGAACCTGCTGTGTGCTGCTCATTGTTCTGGGCCCTCCGGGGTCAGCTGTGACCAAAACAGGGGAAAAAAATCCCTGCCATTGTGGGAGATTCTTCCAGGTATCCACCTGACTCACTTCCTTGGTACCTTCCACGCCTTGCTCGAATGCCATCTTCTCATGAGGCTTCCTGACCAGCCTGCTGAAAATAGCCTCTCTGCCCTGCCCCTTACACTGTTTCACCCTTCCTTGCCTTAGTGTGTCCTGCACAGCACGTATCTCTGCTCCCTTCCCCATTTTGACCTGTTAGGTTCAACACTGACCAGCAGTTTCTGGCACACGGCAGGCTCTCAGTAAATGTTGCTGGAGAATGCACAAGAGCACGGAGCGCTTTGTGAGCTCAGAGACGGGTGCCTTTGCTGCTTATACCTCGGCAGGGGAGGGGGTGTCGTGAGTCCTGAAGGATGGTGAGCATTGCTGTCCGGGCACAGATGCCAGCATGTGGAGGCAGGGAGGACACGGTGCTGCAGGGGCCAGGTGCGCGTGGCCACGAGGAGGCAGGGCAGGTAGCCCGGAGTGAGATCAGGAGGGCCTTTGTAGGGGCGCCGGGGGGGCTCAGGGTCGTGATCTCAAGGTCCTGGGGTCGAGCCCTACCCTACGTTGGGCTCCACGCTCAGTGGGGAGTCTGCTTCTCCCTCTCCCTGCGCGTGTCCTCTCTCTGTTGCAAAGAAATAAATAAGATCCAAAAACAAAAACAAAAACAAAGAAGGGCTTTTGTATGTGCTCCCAAGGAAATTGGGCTTAATTAAGACCAAATCTAGAATCTTAGTGAAAAAAGTGTTTTGAAGACTAGGCTCAGTAAGTATTTGTTCAGCTGTCAAAATAAACATTGAGTTCAAAATCTTATTTTAAGAGGTCATGGTGACCTGTGCTTTACAGACAGGGAGAGTAGTGGGAAACACTGTTTCTCTAACTTTGAAAATGCTGTTAGAGAAATAGGGCTGTTAAGGTGCTTTTTCTGTGCTAGATTTCTGTGCTGTGAGCTTTCTCTCAAGACCCGCGCGCGGGCTGTGGTAATCTCCATGGGTCTGTTTCTTTTCTGTCAGTAAAGGATTTGATTTTATAATATTAAAATTTTATTATTTGTGGTGACCTGCGGACAGACTCCCTTCGAAGAACGTTTCCTTACTCTTCCGTGTGGGAATGGAGCAAGAACACTGCTGGGTAAATGCTCGTGCTTCTGAGCACAGAGCCATGGCTGTGAGCCTTATTGCCTCTTTTTGCAGTGAGATGGAGAGAATATGTTTATTGGTCATTTCACCGATTCCTCTGTTTCTGCTTCTGCTCCACCACCCCCTCCCCCCTCCAGCTCTGAAAGGGAAACAAGCACTAAACCAAACAGATGCTGCTTGAAAGCCAGGCGTGAACTGTTAGGACAGCCCTCTGAACAGTCCCTTGGGTTAAAACTAGCCAGTTCAGTTACCATTTTGCTGCTCTTGAGACGCTAGGTAGGAAACCGGCCCCGTTCGCACGCAGGCCACCGGCGGCCGGTCAGGAACGCGGGCAAGTGTCCAGGCAGATCGTGCGCGGTCTCCTTGCCGCGCCCCGCTGCTCCCTGCACGTCTCGCGTCTGTCCCGTCGTCAGGAATCCCGCGGACCCGAGTCAGGAGCGACAGGCCGGCTCTCAGCGGGGCGGATGGTACACTGCCGATGATGTGGCCGAGGGGCTGAGGACCGGCCTCGTTGTGGCTCCTGAGTAACTTATTTCTGGCATCTTCGTGGGCAGGAGCAGCGCGCTGACTCAGGTGCAGGGGCCTAGAGGCTGGGTGGTGAGGTGAGGTCCGACTTCCTGTCTCTGTGTAACTTTGCCACTCAGGTTCTGCTTGGGGTGAGGGGAAAGGTGTATTTTTATAGTTGAATGTTGAGAAATTTTTTCCTTGGTTAGTTAAGGAAAAATAGAATTTTTGATCTCCTGTTTGTAATGTCCAGCCTGGTGGGTGATTTTTTTTTTTTTTAAAGATTTGTATTTTTATTTATTTGAGACAGAGAATGAGAGACAGAGAGCATGAAAGGGAGGAGGGTCAGAGGGAGAAGCAGACTCCCTGCCGAGCAGGGAGCCCGATGCGGGACTCGATCCCGGGACTCCAGGATCATGACCTGAGCCGAAGGCAGTTGCTTAACCAACTGAGCCACCCAGGCGCCCTGGCCTGGTGGGTGATTTAAGAATTGTTCATCCTCCTCCGCCCGAGGGACTTGAATTAGTACGTCCTCTAATTCCTGCTGCTTTGGGTGTAGCGCTTTTATAGCCACCGTGTGTTTTTTGCTCTGTTAGGAGAAGGGACGTCATTTGGCCTTGGTTGGCCCCCAGGGCAGGACTCCGTTCACCCTTTGGAGTTGTTTATCCTAAGCACTGCTGCACCCGCCCTGAGATTGTGCTGCATGTGTGTGCGGGGGGCGGAGGGGGGCACACTGGAAGCGGCTTGTTATCAAGGTCGGCAGCATGTCCAGAGGGGGGTCACCCGGTTATTGAGAGGTCTCAGTGGAGCTGCTCTGTGGGGGCAGATGGAAGGAAATGGCTCTGAGGCACTTGAGAAGGCAGATTTGGTGGGGAGCCACGAGGGCAGTCGTGTGGAAAGGGGTGAGTGGTGGTGCCGGTGGCCAGACTGCGTGTGCGGTGGGGGGGGTTCAGCTCTGCAGGGGACAGCTGTCCCACCCGCTGTCCGTCCCGCACGGCTGGGTCGGAACTCCCTGTGACGGGAGGGACGCCGTGTGCCCAGTGGTTGCAGTGCAGGGTGCGTGTGTGAGGTGGGGTCTGAGCCCTCCCCACAGCTTGTTCAGCTCTGTGACCTCGGCAGCTGCTTGACCTCACTGGACCTCAGTATCCTCATCGGCAGATGGGGCATATGGTCCCCACTTCGTGCCGCTGTTGGGAAGATCCGTGAGTTGGTACTTGGAAGTGCTTTCACCAGCGCCAGGCACGTAGTAAGCAGCATTACCACATTCCGTAAATGGCGGCTGGCGATGTTCTAGATGCCCTCGCATCCAGGCCCGGTCGACGGATCTTCAGGACCCATGGTGGGCTCCAGATGATCGACTTTTCTGTTTTTCAAGTTCCCAGGGATTTTCCTAGTTTCCTCTGCTCTCTCTTTGCAGCAGCTGCTGATTTGGGGATTGTTGTACAGCTGGGTTTAGCTGCAGAGTGGGGCGCCCCTTCCCTGGGGCCCCTCGCCTTGCTGCTGCGCGGGTCTCTTTGGTTTTATTGCTTAACATCAGAGCGGAGTTTCTTAGCCTTGGTGCTGTGGACATTCGGGCCGGATGATCCTCTTCCGTGGGGGCTGCCCTGTGCACGGTGAGAGCTTCAGCAGCACGCGCGGCGTGTACCCGCTGGGTGCCTGGAGCATCCCACCTCCCCGTTCCTGACTATCCACACATCTCCACACAATCCTGAATGCCCCCTGGGGGCAAACTCGTCCCTGGTTGAGAACCTGTGCCCTAGGGAGAAGCGTGAGATGACCGAGGTTCAAGAATTTAGTAGAGATGATTACATACTCTTACTCGTGGTTCCTGAATTACTTGCTGGGGTCCTTTTCCTTCCCTTCCTCCCTTTATTCCAGAGTTCAGTAAAGCCAACAACATCCTTTACTGTTGGGCCCCTCCACTCACCCACAAACATTTGTTGAGGACCCGCTGTGTTGCTACGCCTGTGCCGAGTGATGGGGTGCAGAGAGTGTAGCCGGAGAGCGGGGGTGAGGGTGGGCATGCCCTGCTCGGGCCTGAGTGTGGCAGAGGGTGGTGATGGTCCCACCAGCGTTGGGAGCGCACTCGTGCTCTGGATGCCAGCCCCGGGCCGGCTGCTGTGCACAGCTCACCTCCTTCAGTTTCCTTAAAAACCTCGTGGGCTACGTGATGAGGAAGTTCAAGTCCAGGGAGGTGAAAATGTTTGACCTTTGGTCTCAAAACCGGCAGAGGAGCGTGAGCCGCCCTTGGCCCGTCATTCCTGGTGCTGGTAGAGTAGAGCAGAGGTTGGGGCTCAGACGGGGAGAGTTGGAATGCCTCGCCAGGAAAACAGCATCCCTGCAGTCCGTGTTTGCTCATCTTTTAGAATGCTGTGTTCTAGTTCTTTTCTTGCTCTGGCCTCGTATTCCTTTCAGGCAGGAGGATTTCCTGGAGCCTGGCTTTCTGCTGTATGCAGTATAAACAGTAGGCGTTATCTTCTTTTCAAACTGTATCCCCCTCCATCGCACATGGCAGGCTCCCCATCCCCTGAGCCTCTGCGGGGCCGCGGGGCCGGGGAAGGAGTTGCAGCAGGGTCAGTGTGAGGGGTGCTGTGGGTGGGTGGTAGGCCCCGCCGGGCATCTAGGAGTGCGCAGAGAGGTTACTGACTCCACGTTGTTGCCGGGCTCCGGGACCCACCCATTGGGTCATGGGTGTGGAGCACGCACATGGACGTGTCCCCAGTAGCTGTGGTGCTCAGAAGCCCAGGCGGGAGCCGAACATGAGAGCTAGACTTGTGACGCGGTCCGGGCACCACAGACCTCCCCCCGGGGCTGCTGTGTCACGTGTCTGTGGGAAGGAAGCTGCTTGCTGGTGGGGAGGCATCAGAGTGGGGGTCCGGGACGCCGGCTCTGTGTCCAGAGGGTGGGCAGTTCCTTGTGGGCAAGTGGGTTGAGATCAAGGGTTGGTCCTCCGTAAGTCCGTCGAGATTACTGGGCCACATTAGAATTTCTCAGCTCCCAGTGAGGCTTGGACCTGGGCTGAGGCCTGGAGCGCTCTGCGCATAGCAGCCCCTGGGAGGGAGTCCAGTGTTTGATACGCTTGGATCTGGGCCTGTGCTTCCTTCCTCACATGGGCAGAGGGTGGTAAGGCAGGGAAGGTCTAGAGACCGCAGGTCCCTCCGGCCTCCCCCGCGCGTGGCTCAGTGCGGGGCCTGCCTCTTCAGCAAGTCCTCCGTTCATCATAGCTTTCTGTTGGATTGCCCTGTTTGTAAAAATTCCACTTACAATAAAACAAACCCAGTTTCAAGGAGATTGGACAAGTCTACATGGCCATAGAACTGGCACCACAGTTAAGACAGAGAACGTGACCATCGCCCACACCCGGTCCCCGTCCTCTCCCCGGCCACCCCTGTCCCTTGGCCCCGGCTGCTGGAGAGCACGGACCTGCTCTCCGTCACTGCACGTCAGACTTGACTTGCTGGGGCTGCATGCGCGCGGAGTCCTGCGTGCACCCTCTGTCCCCTGTGCCCCGTTTGTGCTTTGCAGCAGCAGCGTCCTCGTTTTTGTGCCGGGTGGCACTGCTGTGTGATATCCCACAACGGATCTTCCCCCCACCGGTGCAGAATTTGGCTGTGTCTAGGTTTTGGCTACCACAGAAAACCTGTGCTGAACATCTGGGTTCGAGTCTGTGTGGATATGTGTTTTATTTCCCTTGGGCAAATACCTGGGAGTGCAATTGCTTTGTTACGTGGTAAGTGTAGTTTAACTTTTTTTTTTTTTTTAAATATTTTATTGGTTTATTTGAGAGAGACAGAGATAGTGAGAGAGAGCACGAGCTGGAAGGAGAGGGAGAAGCGGGCTCCCCGCTGAGCAAGGAGCCCGATGCGGGGCTCGATCCCAGGATCCCGGGATCATGACCTGAGCTGAAGGCAGACGCCCAACAACTGAGCCACCCAGGTGTCCAAGTGTAGTTTAACTTTATAAAGACCAGCAGACTTTGCCCAGAGTGGTTGTGCCCGTCTGTTCCTGTCTTAACCTGAACTTGCTCTGGAATGGATTTAATTAGTATGATCCTGATTACAGAGGCTGTTGACTGTCTTTTCATGTTGATCATTTGTGTACCTTCTTTTGTGAAATGTCTAAACTTTTTGCCTGTTTTTTTAATTGATTTGTTTTATTGAGTTGTAAGAGTTGTGTTTTTCATTCTGCATACAAGTCCGTTGTTAGATATATGTGTGGCAAATATTTTTTTCCTAGTCCGTGGCTCGTCTTTTCATTTTCTTAGTGGTATCTTTTGTTTGTTTGTTTAAGTAATGTCTGCCCCCAGCGTGGGGCTCGATCTCATGACCCGAGATCAGGAGTCACATGCTCCACTTACTGAGCCAGCCAGGTGCCCCTCTTAGTGGTATCTTTTGAAGAACAGAAGTTTTTCACTTTATGAAGTCCAGTTTATCCATTTTTATCTTTTACGGTTAATACTTTTTTTATGTGTCATCAAAGAAATTTTTTGCCAACATCAAAGTCATGAAGATTAAAAAAATTTTCTTCTAGAGATTCTATAGTTCTAGCTTTACATTTAAGTCTGATCCATTTTGAGTTACACTGTGTATATGAAGGATGGTAGTGAGTGTCCACATCCTTCCATGGATATCAGTTATTCTAGTGTCATTTTTTGAGAAAGACTGTTCCTTCCCTATTGAAGTGCCTAGGCAACTTTGTCTAAAATCAGTTGGCTACATATATATGCAGTGGCATTTTTATTGCATGAATGAGAAATTGGATTTTACATATTATTTCTCTGAAGGCAACTCAAGATCTTGCAATGCTTCTAAAGTATTATAATGAACATTCATGTTCATACTCTGGTGAATTATTTCTTAATTAAAAAATCCATTACAGAGATATGGCAAATAATTGCAGTAACCCTAGACTGGCTCCTGGACTGGAGGGATAAAAATGCCATAAAGACTATTAATAGGTCAAGTGACAAAACTGGAATGGGGATAATAGATTGGGTAAAAGTTTTGTGTTCATGTAAGTTTACAAAGTTGACAGTTGTGCTGTGATAATGTAAGAGAATGTCCCTGTTTTCAATAGATACACACTAAAGTATTTAGGAATAAAGGACTGTGATGCATATAATTTACTCTCAAATGAGTAAAGGAGCGTGTGTGTGGAGAGTGCCAACGATGGAACAGAGGTGGTTAAGTATTCACAGCAGGTAAATCTGAATAAAGGGTGTGTACCACTTTTGCTACCTTGAAATTATTATTTCCAAATGGAAAGTTTTTTTCTTTTCAAATAAAAAGTAAGAAGAAATCCATTACATCAAATTTTAATATTTGCCTTTTCCAAAAAAATAGGATTGAATGTATTAAAATAGCTGTTACCGGTGATTTTCTTAAAAAAGCTAGGTTACTGTGCTTATCTTGTTTGAAATGTAAATAGGAATTGAAAAATAAATGGCCACTTTAGATGTAATCTACTCAGTGTTTAAAGTATTTTATGATGATGGCTTATGTTGCAAATTCTCTGTCTCTGAAACCCAGCTCTGAGTTCTGTTGGGTAAACTGGCCTAATTGAAATTTTCTGTTGATAGTTTCTATTTCTTAAAATATCTTTAAGTACCTAGTTTGATTGATGTGAGTGATTTAAAGTTACTAAGAGCCCTGTGCACAAGATCCCTGTGTATGTCTTAGTCAAGAAGACAGGATCACTGTTAAGTTCAGGCATCACTTCAGGGACTTAATGTCAACCCAGCTGTGTTTTACTAAGTACTATTTTGTATTTGATCTATTTTCTGCCACAACAAAATCAACAGAAGAAGCCTTATAATCTGCCAGATACAGATGATCTATTCCAGGGCAGAAATGGGAAAGGATTTAGAGTGAAATCAGTATAGCCAGTAAGTTCTCATAAAGTGATGCTTAGTTGATCTGGTCAATGAGAGCCATCCTGTCCATTTACCATGGTCAGCGAGAACCATCTTGTCCATTTACCCTGGTCAGTGAGAGCCATTTTGTCCACTTGCAATGGAGAGTGAAAGCTACCTTGTCCACTTAATGATGGCCAGTGAGAACTATCTTGTCCACTTACCCTGGTGAGAGCCATTTTTTCCATTTACTGTGGTCAGTAAGAGCCATCCTGTCCACTTACCATAGTCAATGAGAGCCATCTTGTCCACAAGGGGGACCCATTGGTGTTTTATCTCACCACTTGTCCCTCTGAGTGTCTTTTTTTTTTTTTTTTTTAAGATTTTATTTATTTATTTGACAGAGAGATACACAGCGAGAGAGGGAACGCAAACAGGGGGAGTGAGAGAGGGAGAAGCAGGCTTCCCGCTGAGCAGGGAGCCCGATGCGGGGCTCGATCCCAGGACCCTGGGATCATGACTTGGGCCCAAGGCAGCTGCTTAACGACTGAGCCACCCAGGCGCCCCGTCCCTCTGAGTGTCTTAATTGACTTAGTTCAGGGATTCGTTTTTCTTCATCTCTAGTCATACAGTGAAGTTTAAATATACATTTGCACACAGAATATTCTATGTAAGTAAATCTTATTACAACCTGGATTCAGACCACCCCTAATTTAGTCTCTTCAGTTCTGCTTTCTGCTATCTGTCCTGTTCCACATTCCTATCATTTGTTGAGTATCTTCTGAGCTTATGATGTTGTTTTCTAAACTTTCTGACCTCTCCAGAATCTTCTTGATGGGTAGAGCTATCTTGAATCTTGCCAGTATTCATGCTGGTATTTTCTTCAGGTTTCCTTGTATTGCGCAGCGTCCGAGTTCACAGTCTTTGACCATATTAACTGTGCTGACTTAGACAGAGTATAATAACGGTGTGGATGGAGCTCCAGCCTGTGATTTTGAGCTCATATGCATTTCACAATGAGGACGAAATAATTCTGGATAACAAGCAAAGCAATGGAAAAGAGGGTTGTTTGTCTTTTACCTGTCACTGGGTGTGACCTTGCCTTATAGATTCTCCTGAGATGGACGCCTGCTCCCCAGATGACTCCTCTCTTTTTCAGGGACCTGTTGGGTGGATGCATGTATATAGCTCTCGTTAATGGTGATGAGTGGGCACCTGGGGGTAGTTCCACCAACGATGCAGGGACCCTGCTTCCAGAGCCAAATCACTGCCAGTTCAAGAGCATCCAGAGCTTGGGC
Source organism: Mirounga leonina (assembly GCF_011800145.1). Classification (NCBI taxonomy): domain Eukaryota; kingdom Metazoa; phylum Chordata; class Mammalia; order Carnivora; family Phocidae; genus Mirounga; species Mirounga leonina. The sequence goes on from NW_023270680.1 coordinate 1,619,624, forward strand.
TTGCACTGACCTTCCTGGGCACCTCTTAAGTGATAATCAAGATTCAGTCACAGAGGGGTGCCTGGGTGGCTCAGTTGGTTAAGCGTCTGCCTTCGGCTCAGGTCATGATCCCGGGGTCCTGGGATCGAGCCCTGCATCAGGCTCCCTGCTCGGCAGGGGGGCCTTCTTCTCCCCCTCCCTGCTTCTCCCCCCTGCTCATATTCTCTCCCTCTGTATCTCTGTGTCTCGAATGAATTAAAAAAAAAAAAAAAAGAACAGTCACAGAGCCATTTCTTTCTCATGCAAGAAACAAACAGTTCCTTTTTAGAGAAAAATCTGAAATGAACGACTTTAAAATGCTTTTAGGAGATTCACGATACTAACTTTTTAAAATGTAAATCTCCACAGTGATAGAAAGTTGTGTTTTAAAGTTTCATTTTTACATTTTCTAACTTTTTTGAGATCTCTCAGGCCCCTTTGGGAATCTCTAGATTCCTGGGATTCGGACATTTTCTTCCAGTCTGTGAATGAACTTGTAGCACCCGGGTACAGTCTCTGCTCTTGGGGGCTCCAGAGGTCTTTTGCTGGCACCTGTGACAACAGGTGTGCGTGGAGGAGCCTGGGAGGTTCAGTGGTGATCACGGCAGACTCCAGGCTGTCGAGGTTTGTTGTGTAGGGAAGGAAGGATGGAGAGAAGGAATTCAAAATGAAGTCTAAGCATTCTTGCATAAACTCCAGTCTCATTTAACCCTCTGCCCTATTTTGTCTGAAGCCAGTTCTGATGTGTTCAACTTTCCTGTTTGTCTGCCCCTAGAAACTTGCCCCTTCCTACCTGCCCAACCTTTAGTGCGTGGAGTTTGAGGCAGTCGGGAAAATACATCCCATGTAAGAGCAGTCTGGGCATGGGAGAACAGGGGTAGCAGAGTGACATAGGGCAAGACGAGGACAGAGCGGAGCACAGCACGGTTCAATCCAGCCATTCAGGAAGGGCCTAGAACCAGAGGAGAGAGGGACGGCTTAATCTGTGACAGGAGTCACAGGGCCTCTGAGACAAGTGATCAAAACCAGTGAGTTTTCCCGAGAGCCCAGCTTTTCCTGACACTGAGACCTGAGAGAAGCTGCTGCTGCTTTTTTTTTTTTTTTTTAATTTTATTTATTTGACAGAGAGACACAGCGAGAGAGGGACATAAACAGGGGGAGTGGGAAAGGGAGAAGCAGGCTTCCCGCAGATCAGGGAGCCCGACACGGGGCTCGATCCCAGGACCCTGGGACCATGACCTGAGCCCAGGGCAGATGCTTAACCGACTGAGCCACCCACGTGCTCCTAGAAGCTGCTTCCTCAGACCTTCACTGAGAGTACCTTCTCCACCCATCTCTACTAGTGAGAAATTCACTGCTCTGTCTGGTGGCCTGTGCCGAGGGCAGGGAGTCTAGATTAATGGTCCTTTGGGTGGATACCAAGAGGACACCGAGCACCCAGGTAGCTCTCTGATGGCCTGTTTTGATGTAGTAAAAACACTGAGATCACTTAGAAGCGTGAATGAGCTGCATGCTCTTCACATTGTCCTTCAAAATAACCACCACCCAGTTTGGAGATTGGGCAGCGGAAAATTCTTGGTTCATAGTATTGGGTATTCAGTTAAAAGCAGTTCCATATCTTTTGACAGTCATCTGAGGGCAGGATAACTCACAGAGTCTTCCTGTGACTTTCAAGGAGCCACTGTGGCCCTCTTCCCTACACTGAGATGGGCCATCGGGGGCTCCCAGACAGACCCGGGCTTCCTCAGGAACCCGCGGGGCCCCGCCCGACACGGGGTTGTTTTGAGTTCATGCCACAGAGCAAGGCTGTGGTCATCTTAGCCTGGAAAGGTTTTAGAGGAGTTGTCTGTGGTGGGATTTAAGAAATCAAAGTAAGTGAAAAACAATAGCAAAGAACTGAAAACAAGGCATGTCAGTAAAAGCACACTTAGAGATGTCAGATTTCAGGCAGGTGCTGTCCTTGGGCACCCCCCCGCCCCGCCAAGCTCCTGCTGAATTCTTCTGTGATAGAACCTGAGGTCTTTCCTTCCAGAAGATAGTCAGCCGGTCTGACCAGCATTTAGAAAGCAGGACCAGTTGCCAGTTGAGGCTTGCTCTAGCATACGATGACCAGAATGTCAAGAATGCTTTTAAGTTGTGATTCTTTTTTTTTTTTTTTTAAAGATTTTATTTATTTATTTGACAGAGAGAGACACAGCGAGAAAGGGAACACAAGCAGGGGGAGTGGGAGAGGGAGAAGCAGGCCTCCCGCCGAGCAGGGAGCCCGATGCGGGGCTCGAATCCAGGACCCTGAGATCATGACCTGAGCCGAAGGCAGACGCTTAGCGACTGAGCCACCCCGGCGCCCCTTAAGTTGTGATTCTTAACAGCAAACAGATACATAGTTTGTGTCCCCAGGTGACAACACCTCTCTGAAAGGAGATGGGTTTTACTTTATCTGGTCCATCAGGCACTTGGTCCTGCAGGTCTTACCTCTTGGTGGTGCCATGCACGACCGTCAGTGCCCCGGGTGACCCCCAGTTCTGGGTGTCTGTTGCTCTGACTGTGGGGGATGCCCCCTTGACTCTGACAGGAACCAGACCCCCTCCTGTTGTTTCTGAGAGAGTTCTCCCCAAGGAGACAGAGCGCAACAGTGATTATTCATGACACTGATCCTGGGATGGGATGTTGCTTGAAAGATCTGGGTTTGCAGCTTGTCAAGAACAGACGGGTGCCTGACTGTGTGTGTCTGTGTGTGTGGGGGATCAGTAGAAGATTGCCCCTTAAGAAATGGAAGAGGCTGGGCTTCCTGGGGACTGAGCCCACACTTTGCTAAGAGCAGTCAGGTTTGTGTGCATTGAAGTGCACAGGTGGGGACTGGCCCTGCACCATTCTGGTGGCCAGGACCCTTCCGCGGTGCTTCATCTGATGTGTTTATTCCTAGATGCTCTCTGAGGAGGGCTTCCCTGCCTAGGGTGTCTGCAGTGTGCGGTGGTGTTTTCCTTTCAGTAGAAGGTTGGAAGAAGGGGGGACAAGGGCAGCACCGTGGTGTAGGTCAGGGCTCTGGGCTCCCATAGTGCTTCTCCCGCTAGGGAGGGCCATGGATGTCTAAAGTCAGAATCCCCCCTCATTCCTGGCCTTAAAGGCCAAGCCCAGATCCTTTCTCTCTCTCTTTTTCAAGATTTATTTATTTGAGAGAGAGAGCGTGCACATTAGTGAGCGGCAGCTGGGAGGAGCAGAGGGAGAGGGAGAGAGAAAATCTCAATCAGACCCCCGGCTGAGTGTGGAGCTCGGTGAGGGGCTCGATCTCATGACCCTGAGATCATGACCTGAGCTGAAATCAGGAGTCAGACGCTTCACCCACTGAGCCACCCAGGCGCCCGCAGATCATTTCTTAAAAGTAGCTTGTACGTGAGACTTTTGAAGGTGATAGAAGATGTGAGTTCAGTTTGGTGGCCGCTTGCTGATGGCTTCCCCTGGCCCATCCCCAGCTAAGGCCCCCTGAAAGCCTCAGCCTCCGGCAGTTCTCTTCAGCCCAGTGACTGGAGGGCGCGTTCTGGTTGATGGGCAGTCTGCTGATAGGTCATGAAGGTGGTATGTCTCTGTGCAGACCCTCAGGGGTGGAGTTGGCGTGGGTCCAGGTAGGAGACAGGATCACCAGTGGCCTCTCCTGGCCCCTGCTCCTGTCTCGTCCCGTCTCTGATCTCACCTGTCTCGTCCCGAGTCTAAGTGGGTGCTGGGCTGGCTGTTCGCAAGAGCGGCAGGGGTCAGGAAAGGGGTACTCTAACGCCATGTCGTGTCACCTGTGATCTGGGCCAACGGGGACAGGGAGGTGTGCTTCGCCCTTCTGTTCATGTGGGGAGGGATCGACTGTCGGGACGGAGCTCACCGGAGGAGTCCTGCAGTCCCTGCCGGTATCAGAGCAGGGGTGGGTCCGGTGTTGATCAAGTAGGGCTTTCTGGCTCCGGGAAGGAGCCTTCTGTACAGTTTCCTCAAGTGATGTTTTCTGTAAAAAATTGTCAGGACATGCCTACTTTCGCTTTCATTGTCCTAAATAATATCCTGTAGCCTGAAAGAACACATTTGTCTCTCATCAAAATCTGATGAGATTTAGTGAAGCCCCTCCCCCCCACGCAGGCTTCTGTTGGCCACCGAGCAGAATGTGAGTGGTGGGGGCCATTGGGCAGCTCCCAGTGGCCCCCAAAGGCACCCTCCCTCCCTGGCCTCACCCTTCTAAAAATGTTCAAGTATTAATTGGAAGACTTCCCCCCCCCCCCCCGTAATTATCAAGGCAAAATAACTAAAGATCCACTGTTCCTTTGGCCTTAGATTATTCTAGCAAGTCAGTTTGTTGGTTCATAGTGTGTTTGGGCTTCCTGGTCCTTGAGAAGTTCTCTCATTGCTGAAGGACCATGTGGAGCAGAATTTCTGCTCTCACTTGGTTATTGTTGAGGAAAAGTACCGAGAGGCCGAATTTGTGGTGCAGGAACAAGACACGGTGGACGCTCTTTGACAGCAGTGACTTTGCTTCAGCTTTATCTTCCCACGTGGGTCGCAGGGTGTTGCTCACAGGAGCAGGGGGCGGGTTACCAGGACGGCGTGGGTGGGTGATTTCATCAAAGGAAACCCCTCTGCTTTGTGTCTTTTAGAATGTCGTTCTTTCAGGAGGTTCGACGATGTTCAGGGACTTTGGACGTCGGCTGCAGAGGGATCTGAAACGAGTGGTGGACGCCCGACTGAGACTCAGTGAGGAGCTCAGTGGAGGCCGGATCAAGGTAGGGGGCGGGCGGGACGGGCGTGCTAGCCTGGCTGCTCTGGCCCCCTCCCACGGCTGGTCTCCCCCTGACCGATGAGCGAGCGGCGGGGGCCTGAAGTCGGAACAGGTTCGAGGCGCTGTCTCAGCTGCACCGTGAGATCACGTTCGGAGATTTGCTGTCTGACTCCTTCCAAGTGTCGCTAAGGCCGAGGGCCACTGGGCTGGCGGCAGCCGCCCGGCGCCCACGCCGACCCGCACCTGCTGGTTTCTCTGCCTTGCGAGAGACGGGGCCTGTTGTGTGGTGACCAGCATCTAGGGAGAGGCGGTCCGTGTGCCGTGAGGGGCTTCACGTCCTTTGGAAACGTTCTCATTAAACGACAATAACCAATAGTAGCAGGGAGTTTCAGTGTGTCCCTCTGAGGTGATCGTTCTTCATGAGCGGGTGATGTTCCCTGGGCTTCCAAGCAGGACTGGGCTCTGGTGTGGGGTAAGTGGGAGCAAACATGCACCCTTTAACCTAGCGGATCACACTCTTGGCAAAGGGTCATTTTCACAGTAGATCTGGGACATGTAGTGTTTGGAATTAGCTCTACGATGCTAAAACATCTAATTGGTTTAGTAAAAAAAAAAAAAATCAGTTGCGTTGGTTGCTTGGATTTTTTACTGTTAAAAATGCCTTTAGCGTTGTGAACGATACACGCTCCTTGACTGGTGTGCTTTGATCCCTGCACCAGCCGGACAGGGGCCGGCGCTGGGTGGCTTTGGCCATGGGAGTGGCTCAGACGCTTCCTTTCAGAGTCACACGTGGCTCATGCCACCCCAGAGGGACTTGAGCACAAGGGACGGGCCTCGCGCCATCAGCTGGGAGGAGGCCCGCGTCGGTCGCCACTCAGAGCAGAGCTGTGCTCTTGTCTGCAGACAGGTTATCAGGCGACCTGTCGTCTGGCCTGGCGAGTGACCTACGTTACTCTCCTTTCCAGCCGAAGCCTGTGGAGGTCCAGGTGATAACACATCATATGCAGCGCTACGCGGTGTGGTTTGGAGGCTCCATGCTTGCTTCAACTGTAAGTCCTTTTCTAGACTGCTCTGTATTTTCATTCCCGCGCTCTTGTTGAGTTTGAATGAATGTTGTCCCGTGAAGGTTAAATAGTGTGTGTTCGAATCGTGTGTGGCTCTTTTAGTTCCGGGAGGTAGAAGAAATGTCTTAGAGGTAATTTCAGCTGCACGGCTAATCCTTGCTAATTAGGGGTTACAGGTCATATGGATAAGTGAAATTCAGAGACAACCTCAGACATCTTGCATTAATCATTAATTCCAGTGGCTTTTTCAAGTAATTATTCCTTTTTCTCCTCAAATTTGTGAGTAGCTAGTGGATTGCTGATTTAGGGTGAGCATGTAGCTGGTCCTAAGTGGGGGCTGAGTACATTTTAAAGAAATGAAATGAAGTCCTGGTTCATAGCTCAGGCGTTGGAGGGGCGCAGACCTTCCCGCAGGGGTCTGGCTAAGGAGTGGGGTGCCGGGTCAGGAGAGTCTCTGGCTTGCATCACGGTGCAGGACTCTGACCTCCTTTTGGGAAGGTCTCTCGATGCCCTCTAACCGCTGCCCCCCAGCCCGAGTTCTTCCAGGTGTGCCACACCAAGAAGGACTACGAGGAGTATGGCCCCAGCATCTGCCGCCACAACCCCGTCTTCGGAGTCATGTCTTAGCGTCCGCCTCGACACGGTCACCCGGTCACGTCGCGCCGGTGAGCAGGCACCGTCAGGGCCCGCACGAGACCGCAGCTCCTGTAAATAGTGGCGTTTGGTGTCGATGTCGAGAAGCGTGCTTGCGTCGCCGAGTGCATGAGGCCGTTCAGTGCACGCCATCCGTGTGCCCGCTGTCCGACGGCCCTTCCCTCCCCGCCCCCTGCCTCCCCCTCCCGTCCCCGTCCTCCTCGCCTCCCCAGCTTCTAGTTGGCGAATTGAATTCTGGAGGAATTCACCTGTGACTTTAAAAATTGTTAGGGAAAAAACGGAGAAGATGACGCAAAATAGTCCCCCCAGGAAAGAATATGGGGCTGCAAACCCTTTTCCTCCCGGCCTATTTTTGTAAATAAAATGTTATAAACTTGAAATACAAATTGATGTTTATATTTCCTATCATTTTGTATTTTCTGTATTTGGTACAACTGGCTGATCCTAAGCACGAATAGATACTGGTGTCATGGAGTGCCGTAAAAAAACGTTTTAATTGTGAGGCATGTTCTGATATGTCTGTAGGCAAACAAAATAAAACAGCAAACTTTTTTTGCCACGTTTGCTAGAAAATGATTACACTTTCTTGGAGTGACATGAAGTTTCAACACTAAACACTGTTGTATGAGAATCATTACAGATAATGTATCTTTTCATTTTCCTGTTTGAACTTTCTGGAAGTGTTATATGGAAGATGCCGGTTTGCTGTTGGTGAGTGTTGGATGAAATGCTGCCTTGCACCCTCGTAATAAAAGCACTTAGACTCTTTATAAAGATTTCCTGCTGTGCTGTGCTGGTCTTTTGGTTTTCTCTTCTGTGCCCATTACTTCTTTTGAAGAAGGCTGAAATTTGTTTCCTGTCACTGGAGGATTTGGTGATTGGTACCAAGTTTGCGGAAGGAGATTTCCCAGAGGGACGAGGACTGCCTGTCCTCAGTGACCGCTCCGTCCCCCCGGGGAGTCCGGGAAGTGCTGTGAAAGTGTCCAGGAAGAGTCCGGGAAGTGCCGTGGGGTGGGGTGGGGATGCTTCTACGGATTTCCAGCAGCCCTTCCTAGGAATTCAGAATCCTTGCTAAGCTTTCAGTAACTGCTCCGACATTTGCTGCGTAGATCGCTGGCTTGAAAGGTACTTTGTTAAATTAAGGGATCTAGGGTTGCTCCATTCTTCGCGTAATACTGACATTATTTTTTAAACTGTTACGGTGTTTGTTTTAAGTCATGACGTAGGTTTTATTCTCTGAAAATTTGCCTTCATCAAGAAAGATTTAGTTTCATTGTTTAAGTTTAGAAGCAAGTATGAGAATAATAATGTAAATTCTCCGCTGAGCATGGGGAAATCCAAGTTCCCCGTGCCGAAGGCAGTCCCTGCTTCTTTCTGATTAATTGTCAGTGACCCCAGACCCTCGGTCTCCCCACTGGAGAGTCTCAGACCACTTGGTTCTCAGGATCACTAGACTGTTTCGGTTTCTCATGGTTTCTCCAGCCACTGTCGCACCGAGTTCCGGGCCGATCTGTATGCCTTCAGACGCGCACACCCATGCATCCACGCGTGGTCGCAGGAGCGCTGTGTGCGGTGTGACTTTGCTAAGTGCAGGCTACGCAGGACCTTATTTAATCTTAACAACAGCCCTAGGAAGTCGGAATTACCATGATCCCCATTTTCCAGATAGGAAACCATGGCTGAAAGAAATTCAGTGCCTGCTCACGAGCACAGCTAGGAAGCAGAGAAGTCATGACTCCATCTGTTCTGAAGGGTGCCATAACCGTCCTAGTAAGAGTAGGAGAATAACGGCAGTCAGGTGGGAGAGTGGGTGGTCAGACCCGATGGCATGAGTCTCTCGAATGAATTCCCTTAGATACTGGAATAAAAAGAGTTTGGAAATGGCCATGAGGAGCTATAAAGTATTCCCCCTCTAATCCAAATCCTTTGGTAAGTAATGTGTTCTAGGAAGCCACCCACATAGGACATTTTGATGTTGAATTATTTTCATTTTTGTTCATAATGCTTTGCCAACGTATGTTTTGTTACATGCATTGACTTCGTTGTATTTCACAAGTAAGATAAAAAGAGTTGTTTGAGCGTTTAGAGCTGTAATGGGCCCACAGTAAGTATTCAATAAATCTTTGCCATTGTTATTACGTTATAAAGCAGTTATTGTGTCCTGAGAGCCCTCCTCATCACAATTGCATTAAAAAATAGTTTCGGTGGGAGAAAAGAATTTTAGGTTTGTGAACTAAATGGCCTTTAGAACTTTCAGTAAGAAAATATTTTAAAAAGCTCTCTATAGAATTGTAGGATCTAAACATCACCTGGCCTTTTCTTAGTATTACATTGCTGATACAATTGAATCACTTTTATTCGTGTAAAAGTCACCCTTTGCTGTGGGCACAGCCGTTGTCTTCCCACCGAGCTCTGTGCTGTGAGCCCTCCTTCTACAATCAGCACGAAGATGTCCTCGGTTTGGGTGAGGCATGTTCCACGGACGGGCTTTATATCACTGGGTGATCTCGGCGGCAGGAGGGGGCCAGCATCCTGGAGTGACCGGCCCCCAGAAGGGTTCCGTTTCCCTGGAGTGCTCCAGCACCCCCTTTGGATGAAGCCCCCATCGAGCCAGCTTCTCCTTACCCATGCCCCACTGATGCCCTATGCCCCTCCCCAGACTGAGGTCCTTAAAAATGGGGAATGATCTTTGTACCCCCAGGACCTCCCAACGCCCAGCAAATACTGAACCGAATTCCTGTTCACATGGAGACTCCCTCGCTGGTTTCTCCAGGCTGCATGTGCTCTATACCGAGAAGTGTTACGTGGTTGGGGAACCTTGTAAGAGAGCTGGTTTTCCAGTGTCTGGGACGTTAACTGTCATTACCTTAAGACTGCTAAGGATATAAAATCTAGCTCTAAACAGTGACCCCGGTAGGCGTTCTGTGTACCTGGAAGGCGGATGTGCGATGCCGTACCATGTGTCTGAGCGTGGGCACGGTGATCTTGAAGACCTGAGTGTACTTTATGGTAGTAATAGCCAGTTCATTCTCCAACTTAACTAATATGAATAAAGAGCTCTCGTGACTGAAGCACCGATTGTTCTGTGATTAATTCCTTCTTTATGATCCCTCCGTTCTATCCCATTTGTAAAAATTACGGTTGTGCCGAACAAGCCTGTGAGGTTAATCAAGTGCTCAGCTTATTTAAAACCACAAGAGAGTCCCATTAAGAATATTTATCTGTTAAATAATTCTTTACTTAATTGAAGAATATTTCATAATGTTTCTTTTAAAAGTTGCTGTCAGGCTTGTTAAGTAGAAATATAAATTGATTGGCAAAATAATTGTGTGGGTCTCTAATTGGCAATTACATCAATTTCACGTGGTCAGATGGAAATAAATCTTTTTAAAAAGGAGAAAAGAAACTACAGCTTGATATTGGTATCATGGAAGGAGGTTTCTAATATTGAGATGTTAGTTCTTTCTACCCTGTATTATGTCTCAGAAGTCAGCGGTTTATTCCCTGGTTGACTTCTCAGGTTTCACCGTTTTGTTTTTAGCTTGGGCTGCTATGGATGATTTCTAATCATGTGTGTGTGTGCAATAAATGTATATTAATTTAGTAGGACTTGCCGCTAAAAATGTCAGAACTTTGTAATTGATAAAAAGGAATATAACTTTAAATTATTAAAAAATTAATAGTCACAAACCTAAGGGTTTATGATGTCAAAATATAAATGATGTGCTCTGCCTGTATTTTCAATATTAAGGAGTCAGATCAGCTGTAATAATTGATCAGAGCTCCATTTAATTCACCCTTGGCCTCATGTGCACTTCTACAGATGAATTCTGAAGTTTCCCACCAGACCCACTTTGGCCTCGAGTAGTCTTCCTTCCCACTTCTGGTTTGTGCTTGGCAGCGATGCCCGGATGATAGAGGTCTTCAGCGAGGGGCGCTCTGTGTCGTTGGCTCATGACAGTGTAGTGGAGCTGGGGGTGTGGGGCACAGAACAGGTTGTGTGAGATTCCGACTTCTCACCCCGGTGCTACACCTGGCTGGTCGTTGGTCCCGTGAGTCCCAGGTCACTTCTGTAAGCGCCTGTGAGCTACGGTGTGCCAGCCAGGGGTGCGGTGCCGACGGACACGGGTGTCCTCTCCCAGGGAAGAGATGGACATTAATTACAGAGTCACACACTGTGACTGACCATGGCGGGGCCCTGGGGGCGAGGTGCCGGGTCTGGGGACACACAGGGCCTGAGCCAGCACGGGAGTCGGGGGGGCCTGGGTGGAGGCTCCCGAGCGAGCGGTGTTCAGCTGAGGTCCCGGGAGTGCGTGGAGGCCAGTGAAGGATGCGCGGGGAGCAGGCGTCCAGGAGGAGGTTACCACGGCAGTTTTCAAGGCAGCGCTAATAGCCTGGTATGGAGGGCAGCGAGGAGGTAAGGGTGTCCGAGGCGGGGCTGGGGTGAGAGTTTTGGCCTTTCTCTTAAGAATAAAGCCCTTAAGAAGTACAGAGGGATTCTCAGATTTGCACAGACACGCCTGGGAGTTTCTACCAAGAGCTGTAGCTTTTCTCGAGTCACGGGGCAGACCTCGAACAGGGCAGGTGACGCGAGCTGGACAGGAATGCTGCTCTGGAGCTCGAGAATGGGCAGCTCTGGAGAAGTCCGCACGAGACCAGATGGCCTGGGAGGCACTGACAGGAAGGAGAAGCTGAAAGCTTTATGTCTTACTCCGTAAAACAACGGGCAGAGTTGAGGAGGAGTGTCAGGAGGGAGTCAGAAATCAGAATGGCCAGATCCTGTGATCTTTAGGTGAAGGTAGGGAGCAAACATTTTAAAGTTTAGGGATACTAAAACACGTAGCTGGTGGACGCAGTTTTCAGTCTTAAAATGGAAAGATAATTTCTCTGGCTGTATTTAGAAATAGCAAGGTCTGTTTGTATCCTTAGCGTGGTGCTCTTTTTGCAGAAAAAGCTACTGTGATTTGTCCATTACCGGTGATATTTGAGAACTGTCAAAGCATTCTGGATAACAGCATAGTGCAGAGAAAGGAGTCATAATAATAGTTAGAAATTAGCTACTTAGAGAGATAAATTGTGAGGTGTAACGGTGCCAGTGACCGACTGAAGCTGTTCCGCCGACATGTCTTGTCTCAGTTGGGCTCGTATATGAACTTGGGTTTCTGACTTGCAGTGGTTTCCTTGAACTGAATCAGTATGTTCTAACATTTATTCATTAGGTCTTATGTCCACAGTAAATTAAACTTTATAGGTAATCGAAACATTATTACATGATAGAATTGCAGCTCTCTGCGGGAGAGTGTAAGAATGTTACTGCGATAGGGCACACAAGTTAAATGTCCCCTAATGGCAAAGGTCGATAGCATTATAAACTTTCTAGAAATACGCAGCTTATGTCCTGGTTGATTGACTGTTGAGTAACTTCTTAGAAAGTTTAATTAAATTAAGGTTTTTTTTTTTTAACGTAATTTCTGCACACAATGAGGGGCTTGAATTCACAACCACAAGATCAAGAGTCACATGCTCTTCTGACTGAGCCAGCCAGGAGCCCCTTTTCAATTAAGTCTTTGTTTTAATTCCAGTGTAGTTAACATGCAGTGTTCTGTTAGTTTCACGTGTACAGTATAGTGATTCAACGACTCCGTGTTCACCATGTGTGTGTGCTCTGTAATCCCTTCATCTGTCTCCCCCATCCCCCGCCCCCCCTCTGCCAACCCCCACTGTGTTCTTTGCAGTTGAGGGTCTGTTTCTTGGTTTGTCTCTCTTTTTTTCCTTTTGCTCATTTGTTTCTTAAATTCCACATATGAGCGAAATTACGTGGTATTTGTCTTTCTCTGACTGACTTATTTCGACAATTGAGTAGCTTTTTTTTAAGATTTTATTTATTTATTTGAGAGAGAGAATGAGAGAGAGAGCACATGAGAGGGGGGAGGGTCAGAGGGAGAAGCAGACTCCCCGCCGAGCAGGGAGCCCGATGCGGGACTCGATCCCGGGACTCCAGGATCATGACCTGAGCCGAAGGCAGTCGCTTAACCGACTGAGCCACCCAGGTGCCCCGAGTAGCTTTTAAAGGGCCCATAGTTGGGGCGCCTGGGTGGCTCAGTCGGTTAAGCGACTGCCTTCGGCTCAGGTCATGATCCTGGAGTCCCGGGATCGAGTCCCGCATCGGGCTCCCTGCTCGGCGGGGAGTCTGCTTCTCCCTCTGACCCTCCCCCCTCTCATGTGCTCTCTCTCTCATTCTCTCTCTCAAATAAATAAATAAAATCTTTAAAAAAAAAAAAAGGGCCCATAGCACTTGCATGGAGACTTTGTAAACAGCGTGGTTTCCAGGTGGGAGCGTGCTCGGTAGCGTATTGTGGTCACCAGACCACGGACGGTGACGTGTGTGAGGGGTTTGCGGTGCCGGCGCCCCGGGAAGTCCTTCTACTCATGACGCGCTGAGAGTGGGTGCCTGATCTCATGGCCAGTAACAATATTGATGGGGCTTTGTTTTTCAGGGTTTTGTTCTTTGCTTGTCAAAAAAAAGCCATCGATACATTCACACGAAAGGACACACAGTTTTGAGCTTATGGTTTTCTTCTTAAATCTTAAACTCCACCTTTATGATGGGTTGCTCTGGAAAGCCTGGGGTGGGAGTACTGGAATCCAGTCTACTCAGTCCCTGCCCAGACGGAGGCGGTGCTCATGGCCAGTTTGAGCAGAGCAGGGAGTGGGTTTGGTGTTCTCACCCCAGGGTCAGAGATGGGTCTATGGGATGACGAAGTACAGCCCGTCAGACCAGCCCATTCGCCGCTGCCTCCCCTCCCGATGACCTCGTCCTCTTGAGGAGCCGTGCTAAGTGACTGACGGCGCGTGGGGTGGTCGGAGGCTCGCTGGGTACACGGGAGTCACACCTGCGAGCCCCCTGTGGAGGAGACCAGCGAGTTACGGGCAGTCCTGCTCACCGTGAGCCGTGGTGTAATACTAAGAGGTGGCCTCTGAGTGTGCTTGCTCCAGCAGAGGTAGGAGAAACAGGTCCCGGGGCCAAACCTGCTTGAGAAGCCTCATGTGCAAGTGCAACATGTCTCTTCATCGAGTGGACGAGAGCTTCTATTGAGCGGGGAAGCATGGCGTCCTCCTGAGCAGGAGCCCCGTGGACTAGTACGAAGGCCTCCATGTCGGCCACCTCCCGCCAGGCCTGTGATGGCTCTCGGGCCCGGGCTCCTGAGGCCACAGTTTGGGAGACCCATCTCTGAGGGGTCCCCTTGGAAGAGCTGCCCTCCGAGGGGGCTGCCGATGGGGGGCTGCCCGTGTTCCTGCCCTTGGTAGACCGTCGAGTGAGAGAGAAGTTGAGGGTTCTAAAGAGGAGTTTTTTCCCTTTGGAATATTACTTTTATTTTGCTTTGAAGAGACATCGTGATTGTGGTTCTGGTGGTCACTGGTGGTAAGTAAGGAACATTAAGTGGCAGAGGGTATTTCGATACTTTGCGGAGAGATGAACAAAAAGGGCTGTCTCATGTTTCTTTTTGTAGTTGATCAATTCTTATGCTCACACTCCCCTAAGACAACGCAGACGTTCTGTCTTACTCTCTTCAGACTGCATTCAGGCAGACATTTGTTCCTTAAGGACGTAATTTTCATTTATTAGCATTCTATCTCAAATATAAACAAAATGCCCCAAAGGGAAGGGATTTAGAGGTGCCAGTGATTCCTACAGTATTAACCGCGTGGTAATCACTCTGACATCTGATTTCTATTTTTTAGTGAAAACAACCCCCTTTCATGAGCAGGATAAGAATAAGAATGACGTGATGCTCTGCTGACTCATCTTTTGTTCCCGAGTAAGAACCCCCAGTTTTCTCTACATTAAGTTGTGTGCTCTGGGGAACATTCTTAAAGAGGAAAATAATTTCTGTTGATTTTGGTAGTTTTAGTGGGCATCGTATTTGTGGTTAGGGCAAAGAGTTTGTGACCATCATTTACATTCAGAGGTCTTCTTGATTTGTAACTGGGGAGGCTGGGGTCAGTTCTCAGTGTGTTTTGTCTTCTCTCTCCGCTAGCCAGCTAGAACTCGGATTCTTGGCCGCCCGCCCTCTGGCCTTTTTATGTCACGGCAACATCTCTTCTGGAGAATGTAGAGTAAAATTTAAAATGGCAACTGCTTTCCTTTTAGATCTGGGAGAAATAATTTGTGGTAAAGAAGGCAAAGCTTTGTGGTGTGGAAATAAATGAAGAACAAATGAGAACGGTCATGGCTGTTGGGGGTCCGCCGCCATCGTGCGTGCTCGGTGGGGACACAGAGGCAGGCACGGGGTGGGACAGCCTCACGGTGGCAAAGGGGGTCAGGGGTGCCCTGCAGGGGGCCGTGGGCGTGGGGACCCTGGGATGGCTAACTGGAAGCAGGATCCTACAGGACTGGTCGAGGGAGTGGATCTGGCTTTCCCGTTGGCCCTCAGCTGGAGGCGGGGGGTCGGGGGGAGCCAAGGCAGCTTGCCGTTAGTGATCGGAGCTGGCCATTTGGGGCTGATGGCTGCATGCTGTGGGTCAGAGTTCTGTTGTCACATACGGTCTGGCTGTTGTCTGTTCATATATGTAGTCTCTGAATTGGAAAAATGAAATGTTAAAAAATGTGCGGATGGTTGGTCCCCATTCTTCGTTACTCAGAACACGGAAACTGACTGTGTCAGTCCTGGGTCCGTGCTCCGATGTTGCTGTTACTTGATTCTACATTATTTAAATGAAACATCTGAGGCATTTCTACTATACAACGCACCTTTCCTGAAAAGAATTTGGGTTCCCAACTGTGGCCTCGCGAGATGGTTCTGGTCCCCCCTCTGCTCCTAGCATGTGGCATGTCCTGGGGAACCAGTTCACTCGGGTCCTGTTGAAATGGACATGATGAGGGCCCCGTGACTCTCCCCGAAGACTGTGACAGACCTGGATTAGTGTCCTAGGGCAGCATCACGGAAATGCCGCGTCCCTCAGTCCGGGGGCCAGAGGTCCGAGGCCAGAGGTCGGAGATGCGGGTGTGGCCCGGCTCACCGGCAGGTGCCAGGGAAGGATGTGCTCTCGGTGGTCCCAGGCTCGTGGCCGCAGAATGCCAGTCCCCTCATGGCCTTCCCCTGCACCTGTCAGCGTCCACACTCCCTTTTTCATGAGGACATTTTTCTTTTCTTTTTTTTTTTTAAGGATTTTATTTATTTATTTGAGAGAGAGAATGAGAGACAGAGAGCACGAGAGGGGAGAGGGTCAGAGGGAGAAGCAGATCCCCCGCTGAGCAGGGAGCCTGATGCGGGACTCGATCCCGGGACTCCAGGATCATGACCTGAGCTGAAGGCAGTCGCTTAACCAACTGAGCCACCCAGGTGCCCCATGAGGACATTTTTCAACATTTCACTTTTCCAGTTCAGAGACTACGTATATGAACAAACAGCCAGAGTGCGTGTGACAACAGAACTCCATCCCACAACCACAGCCATCAGCCCCAAACAACCAGACTTGATCAGTAATGGCCAGCTGCACCCCCCTCCCCGTCTCCAGCTGAGGGCCAATGGGGAGAGCCAGATCCATTCCCCCGGCCAGTCCTGTAGGACCCTGCTTCCAGTTAGGACTGATTCCCTTCAGTTCTTTTTTTTTTTTTAAAGATTCTATTTATTTATTCATGAGAGAGCGAGAGAGAAAGGCAGAGGGAGAAGCAGGCTCCCAAGGAGCAGGGAGCCCAATGCAGGACTCGATCCCAGGACCCTGGGATCATGACCCGAGCCGAAGGCAGACGCTTAACCATCTGAGCCACCCAGGCGCCCCCCTTCGGTTCTTAATGGTACCCACTATTAAAAGTGCTGCGTCCCCTCAGAGCAGGCAGGAGGCAAACAGCTCGTGGATGAATGTGCCACGGGGTGTCTGGGCCGTGGTACTTATTGATTCATGAGTCTTCTGGTAAAGCAGAGGAGAAGAGAAGCAGGTGCTGAAAAACACATTTTAATTTCTTCAGTGGGTCCATTACACTTTACACTTGAATAATAAATCAGAGCAGCCGTGGGGCTGCCTGCGAGCCTCGTGCTTTTCCTCGTGCTCTGGACACCGTGCAGGTGTCCTCAGGTTCAGGGGCCGCGCTCCGCTGTGCCCACCGCACCACCGCGTTTAGCGCCCCATGTCAGTTACCGTGTTGCTCTCGTCCGCCTCTGCCCTGATCTCCAGGCTGCTGGAGCGTCCCGCCTCGTGGAATGTCCTTGATGCCCTGGGGCCTTGGGCCACCCCAGATGGTCTGTGCTGACGGTGGGATTTGGGGTGGGGGCCTTGGGTCCAGAGTGGCTGGACACTGAAGGTCAGTGCCTGATTGAAGGTCATGGCTACGAGTCCCTGAGCCCGAGGATTTGGGGCACCGGGGTTTGGGTGAGCTTCCCTGGTCGGCAGAACTCTGTGTGCGTTGCCACACGTGGATGCCGCGAGGAGGTGGCGCCGTCCACAGCAGCCCTGGGAGGGGACAAGCTTGGCCCTGCCTGGGTGCCTCGTCCCTCGGCTGCCGTTAAGCTGTGTCTGTTCGCTGTCGTGAGCCCTAGCCGTGAACGCAACAGATTTCAGGGAGTTTTGGGAGTCCTTCCAGTGAATTGTCAAAACAGGGTGGTCGTGGGGACCCCCCAGGCCCCACAAACACTATTGACTGAACTGTTAGGTCAAAATTCCAAGAATTGCCAGGAATCTACTTGGCCCTGTCTCAGAATCACCCCCTGGGCTGGTAAGGATGAAGCATTTATCCGCTGCTCCTGCCCTGCCCCATAAAGTTTGTCCCCCAGAGTGTCTGTTTTCACGCATTTCTGGAATGAGGTGGGCGAGTCCCTGAGCACCAGTGGATGAGCCGCGGGGTGGGCGGCGAGGGGAGTGCAGGATGGGCGTGCTGGGCTGCAGCTGGGGAAGCCCTCCCGGCTCTGCGGGCTGCACAGGAGGGGTCCGGTGGGGGCACCCCGAGGGAGGAGGCCAACAGCACAGGCCTGCAGGTGCCGGCACCCTCTGTTGGGATGGGCCTCTGAGCTGCCCTGCCGAGGGCAAGCGGCCAGTCGTGCTCTGGACGTTGGTCATGGTGGAGCCTGGGGGCTTAGTTTGAGTTTTAAACTAAAGCTCCTGCCTGTGAGCAGCCCCTACGTGTAAATATACCTGGTAGAAAGTGGTCTCTTGACTTCCCACACACATCCTGGCTTTCATTTTGCCCCTAGCTGGGCTCAAACCTGGGTACGCACATGTCAGCCCTAAGCAATGATTTGTCTTCTGTCATGATTCGCTCTTGGTGCTGAGCGGACCATGAGGCATGTTACAGCTTTCTTCTTTGTCAGGTGAAAATGATAATCACCTGATGTGGGGCTCGATCCCAGGACCCCGGGATCAGGACCTGAGCCGAAGGCAGACGCTTTACTGACTGAGCCACCCAGGCCCCCCTAGAATCACAATCTTTTTTTTAAAGTTTTTATCTTAATTCCAATTAGTTAACAGGCAGTGTTACATTAGTTTCAGGTGTACAATATAGTGATTCAACACATCCATACAACACCTGGTGCTCTCACAGCAAGTGCACTCTCAGTCCCCATCCCGTTTCCCCCGTCCCCCCGCCCACCTCCCCTCTGGTCACCACCAGTATCTTCTCTAGAGTTAAGAGTCTGTTAGAATCATAGTTCTCAGCCAGGGTGGAGATTGAAGGGGAGGGCAGACCGTGCAGCTTATGGACCAGCTGATGGCTTTTTTTTTTTCTTCATTCATTTGAGAGGGAGACAGACAGACAGAGCACGGGTAGGGGGGAGAGGCAGAGGGAGAGGGAGAAGCAGGCTTCCTGCTGAACCGGAAGCCGGACATGGGGCTCGATCCCAGGACCTGGAGATCATGACCTGAGCTGAAGGCAGACGATTAACTGCCTGAGCCACCCAGGCGCCCCTGATGGCTTTGAACCGTGGGACAGAGACGGCGTCGGGCACAAGGCCACTCCCAGCGATGGACCCACTCAATTTTTCCACTCAATTTCATTTTCCCTTTGGCCAAGGACAAATCGATGATCCAGCTTGAACCTGTGGTTGTATTGGACAAGTCAGAAAGTACAGAATTTAACAATCTGTGAGAATGCGTGTGCATTTTATTGGCAGCGCATCCAGGGGTTGTGGACTGTAGCTGTCATTGACAAAGGGAGACTTATCTTCATAACGTGAAGCGAGGACAGGATTTCAACAACCGTGTCCACAGATTTCAGGCAAGAGTTTGCATAAGCATTGATCAATTCAAACAACACTTATGTACCTTTTACTTTTGCAAGGTTGTCTTTTTATCCCCAAAGAGCCTCCTATTAATAAATGCTGGAGTCGGGCCGCCTTGCGTTGAGGTCGTCCTTCAGAACTGATTATCCTAACCCTCCACTGGCGAGCGTGGAGGTAACGCAACAGAGTTAGGTGGGAAGGGGACTTTAAGAAACACCTGTCCCGAGTCTTGCAAGAGCAGAAAGCTGTTGGTGCTTTCATAAATAAAATCCAACTGCTGAAAAGTGTAGCACGGAATTCCTGAAGAAGGGGCAGGGCTTTGCATGGAAGATACCACACTCTGATCACCACGTTCCCATGTTTCGGGGCTTCCAGTCAGCTTTTTAAAGGAGCAGGTGTTAGGTGGCTTTATAATCCTGGGGCGCCAGGGATACCACATGTGTGTCCGAGCCAGGAGCACAATGACCAGGAGAAATGTCTGGGATCCAACGAGAAATGCAGATCCACCGCCCCCGGCCCCCCACCCCCACATGCTGCAGCTGCTGAAACAGAACCCAGGGCTGCCCCCGCCACCCCCCGCCGCAGTGCCGGAGACCGGATTTCCCCATGTGGGGCCCTGCCCATCTGACTTCTGCGCCAACAGACCCTGGTTCCACCCAGAACCCCGCTGCAAGGCCGTCTGGGAAGTGGGCCTTAGCTTTCCCGTCCCGACCTGGCAGGACACACGCAGATGTGCTTGGTGTGGGGTCGCGCGCGTCCCGTGCAATGATTTCCACAAGCACCCCTCCACGGTCTCTCCTCTGTGTCTCCACGCCCCCCCTTCCGCCTCACCTCCCGGGCGCCCCGTGCTCGTTTGTCTTCAACAGAGGCCCCCTGCTACAGACACCCTGCAGGGGCAGTCCCATCCACGCCCACACTATCTTTCTCTTGTGGGGAGAAGCTCCCTGCAATTCTGGTAATAAAAATTTCCATCTCTGTATATCTCTATTGTTGCCAGAAATATCTGGCTGTGGCCTGGAGGTGAGGCTTCAGTGTCAGCCTGGCTTATGAAGTGTGTCAGGAAGATGCTTCCCCCTGCCCTCTGGGTAGGGGGTGTCTCCTGGGTAAGTGGCTCCTTCTGCTGCCTTTGAGGAAGGCAGTTGAAATGCCCGGTTTACTTCGCGCTTCCTCAGACCCTTGCTCCTTCCTTAACCTTCATTTGTCACCAATCTAATCCTAAACGTGTTGCTCGATACCCCGTGTTGGTGCATCTGCCGTGTGTCTGCAGCCGTGAAAAGCACATGAGCTCCTCCCCGGGAACAGCATACGAAGGACAGGGGCTGAATGTCCCTTTGTGCAGGGACAAGAGAACTGGAGGAACGAGAGAAAGATGGTGGGGGAGGGAGTAGCTGGCCCAGCCGTCCCCTTTGTCGCGAGGGACAACGGATAAATGCGAGTTCCAGCACTCAACGGTATTTTTTGTAGCACCAAATTCTCCGAACAATTTTAGAAATAAAAATGTTACCCAGTGACTGTGAACCGGGAGCAGAGAGAACCCAGGTCAGCTGAAGACAGGGGCCCACGTTTACTGTTTGATGGAAGCGTAAGACGAATCTAAGGATTAGTGCAGGAAAAAACCAAAAAGAAGTAATTTAAGTGGTTCTTAATCTTGAAGCTCTGTAACTTCTCCTTCAGGGTGAGGAATGATTCCTGTCAGGCAAGTCAGAGAATATTCCCATTTCATGAATCTAATTATTTACAAACAAGCTTTCCAGGGATAGAGGAGGTTTTTTTCCCCTCCACATATTTATTGGACTGATGTAAGACTGGAATTTTTATTTGCAAATAAAAGAATCTACTTATTTTGACTGCACATGACAGAAAACTGCATTGATGGTAGTTTAATACATACTTCTCTTTGTTTGTTTTTATGTAGCTGTCCATGGCCACCATCACGGTTTCCGTGAAGACCTCAGGGACCCATGCTCCCTGCAGTGTTCCAACCTTCCAGCCCTAGATTGAGGCCCCTGTTCTCCTAGCCCAAAGTGGTGGCTGGAGCTCCAGCTGACACACCTGCATTCCGGCCACCTGGTGAAGGAAGTGACAGAGCATGGCTTCTCCCTTTTTAGGATACCTCATGGAAACATCATCCCACACTTTCTAGAACTTGGTCACGTGGCAGCAACTGACAGCAAGGGGTGGTGATAAATGTAGTTATTTAGCTGGATGGCCATGGGCCTCGCTAAGAATCTGTGGTTTATTATTAAGGAACAGGGGAGTGGGTGTTGGGCAGTCATGAGCGGTCACTGGCCATAGCTGAGTTGAAGGATCAATTTTTATAGATTTCTTTGTAAAAAGGGTGAGCTGAGGACTCCAAGGACAACGGTGCTGAGCCTCCTTCCCAGCCCGGGTCCCTGCAGTCCTGCCGTCTTCCCTCTGTGTGTCTGTCTGCATGTGTCTCTCCTCTTCTTGTAAGGACACCTGTTGTACTGGGTTAGGGGCTCACCCTCCTCCAGTGTGACCTTAACTGCCATCTGAATTTCATCAGCAAAGACCCTATTGCCAAACGAGGTCCCATTCTTAGGGACCAGCAGTTGGGACTTCGACCTAGCTTCTTGGAGGACACGGGTCAGCCCGTTACTGAGCAAGTCCACACTGGAGGATGGTGTTCAGGGCCCCTCGCCAACCTCTGCGGTGCTGGTGGACAGCACCTGTTCCGACTGACCCAGCTGTGCACTAACTGGGGGAGTATCATTCCTATATGCGCTCCAGCTTTTAAATTCTCCAGCAGCATCGAGATCTTGAAAAATGAGAAGGAAATCAGAAGATCTAATTTTCCAAAAGCTCTTGGTTGTGAGGCCTAGAATAAAAGAGTTGGCCGTCCACGTGATTGTCCAGAGAAGACTGGAGCCTTGCCACTCGTAGGGCGCTCCTTGGACTGGAGGATCGATGTCTTCCAGGAATTTGTGAGCCATGTGACCACTCAGGCCTTGCCCCAGAACTACTGAATCTGACTCTGCATTTAATAGGCTCCCAGGTGATTTGTGTGCAGAGTCAAGTTTGGGAAACAGGCCTAGAAGAGTAGAGTGGAGGAGGAAGGAAGAGAGAGCCTGAATCTCACATGCTTTGATAATTCTAGCAAAGCCGGATCCCTGGTTAAACTCGGAAAGGCTGTTGGTCTAATGGTTGAGAAGTTCTCATGGGAGCCGATGGGAAGAAGGCTGAACTGGGGCAGGGTGGGGAGGGATGGGGTGGGGTGGAGAGGGACGGGGCGGGTGCTTCCTTCGGCCTGACTCCACGGTGCTCAGCCAGAGGAGCAGAGAGGCTGAGGTGCTCTCCGGCCTGGGGAAGAGTGATGGAGGAATGTGGGGGGCCCTGTGCACCAGGAGAGGACTGGGGGGCAAGAAGGAGCTGGAGGAGGTGCCCCGCCATTCTGACCCCTCCCACACTGGCACCCCCCAAGTAGACTCGTTATTTTTTGTTTGTTTTCCCCACCTTTATTGAGTCTAATTGCCACACACCGTGGGTGTGCTTACGGTGTCCACACTACCTACTTCTGAATGAATGTCTAACAGATCAAAGTTTTACATTTTACAGTTAGAAACAACTCACTTAAAATGCAAATGTTCTGTAGAAGCAGTTAGCTTGAGACTGTAGACTGAAGTGAGAAATGACAAATGTCCTCTCTCCAGGAGGGTAGGGAGAGTGGGGCAGGAGGGCGTGAGGTGCCTGAACTGGAAGGCCGAGGAAGCCAGGGGCGCACTCGGCCCACTTCTGGTTACTTGTGGTTCTGCCGCGTGGGGGTTTCCTGCTGACCCCTCCCCTGCCCACTCAGAGCTGGAAGGGAATCCGATCCTCCCGGCTTCACGTGGAAGAGAGTTCGGATTCTGCACGTTGAAGCCAAAGGATGAGCCCCGTGTGGACGATTGTGATCTGTGTAACCAAAGGCCTGGTACTCGGTCTCCATCTTGACAGCACGAGAATCCGGGAGCTTACCTTGCAGGGATGTTAGAGAATCAGTGAGAATGATGCATGCCCTTTGCAAAGTCACTGCTGTCATGATGGTGCTTAAATTTGGCCGATGTCTGTGTAAAGGAGCATCATTCTTGGAGCGTTCGTCGGCCAGAAGAATGGGACACCAGGCCACCATTCTAAACATTTGCAATTCTGATCCAGAGACGACATCCACTCGACGTCCCGCGTGATGCCACAGGTCAGGCTGCAGGGGGTCAGCACAGCATGTGGATGTGTGGTCTCTGTGGCTGGGGAGGCCCCCGTGGGGAAAGAGAGTCTATTTATTTGAGAGAGAGATCGCGCACAAGCAGGGGGAGCAGCAGAGGGAGACGAAGCAGGCTTCCCGCCGAGCAGGGAGCCTGATGCGGGCTCGACCCCAGGACCCTGGGATCATGACCTGAGCGGGAGGCAGACGCTTCACGACTGAGCCACCCAGGCGCCCCTGGAGTTAGAGGCTCAAGGCAGCTTTTGTGAGTTGGAGCTGCAAAGCTGAGCAAAGGGAGATGCTCACCGACCGGCTGCCCCGTGTTAGTCGACCAGGGCTGAGAGTCTGCGGCTACCCACCAGGGTGACCTCATTGTGCGGACCTGATGGAGGGGTGCGCTGGGGAGGAACTGGGGAGGGCGGGTGCATAAACTGGATCAAGAAGATTGGAAAATGACTGAGGAAGTGGGTGATCTGTTTCCGCAATGGCGCTTTCTGAAATTCTAATTAGTGGTAGCAATTGGGTTCTGTGATTTTTTTCTTCTGTGCAGTCTCAACAAAACCAATTAAGTCTTGCTGCATCCACACGTTACTATGAGTACAGGCCATAAGCAAGAGAAGGCCTGTTTAGTCTGACTGTTGGCTCCTGGCTTTTAATGGAAAATCAATTTATTTCAGCTTATTAAACTATTAGTGCATATTGGATATTATTTCCACTTTTCTTTAAACCCCTCTCTCCCGTCCCTCTCCCAGGCACCGGGGAGGAGACTCTAGGACTTCAGAAATGGCGCACGGGAATCCTGCCGGAAGCAGAGGAGCAAACCAGATGCTCACTAGATGCTTCTTGGGCGCTCAGGGAACTTTATATTCGGATCGCAAAGGTCCTCCTGGCTTCTGAATTCTGTGATCAAGTGTCAGCTTGATCCTGTGGAGAACCCGTTGAATGCATGGCCGGTGCCTTGTTTCAAGGGTGCAGAGGGTGTGGATGGGTATAGGCTGGAGGAGGGGCCACTTTCTAAAACTGGGACGAGTTAGGGTGATGTTATGTGTCCGCTTGTCTAGGCGATGGCACCCAGTTGTTTGGTCAAGCACGAGTCTAGATGTTACCTTGAAGGTATTCAGTAGGTGTGATTGGCATGCACAGTAGCAGTTGGCTTTCGTTTTTATAGTTACTTGTTTGTTTTTTTAAAATGTTAACATTTGAGTATCGTTGACACACAATGTGACATGAGTTTCAGGCGCACAACATAGCGATTCGATGTCTCTAAACATCAGGCTGTCTCACCACATGCGTAGCTCCCGTTTGTCGCCATACGACGTCATCACGGTACCCTATTCCCTACGCTGAGTCTTACTCCCAGGACTCCTTCGTTCTGTAATGGGGAGCCTGTACCTTCCCCTCTCCTCGCCCATTCCCCACCTCTCCCCTCCAGCAACCACCAGTTCTCTGTATAGATCTGCACAATCTAAGTGAAGGAGATTACCCTCCATAACGTGGGTGGGCTTCCTCTAATCACTTGGCGGCTTTTTTTTTTAAAAGCACGCGTGTGAGAGTGGCGTGTGGGGAGGGGCAGAGGAAGAGGAAGAGAGAGACTCCCAAGCAGACTCCCTGCCCAGTTCCCACGACCCCGAGATCATGACCAGGGCTGAAACCGACGGGGCCACCGGGTGCCCCTCATCAGCTGATGGCTTTAATTAAGAGCAAAGACTGAGGGTTCCTCAAGAAGAAATCCTGCCTCAAGACTGCAGTGGCAACTCCTGCCCAAGCTTCCAGCCTGCATCCCGCCCTACATATTTCAGATTCAGAACTGCAATGCCAACTTTTCCCTGAGTTTTCAGACTGCTGGCCAACCCTCCCAGCTTCACACTTTCGGGTCCTACAACTGTGAGCCAACTTCTTAAAATAGTATCTCATACGTGTCTGTGTCCTATTTGCTCTGTTCTCTGCAGAGCGCACACACCTGAACTGCCAGCCCCCTCTCTCCAGCCGGGGAGGTTCTGGGTATGCTCTTTCCTCCCGACCCCAAATGCAGCCTCAGAATCTTCTGGAAGAGTCCATGAACGCAGTCGTTCAGAGTTGGCACTAGAGAGGAAATCTCTTTGCCGTTCTGATTTTAGGGGATTCTCTTTATTGCTGTTGGCTAATAAAACCAATGATTGTTCTCATATTAAGTACCTTCTAATTAATTTTTCACTAACATTGGTGGGTTTCTGATGCCGAAGTATGGAGCATTTCTTGGCACCATCTGGCTGGGAGCTCACTGTGGGCAGAACTGGGGAAGGGGCTGAGGCAGGGGCTTCATTAGTGCCTGGGATCTGCACCGCTTACTGCACTTGGTAAGCTGCGTTGATGGGGGCTGGGTGGCATTGGCGATGGAGCGGTGGGAGTGGGTCACGGGCACCATGAGCACCCCAGGGCAGCCTGGGGATCACCCACTCCATCAGTTTTTGATGCTAACGTTCATCGAGCGACTCCGTCCAGTCACCTAGATACGACAGAGACAGCGCTCACTGCGTGGATGGAAAATCGAGTTTTTACCAGAAAGGGGAGACAGCAGAGGAAGGACTTTGAATCCACAGGATGTGGGTGCGCTCATGCGTGCTGCTGTGGGGGGGGCTGGCTGTTGTGGGGGACGATTGAGTGACAAATGATGCCATTAATAAATGAGGAGGAGCTTTTAAATTAACAGAAGCCCAAGACTGGAGATTAATTTTTTTAATGTTTCCTAACAAGAAAAATGAAGCAAATAAATCCCGACAATTAGGAAGTAATGAAGACCTTGCAAGAATAGCTTATTGCCAAAGGCAGATAAGGGAATTCGCGGTCCGTCTGAGGCAAATGTAAATCAGCAGGCTCGGATGCACGCATCTCCGGCACTAGGGGAATTGGCTGGCTTACTTTTTGAACCTAAGTAGTCATTGAAATGTCTTGGAGAGCATGCAGAGAAAGGCAATTGCAGCGAGCGAGCTGGGTCCCCGTCCCCTGCAGCCCTCACCCATCCCGCCCATCCCACCCTGTGGTCGGTGCTGACGGGGCACCAGGGGGCCGTGACTCTGCACCGACCGGATGCTCCTGGATGCGCCGGTCTCTTGGATGGCGGCTGGTGACCGCCGGGGCTGCCGTCAGCTTGTGCAGGTGGCAAAGGACTCGCAGCCTGGACACGGGGGGCAGTTCTAGGAACTGGATAAAGCGAGCAGTGGGCCTTGGATGCACCGTCCTTTGCAGATCAGGACCGTTTTGGATTGTGGACTGCTAGCGACTGAGTTTTTTGTACCTAAAGTCCAGGCTCATAAAAATGTCCCTCTTTTTATTTTATTTTATTTTATTTTAAAAAATTTTTAAATTTAAATTCAATTAACCAACCTATGGTACATCATTAGTTTTTGATGTAATGTTCAATGATTCATTAGTTGCGTATAACACCCAGTGCTCATCACATCACATGCCCTCCTTAAAGCCCATCACCCAGTTACCTCATCCCCCCACCCTCCTCCCTTTCCATAACCCTCAGTTTGTTTCCCAGAGTCAAGAGTCTCTCGTGGTTTGTCTCCCTCTCTGATCTCTTCCCAGAAAAATGTCCCTCTTAATCTCAGTTTGTTCAAGCGTGCCGTTAAACATTGGTAACTGACCGTGGCCTCTAGCTTCCAGACCTCAGACACCTTCCCCGTCAGCGCAGATCCTACATCAGGTGCTGACCATGATGCGTCTCTGTGCACGGCCTCCGGCCACCTGAGGATTTAACCTGACCGACCTGCCCGTGAGTTTGTGCCTGAGTCCCCCGCTGCATTAAACGCCTTGAGGTTTACAATGGTCTGTGCTCAACTTTGTAAAAGCCCATGACAGTGGCAGTAATAACCAGGGGTAACGTTGATACGGCATTTACGATGCGCCGGGTCCACACACACACCCACTTCATCCTCATTACAAGTGGGTGGAGGCGGGTGATGCTTCCACACCGCCAGGAACGCTGTGGATCAGCCGCCTCTCCCCCCGCAGCCCTCAGAAGCCCTGTCCACACCTGGATCTCGGACTTCCAGCCGCCGGAAGCGTGCGGTGGTGAATTGCTGTCTTTAAGCTGCTCAGTTTGAGGTACTTTGTTAACAGCCCTCGCAAACGAATACAGTATTCGTGTTTGAAATCTTCAAAAAGGCCGGCACCTGCCGGACCAAACCAAAATGATGCCATGCTGACTTTGGCCACAGCCGCCCGTGATCTGCGCCGTTTCAGATGCTCGGCCACTTCGCAGAAACGTCCCGTGACCTTTCTCCCCAAACTGCCCGGTGATCTCGGAGGTGGAGGGTCCTCGGCCTTTGCCTAGTCAGCTTGTGAGAGAGGGAGACACCAGAACTTTGCTTACCCTTAGATCAGATACCCTCCCCTGGACGCCCTCTAGCACGTGTGAGCTGTTGTTAATGACTGTGGCTGGTTTAAATGTGAACAATGCCAGGCATGTTCTGAACACTTTCTGTGAATCAGTTCTTCTAGTTCTCCCCCAAAACTCTGCAAATTACTGTTGTCATGCCCTGTGTTTAGACTTGGAAACTGAGGCGTGGACTAGGCACTTGCTGGCTGGCATGTACTTAATAAACAAGGTCCATTTTATTTTTTGTACCCGAAAAGCCCTAAGCATAAGCATTTTTTTGTTTGTTTCTGTTGTGTTTTTTTTTTCCCCACTGTTCAAATGAAATGATTCTGGTTCTCTTCACCAAGATTGGTGGGGGGACTGGCCTCTTGTTGGTGTTTTGATGATTTTTGTGGATGAGTGGGAGATAGGCTTATATCCTTCCATGCATGAAAGTTGGAAACTCACTTATTTTTAAGTTAGGGGTGGTGATGGAAAGGGGACTGGGTGGAGACAAGTCCGTGAAGACCCCGGAAGCCAGCGCCAGCCATCCGCCATATTTATGTTCTTCAACATCTTGCCCCAGCAAAGACATAAGTGACACTCTCTGAACGAGATACCGTTCACATCTGGATTAAGGGGTGGGTTTGCCAGGAAGCTGCCCGAGGCACTGATCTGTAATACGTATTTAGACAATATTTGAATAACGCAGAAACACAGTACCAGTTTCCCCATGTCTGACATAACGAACAAAGTGTACATTTTTAGCCCCATTTATGCAGAAGTAGATCCATAAAAGATTCATTACCATCAATTCCAAATAGGGTAAAATATTATATTACATTCAGGGCACTTAATGAATGTCTTATTTTGAATATGAAGAGGTGTGAAATATTTATTAATAGAAAAGTCATTTCTCCCCACCTCCACTGAATATATAGTAGTCAGATATGAAAGACTATTGCTCGGAACGGACACCATAGTACTAATTTTCCTGGCCTAATGCATAACCTCATTTGTCTGTGTAGCTGTCTCACTCGTGAACTGGGCTGGCCCCGAGGTTTGTGTTCCTTGATGTTTCCCCTTACCTCTCTCTCTGCATACCTCCCACGTTCTGGGAGCGCCAGCTCTCTTCCTCACGTACCCCGCCCACCATAGCTGCTTCTGTGGGCCCTGAAGATGTCTCCCGCCAACTTTCAAATAGGGCTGCTGGATAAAATACAGGATGCGTCCAGTTAAGTGGAAATTTCTGATAAATAATACATAGTATTTTTTAGCATAATTATGTCCCATGCAATATTTATGGCACATTCCAAACATTACATGGGGATATACTTATGCTAAAAAATTATTCATTGTTTATCTGAAATTCAAATTTACCTGGATGCCCTATGTTTATATTTGCTAAATGTGGCAACCATATTCACTAGTGGTTTGGGTCATTTCTTGGAGGAGATGTGTGTGGTTGTGTGTGTATAAGGGATTGTAGAATTGTATGAATTACTGATTCATTGGGTAGGTTAATCTTTGGTAGTAATTTCACAACAAACCATCTATTTCACAAGTGAAGACACACATATGAACAGTAACTCCACTGAATGGAATGCCTTCCTTGTACACGACATCATCTAATATTTGGGCCGTGCTTATGAGGTGGTGTGTTCCTTTCCTTTTACAAGTGAGCACCCTGCAAAGTCCAGTGCATGCATGCTGTCCAAACCCTGAGTCTCCTTTTGGTTCAACCCCTGATGCCTCCCATCTGTTCTTCTCCATTCATTAGTTCATAATCGTGTTTATAAGCCCTGACCTGAGAATCTGGAGGCCAGGGTTTTAATCCTCGGTCCTATTTAT
The DNA here is from genome assembly GCF_011800145.1 of Mirounga leonina. Classification (NCBI taxonomy): domain Eukaryota; kingdom Metazoa; phylum Chordata; class Mammalia; order Carnivora; family Phocidae; genus Mirounga; species Mirounga leonina. The sequence goes on from NW_023270680.1 coordinate 1,648,713, forward strand.
TAATTGTGTGAACCTCAGTGTGTTTTTCCAACTCTCTGACCCTCGGTGTCTTGGTCTCCCAATCAGGGGATGTATATGGAGCTGTTACGGTTGCAGGGAGAGGAAAAGGTGGCAGGGATGCGAAGGGGCTGGGATGGGCCAACGCTGGGCATGGGCCCTTCGCTCTCGTTCCTCCCTTTGTTCTCCCACTGCTTCAGTTCTGGTTCCGGGAGGCGAGTGGCGCCTGTCGTTGCAGGGATCGTGGCCAGTGAGTGATCACCGTGGGTCTGGCTCTTGCAGCGATTTGCAGGCTGCCTATCCCAGAGGAGGACGCCAGAGGGCGCCCCACACCGCCATCCGCCTGCTCGGCCGTGGCGCGTCCAGGCTCGGGGCGGGCGCCGAGGAGCAGGGCAGGTGCAGCTGGACAGCGCTGCACCCGCTACCAGCGGAGGTCGCTTCTGAGTTGCAATCCGAAGCTGCCTTTACTTTAAAGTCTTACCATTGCATGGCGTGGTAAGGAACCAAATGGGATTTAAGGTGGCAGAGCAAGCGGTTTTCCTTCAGAGCAAATGTGCCCGTAAGACCCTCTCAGCTCTTTGGAAACAAGACCCAGAGGCAAGAGCAAAGGATCCTCTCTGCTGCTCTTAGACCTGGGGCCCCAGCTGGGTGGGATATGCCTGGGAGGTGGGCCCTGAACCCAGGAGGGCTGGCAGGCCGCTGGAGGCCCTGGAGCTCCCTCTCAGACCCTAGTTTCTCATGCACACCTGTCAGACGGCCCAGCCCGTCAGCCTCCTAGCACATCAGAGGGGAAGCGAAGGCCGCCCTCCAGCTGTGGACGATGACCCTCGACAGTAGAGAAGGAAGAAACCAGCTCAGCCCTGTAGTTAGTGTGCGCGGGGATGGTTCCCAGTGATGAGGAGGAAGTGTGATCAGGGCTCACGGCTGACGAAGGTGTGGAGCCTCGGTGTCAACTGAAGAAACCGTTTAGGTTACCACGGCTCACATAAGGTGTTGGCGAATGAATAAGCAGACCTAACGAGTCATCTAGAAACGTTATTACGGCACAGTCTTATTTACTGAGACACCCTGAACCCTGAGAATTTGCTGAGTTGGTTTGTAATGACAAGGATCATATGAAAGTCTTCTGTGCTTTGTAGGTTTTAATGGGTGTTTTAAACCCCCCCCCAAAAAGTTTAAAAATATGGCCCCAAAGCCTCTGGTTGTTGGTGAGTGTTGGGATGGGGATGGAGAGGCGACGCCACGGGGAAGCCTGGTGTGTGTGTCGGGGCTGCAGGAGTGACCGTTCACACTTCTGGGCTTGTGGTGATGGAGGTCTTTCCTGCCGCCGCCAAAACCTCCCTCGCTGAGGGTTCCCGGGAGGAGAGGAGGCAGGTGGGACACTGGGAGCCTCTCGTGGCAGCCCGGCTCTTCCAAGCCGCGGAGGAAGAGTCTGATGGGCGTAGGATTGCCCGGCAAGTTGAACTGTGGCTCCTCGTGGTTGTGCATCCTCTTGGCTGTGTTTCTCTTTTCTCCGTACAGCCCCGGGCTCACCTGCGCGCACCCCCCCCCCCGTGTCCCACAAGAACAGAGCTGGGAGAGGCAGTGGTGGGGGGCTCTGAGGAGACTGCTTTCGGGCCACATGACAGGCACACCGTGCTGGACACCAAGCGTGGCAGGTGGAACAGTGGACGGACGGACAGACAGAGCGTCGAATACTGACGGTGGCCAGGATCCCCCCAGCCATCAGCAGCCCCATCCATCAGCTGCTTACCTCACTTTATGGCTTCGCAAGCTCAGTGTCTGCACATTTACACTCTGCAGGGTCTGGTGACCAAGTGTGCCCTCCCGTCCCTCGTGTCTCTATCATGTCGCCCTCGCCGGAGTCTGAGCTTGACCAGCAGACTAACTGAAGCTGTCTCAAAGAACATACAGCCTGCATCAGGCTTTCAATACGAAGACCAGCAGAGCTGGTGGGCTATGTTCTTGGGACTTGTCTGTCATGCACCCATCTTAGCACAGAGCCGTGGCTTCGGAATTCCATGCAGTACTGCTTGATTTGTGCGCCTGGGTGGCGCGGTCTTACCCTTGGAGATCTGGAGAAATTGGAATGTTCTTCGCTGCCCAGCAGGCTCCAGAGCCAGGGGTGGAGGGCGGCCGAGGAAACCCTGTTGTTCCTTGTGCTTGGCATTTGGAGATAAGAGGTCTGCAGAGCTCACTGCCAGCCACAGGGCACCCAGCCTGGCAGAGGAAAGTTCTGTTTTCCTAAAGACAGTGAGAGATGAGGAGATCCCTTACTTGTAGGGTATTTAATTCAAGGCAGTGCACCTGTATTTGTGAGAGGCCATTTTTAAGGGTCTTGTGGCTGGTAACAGGCGGATGTCGGAATATGCATTCAGGGCTGTGCTACCTAACTAGCCCCCCGGAATGAAGGACTCACCCTGACAGGCAGCTCTTGGCTGAAGCCCCCACAGGAATGCATGTGCTGTGGGAGCCCCCCAGGCCACGCCCATTTGCTGGTCCCCGTTTCTCCCCCTCGCTCCCCCTCCAGTGACTAGTCCCAGCCCAGGGTCGGCTGAGGTCTCTGTTCAGATTGCTCCCCAGCCCAACTTCTCCCCTGGCTTAATGCCCCCTTCCCTCCCTGCCCTTCCCCGCAGGTGAATCCCAAGACACCCCCGTGTGCTAACCACCTTCTCGGAGTGGGCTGCCCAGGAGCTGTCCCGACAAGGCAGCTTCAGATTTCACGAAGGAGACAGACCTGTGATCAGCTGATGGTGCAGAGGTGTGTGCTCTGAAGAACACAGGGGGCGGGAGGAACGTCCTCGGGCATGGAAGGGTCACTCGGGGGGGATCACATTGACTTGAAACTTTAGGGACTTTTAAGGATGTAGGAGGCTCCCAGATGGCCTTGTGCGAAGAGGCAAAGTCACAGGGATGATGCAAAGGGAGGTGGGGCTGGGAATGGCTCGGCCCGAGGGGGAGTGGGGAGACCAGGCCGGACACACGTGGAGTGCTGAGCTCAGGTGTGGGGATTCCGCTCTGTAGCCAGGGGAGGTCATGGGAGCATTTGTCACAGGGGAGGAACCTGAGCGTATTTTTATGTAAGAAAGACCATAATCGTGAGCACAGTGCATGAATGGCGTGGGGGCTGGAGATGAGGCATCCACTGATGGCTGGGCATCCCAGATCTCCCCCTCTGCCGATTCGGAGATACAACTGGGATTCCATCTCTTTTGAACAGATTTCTGTCTCCCTCAATGCCACCAGCCCCTTGGCGTGTGTCACAGGACTCTGCCCGGTGTCCGCGGACTCTCACGCAGTTCTGTAAAGCCATTGATTATAGGGTGTGCATCGGTCCAGTGCCGTTGGTCCCAGGGTGTGCTGTATGTGGGGCTGCCTCTACTCTCTGGACTGGATCACACGTTGGCTTCCTTTAATCACAATGAGAACGAGATTGTAGAACCTGGTTAAGGGGTTTGGAACGCCCTTGATGCTCTGTCAAGGGCAAAGCTCACACGGTTTCTGGCTCGCTCTGCTTCTCGGGCCGGCCTCCAGGCGGGGACCCACAGTTATCTGAGCAGCACCGTGCCCTGGGGGGTGGGGGAGCGAGCACAGAGGGCTTCCTCACAGGCTGTGGGCAGACAGAAGCCCAGCCACCTGCCAGCAATAGCAATTAGGGGTTTTCTCCATTTTCTGTGTTGTTGTCATGTCTTTCCGCCTCATCTGCTACTTTTCTCCGGGCAGAAATTGTCCATCCCTGAGAAATCCAGTTACAGGTTGCTTTTCTCTCTAATCTGGGCATAGCAGAAAGAACACGTGGGGCTTCCTTCCAAAGGGACAGTCATCAGGAGATGAGCTGGTGTTGTGGGGCCTGCCTTCCGGCAGTATGCTTGGCCTTTGGGTGCACCTTGCTTAAGAACACTGGTCAGCTCTGACTTGTTCCTGGAAGAAGGAGAAGGGATGACCGAAGTCTGCGGGCTTCTGTTCATTTTGGGGGTTTTCCAAGTAGCTACTGTTATTTATTTAGTCTTCAGATTTTATTGAGGACCTACTATATGCCAGTGTATTAGTTTGCTAGGGTTGCCATAAAAATCTGCTGCAGACTGGGTGGTTTATGGTCTGGCAGCTCTGCAGGCTGAAGTCCAAGATCGGGACGTCGGCCGGGCTGATTCCTCGGGGGCCGCACACTCCCTGGACCCTGGTTTCTCTCAGAGCCTGAGGCTCCCTGCTCAACGCCTGTCCCTCAGCACAATTCAGGTCACTCTATGTGTACTTTCCTAAATAAAAAAACCTGCTCGGTCAAGCCCAGTTCATGGCCTCCCTTCTGGGGGCAGAAAGTAGAATACGTTGGATTATTGCCATTGTAACAGGTGCCCCCTCCTGCAGGGGGCCCGTGTGGGGGCTGCGAGGCTGGCTGTCCTGGACAACTCTGCCGCAGGGGTGCGGGCGGCTGGTGCACAAGGGAGGGGGCCGCCTGGCTTTAGGAAGAGGTTTGCAGATTGGCTTTCTTCATTTTGGAAACCATCTGGCAGTGTTATCTGGACTGTTTTTAAAAATTAAGTGACCCGTCCACACTTTCTAGGGTTTACGTGTCCAACAGTGCCTGGCTCATTATAAATGCTCAGTGACTTTGAGTTTAAGATGTTCCCTATGAACTGAAGGCATAAAGAAATACATATGCATCTTCCTTTAGATTATAGGTTTGTCAGCTTTGCCAGAAAGATGTGGATGATCTTGGTGGTGAAGATGGGGTGGTGGCTGGTGGTAGGTGGAGGACAAAGGCCCAGAGGAAGGAAGGAGGAAAAGGAAAGAAGGACGACTGTGACATCATGAACACATCATGATGACATTGTTGAGACAATGGTGTTGGAGAAGGTTGAGGGGCTGTGCCTTCTTGAAGCTCACATTTGCCCACAGAGCAGAGATGAGGGCAAGTCTTCCTCTCCTGAGACTCCCTTGCCCTCTTGGGGCTTGTAAAGCCTGCCCGATTCCCCCTGCTCATAGTTATTGATAATGACAAATTTAATGGCAAAGAGGAAACCCTATGTAGTTTCTTGGCCCTAGAGCTTCTTCTTCCTTTTTAAAGATTTATTTATTGGTGTGCCTGGTGGCTCAGTCGGTTAAACATCTGCCTTCAGCTCAGGTCATGATCCCAGGGGCCTGGGATCAAGCCCCTTCCGGGGCTCCCTGCTCAGCGGGGAGCCTGCTTCTCCCTTTCTCTCTCCCTCTGCCTCTCCCCCTGCTCGTGCTCACTCTCTCTCTCTCAAATAAATAAATAAAAACTTAAAAGAGAGCGAGAACAAGTAAGAGAGTGCAAGAGTGGGGGGAGGGGCAGAAGGAGAGAGAGAATCTCAAGCATACTCCCCGCTGAGCACAGGGCCCACCGCAGGGCTTGATCCCATAACCCTGAGATCATGACCTGAGCCGAAACCAAGAGTCAGACGCTCAACTGACTGAGCCATCCAGGCACCCCCTCAAACTTCCATTTTAACTTTAGTTAGATTTGGTTGGCAAGAAGAAAGACCTAGATCTGTAACCTGAGATATTTTTGTAAGCTAGCAAGAGGATTTATTCAGCTTATATAGAGGTGGTTTTACTCCTAAGAGGTCAGGTCAAAGTTACTGGGTTAATTATAACAAGTTGGTAAGTGAATTCAATTATCTATGGCAAACATTGTTCATAACTTTAAGAGAATAAGCAGGGCTTTCTGTAACAAACATATTCTAACATCCGACTTCCTATAGCAGACATTTAAGGGTATCTAGAGTTAATCTCGATTTAAGGTTACAGGTGAGCAATGAAGACAAGTTCTCTGAAGATGGAGGCTGTGTGTGGTAGTGACCAGACACACGACATATTCCATTTGACCTTACAGGAGACTTTGTTCCCTTGGGGGGAGTTGATTCTGTCCTGCTACGTCACACGTTGCGGTGTCATGAATGAGCCCTGTGCAAGGGGCAAACAGCATAATGCAGAACCACATTTTCCTCAGTGGTTTTCCCTAGCATGAGAACGAGTGAACAAGGAACCAACGAAACTCAAATTAAGCAGAAGAAAGAGGACAATAAAGATAAGAACAGAAATCAATGAACTGGACTGCAGATAAACAACAGAAAAAAATCAGTGACACCCAAAGTTGGTTCTTGGAGATCAACCAACCTGATAAATCTCTAGCAAGACTGGGTGGGAACTGAGGAGCTGAGGCCGTGAGTACCAACATCAGGAGCAAGTCCGAAACGGCCAACAGATTCAGCACACATTAAAGGGATAAGAGAATATTATGAATAATTTATGCCAAAATATTCTACAACTTAGATAAAACAAGCAAATCCCTTGAAAGACAACCAGTCAAACCCATGCAGGGAGGAACAGATATGCTTAGTGTTCTTACATCTATGAAAAAATTGAATTTATAAGGAAAAACCTTTTCATAAAGAAAACTACAGCTTTACTGGTGAATTCTACCAAAATTTAAGGAAGACATAATATCAATTCTATGCAAACTTCCAGAAAACTAAAGAGGAGAGAATACTTTCCAATTTGTTCTCTAAGGCCAGCGTTACATTGATACCTGCGTCAGAAAAAAAGACAATACAAGAAGATAAAACCACAGATCACTATCCACCATGAACTTAGATGCACATATTCTCAACAAAATTTTAGCAACTTGAATCTAAAAATATATAAATATAGGAGAGCCTGGGTGGCTCAGTGGGTTAGGTGTTCAACTCTTGATCTCAGCTCAGGTCTTAATCTCAGGGTCGTGAGTTTAGGCCCTGAGTTGGGCCCATGCTGGCCATGGAGCCTACTTAAAAGAATACATACAAATTGGAGCACCTACGTGGCTCAATTGGTTAAGTGTCCAACTCTTGGTTTTTGCTCAGGTCATGATCTCGTGAGTTGCGGGATTGAGCCCCGTGTCGGTCTCTGTACTCAGCAGGGAGTCTGCTTGAAGATTCTATCCCTCTGCTCCTGCCTGCACTCTCTCTCTCTGTCTCAAATAAATAAATAAATCTTTACAAAAATATGCACATATATATGTATATAATGTGTATATAATATATACGTGCATATGTGCACATATGTATGTGTATATATATGTATGTAATGTGTACGTGTGTGTGTGTGTGTGTATAAATGCATCATGGCCAAGAAGGATTTATCCCAGGAAGTGAGGTTGATTTGACATTCAAAAATTGGCATAATCCACTGGGTTAACAAATTACAGAAGAAAAACCATATGATGATCTCAACAGATGCAGAGAGAGCATCTGACAAAATCCAGTGTCTGTTTCTGACAAGAACTTCCAGTGAGTGAGTATTAATAAAAGTACTTTCACAACCCGATCAAGAGAATGTCCAAACTATCTACAGCTGATGTTCTGCTTAATGGTGAGAGAAACTTCATGCCAACACACCTGAATATATGTACATGAAACATAATGAGTTCCTAGAAGGAACGACAACTCAGCAAAACTGACAAAAGGATACACAGAACACAATGCATCACCTACTATTAAAGCAGTGAAACTTAACATTAGAACTTTCCAGCAAAGACAGCCCTAGACCCAAATGGCACCACTATTGAATTCTATGAAACGTTTAGTGAAGAAATGACTCCAGTCTACACTCTCGATTTCCGTGAATTAATGGTCTTTTCATTAAACTCTCCAGTCACGCCCTTTGAATGTACCATTCATTTCCTTCTGGGGCCCTGACTGACGTACTCTATCTTGAGACAACTCATAAAACCAGAAATATACAGTCTTTGGGAATGTATTGAGTGCATCTCTATTTTATGAATCACAACAGCATCACATTTCCCCCCAAATTGGCTGCACAGTCAGTACTAGTTATTCAGTGTTCAGCCAGTGCTTGGTTAGTACAGATTTGTGGGTCCCTTGTAATTATTCCCCATGCTCTCAGCAAGGACCCACAGCCCTGAACTTGGAATCCCCGTTACAGATCATTGGAAATCGGGGCCATCAGTCACCATTGCCTTGAAAATCACCTGTGACTTAAGTCACAGACCCCAACCTGGCTGGTTAACAGAATCACCGGAACCTTCAAAAATGCTGAGTCCTAGGTTCCACCCAAGACCTGCTGTGTTTCACCCCCCGTGGCTCTGATGATCATCCGTGTTTGAGATCAACGATTTCAGCAACTGAGAGCCCCCACAGGGACTGGGGAGTTTGATTCATAGAAGTCTGGCTCTTGGAAATAAAGGTCAGCAATGAGAGTGAACAATTCACTTTCGGTAAATTCAACGTAGCTTCCCTACCGTCGGGGCTCACGGTACTTCCTGTGCTTCCTCCCTTCCTGGACACGTGGAAGATGTTCACCGGCCCCACGGCCGTGAATGACTCCTGCCACTGGTCTGGGAGCAGAAGGGGCGTGTGTCACTTGGAGCAGGTAAAAGCTGCTGGTTCTCCATGTGCTTGTCCCTCTCTGCAGCGACCCTGACGTCACCCCCTGGGGGCCACGCTGGGCATGAGTGGGCCATCCGTTGGGGACAGCCGCCTGCAGACTCCAGACCCGCAGCACAAAGTAAACCTCATCGAGAGAGTTTGAAACTGATTGTAATTCCAGCGAAATCTATCTCATCTGATTTACCATGGTTGAGATATTGCTCAGCTATTAAAGATTATGATTCTAAAACTACATAGCATCCTGGGAAAACGCTCAGGAAGGGGAATTGGGGTGCTTAAATCTGCCTCACCCACCAGGAGTTTGCTTGACCTTGACCTAAATCCTGCCCCCAACAGAGTATTCATAGCGTTCTTTGTAGACCTATGAAGGTCAAGGAAGTGGGATTGCTGGAGAACTTCCTGGAGGGAGCCTCCTGAGAGGCGCTGATGGTGCGTGCACCTTGTGGGGGGTGTGGAGATGGCCACCCCGTCCCCCTTCAGGGAGGGGACCTGCTGCCCCCGATGCTGGGAGGCCGGCCAGGACTGGTCCTGGTGGCAGAGTGGCCCCGGCTGCCAGGGCTCACCCTGGCTTCCGGGGAGCGGGCCAGTGACCGGGGAGCGGTGTGTGCTGGGGGTCCGGCCCTCCGAGCTCTCAAGGGCTTCCAGAGGGGTTGCGATGAAAGACTTCCTGACGAAGAGAAGCCACTCAGGAAAGAAAACATCAAAGCCATTTGCCACAAAGGCCCTGGAAACTGCTGAGACGGCATTCGGGTAGGGCTTCTTCTCGCGGCGATCGCTCACGTCCGGCTGTATATTTTCCTGGCCGCGCTGCCCCTGACAAGATGAAGTGCGTTCCTGACACACAGAATTTTCCAATAAAGATCTCATTGTCTTGTTCCCCCGTGAGAAGTGATAAGTGAGCTTGGTATCTCTCTGTTCAACCTTCATCAATAAAAAATTTTTCTGGTTGGGTTATCCCCGTTGATTCTTAATGAAGTGGCGTTTTATGAGGTGCCGTTGAGTTCTAAACTTCGGAAAGAGTCAGGGATCTATGGCCTGGCAGAGTGGATGCATTGAACATTGAAAGGTATATTAATGGCTGTGTGCATACATAACGTGGCGAAATAAATACACAGTTATCGGGGATTTAATACACCTCAACCAGAAAAGGATATATCATGCATTAAAACATAATTACTGGCTGGAAATAGAAGTAGATCACCTGCTAAAGCAGATTCATCAGGCTGACTCACATATTTCACCCACTGAACGAGAGAACCTACTGAGCCTGACATATCACCGCCCCGCCCAGACACACGGCAAATGATTTAGATCCATAGCACTAATACACTAAATCGGTGACCACCCCTTGACTGAAATATATTGCCGCTTAGTGAAAAATATCTTTGTGATGGAGCACATTGACTGAAAACTACATCCACCGTACGGTCTGGTAAACTCAGCCGGGGCTGCCCCCTGAACAGGCCATAGCTGAGTGTGGGCCTGCTCCCTGGGGCCCGGGAAGGGCGGAGGCCGGCCACGCTCGTGGGGGGCAGCTCCCCATCTGTGAGTCAGTCGGCGATGGAGGCCAGCACAGCCGAGAAGCCCTCCCCACGCAGGGGTCTCTGGGGACAAAGGAGGAGGCGGGTGCGGGGGCTTCCCTTGCTGGCTGCAAAGCGTGGGGGCAGGAGGCTGGCTGCCGTGGGGGAGCCAGGCTGACCGTATTTTCGCTATAAATTCAGCTTATGTTGCCCCTTTCTCTAATCTCCAAACACCATTTTGTGTGGGGGTGTTTGTCGGGGTGGGGAGTGGAAAACCCTTTCTAGGCGTTTCTTGGAGTTTCTCTTTAAAGATGTTGCTTCTCCCAGAGCACTTGGTGTTCACCTTCAGCAAGTTTAACTCCCAGAGGGACGTGTGTGTGTGTGTGTGTGTGCGCTGTTCGTGAGTTTGTGTAAGAGTTGGAGTGTGAGCATGCGTGTGTGTGAGCGTGCATGTGTGCATGTGTGTTTTTTCGCCGGGCGGGATCTGCTCCAGGCTGGAGGTCTGTGCACACTGCTGAACCCGGCCAGGAGCTGAGGGCGGCGGACGCAGGAGGTGGAGGGAGGTGTAGAGAGCAGCCGGCCCCGCTTCTTTGTGTTTCGGGGGCGGATGCTGTTCTGAAATGGGCAGTGACGTGGCCTTGGTCCCATTCTTCTCTGGAGGGTCGGGCTCTCCTGATTCTCAGGCCGCCGGAGGGGCCCCATCTCTCCAGGGTATGAGCTGAGCCTGCAGGAACACGTAGCAGCTCGTCTGCTCAGCAGCAGCTGGTGACCAAACGTGATGCGGAGCACGATTCCTGGACTGCGTGACGAGTACCTTCGGTTTTGTAAGAACCACTCAACGGTCACGTTTCGAGTCCCCACCTCTGATCACTCAATTCACAAAGTGTGTAATTGACTAAACCTTGGAATTTTCTATGTATTTCCATTCTGGAAATACCACTCTCTCACTTGTTCAGTCTGAATTTTGCTGCTAGAGACCCAAATTGATTTTAAACCAGAATTCCTGGATCTCTTAGTCTGTTTCCTCACCTGCACAAAGGACCTATGGTGGGTGAATTCCTGAAGTCTGACCGAAATGATTCAAAGTGAGAAGAAACTGAGTAAGTACGGCAGAGTCTTGGCAGTCGTGGGGGTGATGGGGGTCTGCAGGCAGGCCCTGCCTTCTACTGTCCCGGAGCTTTTCGATTTCTTCCCATATGTCTCCTCTGAAACTAGGGGGCCTCTGAAAGCTCCCTGTGACTTATTCTGAAGCCCACAGGGGCTCCCCGGCAGCAGCCTGAGGAGGCCCAGGTTGGAAGAGGAGGCCGAGCAGCTGCACCAACACCCACGTGCTGCTGGTGCGTTGGGGTCTTCCAAGGGCCCCTTCGGTAATTCAGTGCTCACAAAGGGCATGAGGGGATGTCCCGAGGGGGACGGGGCAGCCCGCCTGCAACACGCAGGAAGGGGCTCAGGCGGAGGAGGCTTGTTAAGAATTCACCTTCCCAGGTCCCATCTCTAGAGGCTCCGATTCAGCAGGCCCGGGATGGGGCCCAGCAATCTGTTTTTTTTTTTTTTTTTAATTTAAAGATTTTATTTATTTATTTGAGACAGAGAGAATGAGAGACAGAGAGCATGAGAGGGGGGAGGGTCAGAGGGAGAAGCAGACTCCCCGCCGAGCAGGGAGCCCGATGCGGGACTCGATCCCGGGACTCCAGGATCATGACCTGAGCCGAAGGCAGTCGCTTAACCAACTGAGCCACCCAGGCGCCCGCAATCTGTGTTTTTAATAAGCACTTGCTGTGTACTGAATTGTGATCTTCCCAAATTCATATGTTGAAGCCCTAAAGCCCCCATGTGTTGACTATTCGGAGATAGGGCTTTTACAGAAGCAATTAAGGATAAATCAGATAAAAAAAAGGTGGTGCCCTGATCTGATAGGATTAGTGGGCTTATGAGAAGGGGCAGGAGCTCGCTGGCTCTCCATCCCCCATGAGGACAGAGCAAGGGGGTCACTGTCTGAAAGCCAGGAGGACAGCTCTCCCTAGAAACCAAACTGGCCGGCTCCTTGATCTTGGACTTCCAGGCTTCAGAACTGTGGGAAAGCCAATTTCTGATTTTTTTTTTTTTTAAACTGGCTTGAATTCCCTTTATTTTTCTTGTATAAGACTAAGTGGTGGCCACAGCTGGAGCCCGGTTCTCCGCACGGGGCCTCGGGTGTGGGTCTTTACAAGCTGTCGGTGAATTCCTGATAGGGCGCCGTGGTGGACACGGTCTCTTCCAGAGATATCTCCAGCGGCGAGACAGCTGTGGGTCTTGGGAACGGCATCAGAGTGGCCTTGGCAAAGTCGCCCAGCGGGACAGTACAGTCCCTGGCCGAGGGCAGCAGCGGTCAGACCGCCCTCACCCGCGTGCCAGGGCCTTGGGGGGCGGGGACGGGATGCCCCGGCACGGAGACTCAGTGGCCGGTCACCTTGCATGGGACAGTGTGGGGCTTGCCGCTCTTGCTCCCCCAGTAGCCTCGCCGCACAGGATGCCGGAAAGCGTGGCCAGGATCGCGGCCCCACCGAAGGCAGTGGCTGCCCCCTCGGATGCACCACCCAGACCGACGTGTCCGTTGTCGTCTCCGACGGCAACGAGTGCCTTGAGCCTGGTCCGATGGCCAGCAGGGGTCTGCTTTTGCACTGGCAGAGTCTTCCAAACCTCATCCCTGAGGGATGCCCCCAGGAAAGAATCAGTGATCTCAGATTCCCTGGTGGGCAGGGAGAAGAGATCGATCGCCTCCAGGGACTTGATCTTCACGTCCTTGACCAGGCGGCCCAGCTTGGTGACGGGGATCCCCTCCTTGTCCTCAGCCTTGCCTCGGTGCGCTCTGTGGCCTGGCCCACAACCACGGCCAAGGCCATGACCCTGGGTGCTGCGGCCAAAGCCTCCCGTTCCAGGGCCCTGGGCCCTCCGCGCCCTCCCACAGCACCAGCCTCATTGGCTATTTGCCATTTTCTCGAAGAAGCCAGTTTCTGATGTTTAAGCCACCCTGTGCATGCTACTCTTTCATACAGCACTACAAGGGATTCTGATGCAGGGTCCTTCCATAGACAAAGAAACAAAGACGTCACAGCTGGGTATGTTGTTGGAATCAATATTTGAACCCGGGTCTGTTGGCTTCCGTAGCCCGAGTCATTCTGCCCTTTGTTGACCCAGCACCGGATTTGCCCTTAGAACCAGAGGTCGCAGGAAGTAAGGGGCGTACCTTGGGCCCCCAGTGTGGGTGCTCGGTGCATGCTCTGCTCACACCAGCCTCACGCCCTTCTTCACAGTGGGCTTGTGCGGACGGTCCTGTCACCCCTGTTTAATAGATAAGCACATTGAGGGGCAGAGTAGGAAAAGTTGCCCAGCTAGAGAATGGCAGAGTCAGGCTGATTTGGACCCAAGACAGTCTTCCCCTTCCAGCATGTTAGTAGTCTCCATAAGGGCTCTTCCCCTGTGATGTCGAGGTGGGAGCCTGGGGCATGTGTGGGCACACAGCCGGGGGGCTTTTCTGAAGCTCTGAGACCCATCTGGAGGTGACATGCCTGAACTTACCAGATCCCTTTCATGTGTCTCTCTTCTCATTTCCTCCTGGCTTTGGAGAGAGACCAGAGACTGGCGTCTTCCCAGGGCCTTGGGCTTGGTCATATTTATCAAGGCTGCTCCCTGGATCTTCCTCCACGCTTGTTAGATTGTTCTTTTACCTTAAGATGGAGAGCCCATTCCGGGAAGGTACATATATTTTTTTCCAATTGATTTCTTGTCAAGACTAACAAGATCAATCAAATCATATGGCCAGTAAAACTGATTTAGCATTCACAAAGCCCTGTGACATCTCATATGTGCTGAGAATGAATGACGTGGAGGCAAAGCTGCTCTGCATCCCTTCCCTCCTGGTCACAGGAGGATGTCCTAGCCACACGCTCAGCTTCTGGGCTCCCTTCCCACCCAGCCGACAGGTGTCAGGGAGTGCACAGGGCAGGGAGCTCCTTACGATGCTGGGAGGAAGCAAAGCTACCAAGAAGGCAGAAGGAGAGATTTTATCCATGAACTAGCAGGAGGATGGTGCCATCAGAGAGGGACTATCCGAAACGCTCAGGAGAAAACATAATTGGGAAAATCAATACTTTCCCTTTTGACCTTGTATTGGGACGCTCTGTTGCTTACTCCCACCCACGGTCTCATAAAGAGCAGTGCTTGCAGAGCTGTGATTGAACCATGTGACCTAGTCCTCCTTGGTCGTGGCTGCTTGGCCAAGGCCAGGCACCCGGTCTAGGAGAGGTCCGAAGAATCCTCCCTTTGGAATCTGAAGGTGGGCACTTAGAGACTGAGCCGAGGATAGAGGGATAGAGAAGAAGCCAACAGTTGAAGGGTAGCTCGTCCCATCAATGGTGAGGCATGAAGCTGAAGGTTCACGGGATCCTTTCCCTGGGGTCTCTGGAGGTAATCCTGGCCCTATTCAGCTTCTCTTGTGATTCCTGAAACCTAGTACTCCATCATAAACCCCCCTTTCCTGGAGATAGCTGTGTGGATTTGTATTTCAGACGACCAAATATATCCTGATTGAAACATGTCTTTGGCGAATAATCTGCCCCACCTCATACAGATCTTAGAACTGAGAAATTTTATGGATGGCAACCTTCACAGACCATGCAGTTCTGGGGGTGCTGATTTGTAGCCGGTAGGAGTGTTTTTTGTGGGTTGCACTAACATTTCTTTGGAATATTTTTAGATGCTCCTGTAGGCTCTCCTGTTTACCCCAGGCCCCACCATTTCTTTTATCTTACACTTTGCTTTCTTCACACAGTGCTACTCTTATCCAGCCCCTGAGGACATTCACCTGTGACTCCTAACCGAGCCCAACCCTTGAACTTTTCAGAGAGGTGAAGTGACTTTCCCGAGGCCACACAGTTAGGCATTATCACGCCTGGGGCCAGGATTGAGTTTTTCTGACTCCTAAGAAAAGTGGAAATGGAATAGGAGCTGTGGTGTTTAATTCCCCTTCCCATGACTTTTTGGAGATGTAACTGACATATAACATTGTGCAAGTTTAAGGTGCACAACGTAATGGTTTGATACATGTATATGCTGTGAAATGACTGTTACAATAAGGTTAATTGACACATTGTGATGGTTAATTTTATGTGTTGACCTGACTTGGTCAAAGGATGCCCAGGTAGCTGGTAACATGTAATTTCTGGGTGTATCTGTGAGGGCGTTTCCAGAAGAGATTAGCACTGGATTCAGTAGACTGAGTTACGAGATCCATCCTCACGGCTGTGTGATCCACCGACGGCCCAAATGGGGCAAAATGGCAAGGAAGAGTAAAGTCTTTCTCTGTTCTTGAGCTAGGATAGTCATCTCCTGCCCTCGGACCTGGGAGCTCCTAGATGTTGAGTCTTCAGACTCATACTGATTCATACCAACCACTGGCTTTCCCAGTTCTTGGCTCGCAGGTGGCAGACTGGGGACTTCTCAGCTTCCCTGACTGCACGATCTAATTCCCAGAATACACCTCCTGTCTTCTCTCTCTCCTTCTCTCTGTCTCTGTCTGTCTCCCTCT
>NW_023270680.1:1664213-1863143 GCF_011800145.1 Mirounga leonina
CTCCCTCTCTCTGTCTCTGTCCCTCTCCCTCTGTCTCTGTCTCTCTCCCTCTCTCTGTGTGTCTCTCCCTCTCTGTCTCTGTCTCTCTCCCTGTCCCTGTCTCTCTCTCTTCTATTGGTTCTTTTTTTCTGGAGAACCCTGACTACTCACTAGCCCCGTGGAAGAAACAAGTATAAGTTTCTGAGCCCCTCATACGTGCACTGATGCTTGCCATTGGGTGATTTGGGAGCAGGTGGTCTTCCTCTTACTGTGCCCTTGGCCTTGCCCCGCCTCTTAGACAGTAGCTGAATAAAAGGGCAGCGCTATCTAGAGAAGCCTTGCAAGGCAGAGAGCTGTCCACTTCCCCTTCCTCAAGTAGCTGGCTCTTAAATTACCCTAGGAAACCCCACGTGGACCTCCAAGTTTCATGGTGGTTTTCTGGCGTCTGAGATGTCTTCTCAATGCGGGATTAGCGATTCTGGTTCTAGTGCTTTGGGGCCCATGGGGAGACTTGTTTCTGACACACACTGAGACGCAGGGCAGCTGAAGGTTTACCAGAGGGTCCTTTATGCTCCAAGGTTTCAGGGGAACAGAGTCCCTGCTGGCATCCCTGGGTGGGTACCTGCCTTTCTCCAGTGGCCTGAGGTCAGAGCCTACGTTCACCGACGCTGACAACTGGAAACACAAAGCAGCCTGGGAACACACCCAGCGCCTGGCTCCACCGGGTGTCACCGACCAGGGGTTTCACCCTCTGGGTCTCAGCTCCCTGATCCGTGAGGAGACTGGTCCCCTGTGCCCGTGGGCTGTGCCTCCCTGTCAACAGTCACCGTTTGTGTGCGGCTTATGTTGACTCTTCACCTGTTCCCAGGAGCCGGCATTCTGGGCGTAGTGAACCGCGTCCTCCTGTCGTCTGGCCGTCTGCCCTCGGTCAATGGCTGGGGGCTCCTAGTTGGCACCACGCGAGGCTGCGATCAATCACAGCAACTCGTCCACGGGATGCCAGGTCCAGACAATGTGTTGGCATCTGTTTCTCAGGAAGTGCTTAGTGTCACCAGGAGCTAGTGTCTGGTTAAGCCCGAGTGTGTGTGTTTTCACTCCCCTTTGCCCAAAGCTCAGCCGAAGATTCGGAGGTGGTCAGGAGGGAAAGCATTCCACACCCAGGACCAGAGTTACAGAATCATAAATGTGTGTAAGTGGGAGAAATCTCAGAAACTCAAAAGCTGCCCACACCATGACAAATGAAAGCAATGCTCATGGGCAAATGATTTTGATTGATAAATTACCTCTATGAGTTTTTGAGGACCAACAGCAGCAAATTCTATATTGCAGCAATTCTCAAGCAACCCCTGTAACAAATAACTTTTTTTTTTTTTTTGGCATCAACAAAGTAGTGACTATGTGGTCTCCATCCCAGGCTCAGGTATGTGTCCTCAGCTAGCCCCCTGCAGTGCTAGCACCTGAAGGGGGGGTTTCCAGCCTGGGATGGGTGAGCCCCTTCCCCATACAGGGGCTCTCCCTCTGCTCCATGACTGTCTATGGGAAAGAGCCAGGACCTTCACACCTGCATCCAACCCTGGGCGCAGGGCACATAGAACTTGGGAGATGGTGGTACCCGTCTGGGCACACGTGGTGTTACCAGGCCTGCCAAATTCAAGTAAAACCCAGAGGAAGGAGGGCGACTGGGCAGAGTGAGGGGCTCACACACACGTATGTGACTCAAATGCTGGGGGTCGGTATTCTGGGGACCATACCGACACCCTTCTCCCCCGCAGCCCCCTGAAAGGGTGGTTTTCATGTAATCATCACTGATCCGGAAATCCTGAGAGATATTGAGGGCCGGTGGATGGGAGTCTCTTCTGCCGAAGACTGGCCTCCCGCCTCCCTCCCAGCTGCTGCGTCCGGCCAGAATCATGTGAGTGACTCCCCAGCTGTGTGGCTGGGACAGCCAAGGGTCAGCGGGACCCTGAGCAGCACTGAGACCAGGTCACCCTGGGCCCCCAGCCTGGATGACTCAGGGGAAGGAAGGACGAGCCAGCGATGCTGTCCGCATGGGGACGGTCAGGGCCAGCCCAGGGCCAGCTGGTCTTCTGACGACAGTCACTGGGAGGACGGAGAGAGGCCAGAGCATCTCAGCATGGCTTCGGGCCTCCATGCCCTCCTTATTTCTTTATATTTATAGTATTTTTATCTTGTCAGAAGACTCAGAGCTAAGGTTTGCATTTCTCTTTAATAGATTTCCTAGGCCGGGGCGCCTGGGTGGCTCAGTCCTTAAGCGTCTGCCTTCGGCTCAGGTCAGGATCCCAGGGTCCTGGGATCGAGCCCCGCATCGGGCTCCCTGCTCCGCGGGAAGCCTGCTTCTCCCTCTCCCATTCCCCCTGCTTGTGTTCCCTCTCTGTGTCTCTATCTGTCAAATAAATAAATAAAATCTTTAAAAAATAATAGATTTCCTAAGCCATAAAATTATTTTACTCTTCCATTTTCACTGAGTCGGTTTTGTCATTTTACCCGATTTTAAGGATTTTCCTTGTGTTCATGTCTTTTGTGAAAAGGCACCGCAAAAACTGTCTGGGGTGAAGGTACTGTTGCGTGAGCGCTCTGATCCAGCCAATTTCTACCTTCCATCATAGCCCCAGAGACACCCTGCGGTCTTTGCCCCTGTTGGTGCAACCTCCTCTCCCTCACATCAGAGCCCTCCCATTTTTCTCAAACTCTTCGCTGTGCAAAGGTTTCTCCCTGTACAGTGGACCCTCTGACCTATCATTTGCTGCACAGACACATACCGCTCTGTAGTAGCTTTGGGTCCCTGAACTACTAACAGGCTTTGCTACTCTTCTCAAATTTTCCTAAGTGCATGCACATCCCAGCGAAGTTCTAAGTTCCCGGAGGAACATCATCTTTTAGGTAGATGCATATGTAAATATGGCTGAGACTTATTATTCCGACTGATTAGGGTAAGGCCAGAAGGCGTCTTGCAGTCTGAGTTACAGCATTCATTTAAACAGCTGTTATTGTACCACCTTCAAGTTCATACAAAACACTAGTGAGACGCGCAAAATATCGTCTGTTCATCATGCAAACTCCAAGGCTCTGTTTTAACAAATGAATGAATCATCAATGATGATTCGTATTTGACTTTGGCCTATTGTATATTAACTGGCCCTTCTCTGTATTCAAAAATAATTGTTCTCTTTAATTAGGTTAAATGTGCATACTGTAATCTTGTTCATGCTATTTCTTTTTTTTTTTTTTTTAAAGATTTTATTTATTTATTTGACAGAGAGAGACACAGCGAGAGAGGGAACACAAGCAGGGGGAGTGGGAGAGGGAGAAGCAGGCTTCCCACAGAGCAGGGAGCCCGATGCGGGGCTCGATCCCAGGACCCTGGGATCATGACCTGAGCTGAAGGAAGGCGTTTAACGACTGAGCCACTCAGGCGCCCCTTCTTCATGCTATTTCTTAGCAAACAATTCTTTTACATTTATTTATATGATCCTTAAAACTTCCAGAAAACGCAAAGCTAAGTTACATACATATTATTTATGATTTTATTTATTTATTTTTATTTTTATTTTCTAAGATTTTTTATTTGACAGAGAGAGAGAGAGAGTACAAGCATGGGGAGAAGCAGAGGGAGAGGGAGAAGCAGGGAGCCCAATGTGGGGCTCGATCCCAGGACCCCGAGATCATGGCCTGAGCCGAAGGCAGATAGTTAACTGTCTGAGCCACCCAGGCGCCCCTATTTATTTATTTTTTAAGTAGGCTTCATACCCAGCATGGAGCCCAACTCAGGGCTTGAACTCATAACCCTGAGATCAAGACCTGAGCTGAGATCAAGAGTCGGATGCTTAACCGACTGAGCCACCCAGGTGCCCCCTAAGTTTTATATTTAATTTAAAAATTAATGCTAGTATTTTACAGCCCAGACCGAGGTCAATGGACACAAATTCTGAGTGAGTAGGGTCCGAGAAATGAGAGCTTGATTCTCCAGCTTGGGCGGGAGGGAAAGGAGCCCATTTGGCCCCCATCATCACTGAGCTGGGTGGATTCCTCCTTTCCACACTGAGCAATGGTCTGACGACCATTCCGCTGCCTTTGGGGCCGAGGAGTTTTAAGTGGCACTGGGTCAAAGGGACCTTCCAGGAGGCAGGTGCCCCAACCAGGCGGCGCCTTGGGATCGCACGGATGTGAGGCTGGTCTCAGGGCTTGTTCTGCCCGCGTGGATATCCTCATTTTGGGTGTTATAACTGTGGCCTACCGGGGAAAACCTTAGCGGTCTTAATGGAATACCTTTATCTTGTTCTCCCTGGTCAATGCCAGTGTGCTGGAGAAAAAAACAGAAGCTGCTGGAGCCAGTGTGTGGTTGGAAGGCGGTGGCTAAGTCCTGCCACGAGCACGTGGCCCTAGTGTCTCCCACGGAAGCGGGGCCCGGGGTGGGGGGTGGGGGGAGCGCTGCAGGGCCGGGTCATCATCCGACAAAGCGACACACCGGCCGCCACGTCATTTGCTTTCTGCAGGAGCTGTGGTTGTCCTCCCCTCCTCCCGAAGACTGTTCTGGGGTTGAAACGGAACAGAAGCAATTAAACAGTGTATGAGAATTACTGGCTCTTCGGGAGATCCTGGGGTATTGATTCGAGTCCCGCAAGAACGAATTGTCATCCTCTTTGACTTAGCCGGGATCATATTTCACCACTAATTAAAGTTCACCCAGGGAGTGTTCCCTTGAACATAAAGTGCTCCTGGGCTCAGGTGGACTCTAGAAACACTTTCTTCCCTTTGCTAGAAGGGAGTGAAGACCTCTTGCAGCTGAGGCCCTCTGCAACACTGTGTATGTGAGCAGGCCTGTAGGAATGGCTGCTTTATTTAGGACCCCCCTCTCCCCCCTGCCCCGCCCCCCAAATCCGTAACCTAACAAAATGGACTCGGTGTCCTTAAAGCAAAGGGGATTTTCTTGGCCCACTATTGCCTGAGGCTGACTTCACTGTTGACAGAATGTCATACTGCGGGACATTTTTTTTGTTAATGGTGTTACAATCATATCTAAATGGCAAATACAATAAAGTCAGCTATAATTTGTGTTGGCCACAGAGTGTCTTGTTATTTGGAGGATCAATTGCTTCAGAAACCCGGGCTGAGACAGAGTTGCCCCCGGTTTTGTCTGATCAGGGATGGAGCCGTGATGAATTTTAATACCATTTGGTTTAAATGCAAATGTTAAAATAAATAATTGCTTTGCTGCAGGCCTCGAATATCTTACCAAGAAGCACATGCTTAAGATGAATGTTTTAAAGGGAGAGCTTGACATGTTATCAATTATTTCATGTAGAAGAATTAACGGGAAAAAAATGCTTGTTGTGGCAATTTCTTGTTCTCCGATCGCACACCGAGAGGCCATTGTTCATCTGACTTGCAAAGCATTGTGACCTCTCATATGGATAGTGTTAATAGTGTTCTCATATTTAATACAGCATCCTCGGCCAAATATTAGTCCTTGGCCCAGTTTGTGTTAGCTGACGAGCAAAGACCTTCCCTTATGTGGTGTGTGTGTGTGTGTGTGTTCATTCTCTCTCCCCACACCATACCACCTTCTAGGCAAATCTAATTTCTATTTTCCCAACATGTCTTTGACAGACGAGAGCGTGAGGGCCCCTGGCCTGTCCCGCGGGGTCCCCCCTCTGCATGGTGGGGCGACGATAGGCAGTCTTGTACCCGCGGGGCTCAGGGAGAAGGCTCAGCACCTCTCCCTCCTGTGCCGCCCACCGTCCCTGCAGCTCCCCGCATTTCCCCAGCCTCCTGTTTGCTTTGCCACATTCAGCTTTAGCGCCGGATTTCCTGTGTCCGTGCAGTGTGAACGATTGCCAAGTTTATCAAGCCCGGCTGAGTCAGACACCCTCTGTGGGCGACCTCTCCTCCCCCCAGGCCAGGCCTCGGGGTCCAGCCACGGCCAGGGCCAATGGCCATGGTCACAGGGTTCTGGCCCCCCCCGAAATGTCAGCTGCGCCCTGGCTTTCTGCCCTGGGGATGCTCTCACATCCTGCAGCGGGAAGCACGCATTTCTGCACAAATGAGAGAGGGGAGGGATGCCCCATGGCACCTGCAGCTCATGGGGAGTGGGCGCCTCGGGATGAAGGCTTCCCTCTCACCTCCCTGGTTGCTGGCCCCGCCTTCCTTTTCATAGAGCATTTACTTAGACACTGTGAACTATTTCTCTGCCCACTTGAGATGCAAATCTTTTCGAAGCCTCTTGCCAGTTTGACAATTCAGGCCTGTCTTTCTCGGGGACCTGGAGCCACCTCTTTGAAGTGTAACCATCTGGGGGGATGGCGCCCCATCTTTGGTTTCCAGGGGAGTGCTGAGCCTGACTTCTGTGGGTGCTTTGTTCCACCTGTAGAACTACCTCCTGTCCTGAAGACGAAAAGTTTGCCTTCCTTTTGGGTCAAGGCCGTTGGGGATCGGACAAACGAGACATCCCCCTCCTCCAACTCCTGAAACTCCCCCTGCCCTTTGTTCCAGCTGAGTGGAGCTCAGACTGAGTTCTGGCCTCTCTCCCCGTTGCAATAGCCCTGAATAAAACCTTCCCTGCCTGTTTCACTTCAGTGCGAGTTTTGCTTTGAGAGTGGGGTGGGCAACACTTGAGGGAGGACAGCAGATCACTTCATTTTGGGAAATGGAAAGATGGAAGGTGAGTCCCTACGTCCCCAATATTTTTGTGGCTCGTTTTCGTTCTTTCGTGTGTGTGTGTGTGGCTTATTTTCTACAGATTGGACAGATTAGACAGTGAAAATGCAAAGGTCGTTGGGATTATTGCTGCTGTCCTGGAAAAAAGTACCTGCCAGCTACAGGAGCCAAAGCTGTTCTTACTAATATTTAATTCAAAAGGACAATGGCTGCTACATGACACCAAATTGTAGCTGGGGACAAAGACCCCTTTGGATCTTTGGCCTTATAGCTTCCTCCTGGGGGGTTTGTGCTGGCTGTGCAGGCTGCCCCCGCCCCCCCACCCCCCAGGTTGTCATCCTGCGTTTGGTGTCATTGGATTTCCTCAGCGAGCTACTGAATTTAGCCCTTCCTGCCTTTCTCCCTGTGTCTGGGGTGAGGATCAGAGCTGAGCATGGTGGGAGCCTGGTGCTGGTGCTGATCAGCCCATCAGGGGGTGGTGCTGTGGGAGATTGCACTTAAGAACAAGAAGCGTTGGATGCTTTTGGCTCTGATCTGGAACCGAAGCCAAAGAGTCAACTCAACAGAGGCACTTACATGGCTCCCCAACGAAATCGCTGTTTTTTCTGTTTCAATGCCTTTTGTGGTGTCATCTCTATGTAGCCTCTTTAAGGTAAACCTTTTTCCCTCTGTGTGTAATAGCCTCTTAGCATCCGATTAAATGCATACCCTTTTCACTTCAAAAAATATTTCCATTGGGACTTGAAATTAAGCCTAGTTTTTCTCTCTTTTTCTTCCCAGTCTATCTGCATTACAGGGAGAACCCAGCACTCCTGGTGAGTGGCATTCATTAGTAAATGGGAGGCAGAGAGTCCAGACCACCTTGCATCGACTCTAGGAATTCAGTACATTTTCATCCCCTCATTTGTGTTTGTCCTTGTGTGCAGTTCTGTCATTTTTATCCCGTGCATAGATTCATGAAACTTCCATCAAAATCAGTATTCAAAGCCAACACAAAGGACCTCCCTGGCGGATCCTCTTAAATGCACCCCCCACGCACGCTGCCCACCCCTGTGTCCTGGCAACCGGTAATCTGTTCTTTGTCTTTGCACTTTTGTCATTTTGACCATGTTGTATAAGTGGAATCCTGCCGTTTGTAACCTAGGGAGACTGACTTTCCCACTAACCCCTTGAGATCTGTCTAGGCGGTTGTGCAAACAAGT
Source organism: Mirounga leonina (assembly GCF_011800145.1). NCBI lineage: Eukaryota > Metazoa > Chordata > Mammalia > Carnivora > Phocidae > Mirounga > Mirounga leonina. The sequence goes on from NW_023270680.1 coordinate 1,672,070, forward strand.
CTGCTCCTTTTTATTGCTGAGTGCTGTTTCACTGCATGGGTGACCCAGGGTTTGATTCACCATTCACCCACCGAAAGGCATTTCATTGTTTTGCTGTTATGAATGAAACTGCTATGAACTTTTGTGTACGTGTGTGCGTGTGTATGTGTATAAATGCCCAAGACTGTGAGTGTTGGGCTATATGGTAAGTGCACATTTGGTTTTATAAGCAATGGTCCAGCTGTTTTCCAGAGTGGCTGCACATTATACATTGGACACCCAGCTTCTCTGCATCCTCATCGGCACTGGGATCGGAGTGGGTTTTCTGCTTCTGCAGCTGGGAACAAGATTCCCTCCTCCTCCCCAAATTTCTAGAGATGGAGACTAGAGAGAAAGGGGTAGAAAGCTGATCTGCAAATACAGTTAAAAACATTCAAACAGTATTGAAATAAATATATTTTGTCCTTGCTGTTTTGCTCCATCACAGTGGTGCGGTGGCGTGGGGGTGTGGTCTATACGGCTTCCGGGTGAGCACGACTTCTTCCCTTTTCTGCACACTTTCCACCAGCCTGTGGGCTGGCCTCTGCCTTGTCGGCTGATGGGAGAGTTCCAGAAGCTGTTACCACCTCCCCCACCCCCACTGCTGCCACGAGCCCCACCACAACGCCTGCAGTCCCCACTGGCACCACTGTAGCCGTGATGACCGTCACCACCATAACCACCACCAGCTTTTACCATGAGTCAAACGCTCTGGAAACATCCTCATTGCAACCCGTTGTCAACTTACTGTTTCCTTGTTAACACTGAAAAATCCTGGGTCTCCAGACCTGCCCTTGTGCCCAGCAGCAAATGGGTTGTGGGCTCCACCCTGCCCCTGACATGCAGGAGTTGGCTTCCTGTCTTACTCGCTTGGCCAGTTTCTTTCACTCCTTGGTTTGCAGACGTATTTCTCCGTCTGTCCACAGCCCCATCCATCATCCAGAGCTGATCGTGTGTCTACCATGTGTAGGCTCTGTGTCAGCTCAAGACGCGCCTCCGTCTGGAGGGAAAGTCTAGCGGGAAGAACAAGTCAGGCCAACGACCGTAGAACATGACAAGTAACAGCCAAACACGAACAAGTCTCTCCACCTTGCTCCCTGGTGACTGCCCGTTTTGCCTTGTACTCTGGTCTTTTGGGAAAACTGGTTTGTCTAAATGATTGACTTTTCAATTAGCTTTAGGATTTCTGAATCCTTATTGACTTTCTATCTTTATCTCTGCCACTGGCTTGGTGGTTGAACCATCTTCTCGCTCTGCACCCGGAACGTAATGCATAGTAACAAATATAATTTCTAAGGAATGAGTGAAGCTGTCCTGGCCGCCTGTTCCCATCTGGTTTTTATAGAAGACACTCTGCACATTGCATTTGGGACTTGGACTAAGGATCCTTGAGTCCTGCCTGCCATTCCTCTCAACCTGTTCTTCTTGCACTGTATGATCCTCACATCCCTGGCCCCTTGGCTCCCCCATGTTGTTCTCCTGGATGGATCCACCCTTAGGATGTCTGTGTGTGAATTCCAAGAATGACCAATGCATGGCCTTGCATGTCTGCTCCAGAAGTCTCATTCCGTCCAATTCTGCCTGATGCCTGACTGGACTTCAGGGACCTAGGGACCCTCTCCCCTGTTCTGAGTTAGCATGGCTATGGAAGAGGATGGTTTTCTGAAATATGTACATGGAAGAAACATTGATCTTATAATGCAGTTGGGTTCACAACAGTAAGACCCTTGAAATTATTTTCTTGTAGGTCTTTGGTTGTTTTCCTTTGAACAGATTGAAAAATAATGGGACAAGTGGGGACACTTTTAAGTTTTGCTGCAGTCTGGAGGGAATTAATTTATTCCTTTGTAATTGAAGATTAGATACAAAGATTATTTTTAGCTGGAGGCTTTCTTAAGCCATAGAATTCTTGGCAATCAAACATTTTAAGTGTTTCCCCCCTCTTTTGAATTTGTTTTTGTTATTTCCTGACTGGATTGAGGCACAAACAGATGGAGTGTTTTCTAATGCTCTGGCTGATGCCTGAAAATAATATGCTTCTTTTCTTCCCCTCCTGAGTAATAAAAACAAAATCAAAACGTCTTCTATGTGTGCAGTTACTTAATCAGATCAGTTGAAGTAAATAGCAGAAATCACTGAAAAGGTCAAGTAGGCAGTAATTAAGAGCAGACTGGGGCCAGACTGTGTGGGTTTGAGTCTTGGTAACTTATTAGCTGTCTGACCTTGGGGAAATTATTTAATTTCTCTGTTCTTGGCTTTCCTCATCTGTACACTGAGGATAATAGTGAGACTTCTCTCTTAGGGTTGTTTTGAAGATTAAAAATAATATTTATAACTCACTTAAGACAGTGTCTGGGTATATTTAGAAACATAGTAATTATTCTGAGCGTGTTATTTCTCTTCAGGAAATTGTGTGATTCCTTGGAGGAAGGGTCTAACTGCCTTTTGTAAAAAGCCTGATTCCTGAGGTCATGTGGGAAAGCAGCTCGCTCGCTCAGAAACGTGACCCTTATTGATAGGAACTGACTTGCATTGAGAATTTTCCGCATACTTCCCATGTACAATACATACCATCCTCCCACCTGCCCAGAGAGGTAGTGTTACTGTTGTTCACTTTCTGCAGATGGGGAAACCGAGGCCTAAGGATTTAAATGGACCTCCCAAGGTTACAGATAGAGCCGAGGTCAAACCAAGATGGGACCTGACTTGCCCTCCAAGGTATGCCCTGTTTTCAGTCCTCCAAGGTCCGCCCTGCTTACGTGAGGCTTACTTAAGGAAAGCATAAAGAGGGGACCCCATTATCTTTCATTACAAGAAATAGGGGGGCCGTCTGTGGGAAAATAGTGGCATATTTTGGAGCATTCATTTGTTTGCTCATTCCATAAACATTTACTCAACTCCTGCGGGGTGTGAGCTCTGGTCTGCGGTCTGGGGGAGCAGGCGGGGAGGGGGGAACAGGAATTGGCCCTGCTGTGGTACCTCCTGGTGGGACCCATCACATGAGGTTGGTTGTGTTTCCTAAAGCAGAGCATTTAAGGCTGCCTGAAATCACTTAGGCTTAAATACTCCATACAGGAATGTTTTCCTCCTTGAAGAGAAGGTTTCATTCCAGACCCCTAAGTCTGTAAGCTAAGACCATAGAGAAAGATTCCCTCGTGCTTTAACTGTGGGGTTTAAACAGGCCTTCGGCTCCTTGAAGCTCTAGAGCTTCTGTTCAGCTCCCGCCTCAGGGCAGGAAAACCAGCTCCTCTGATGGCCCAGGGAAATACTCCGTGCTTTGCTCCTAAGTGAGGGATGGCCATACAAGTCATATTTCACACAAAGCTTGATCTAACCTTCAGTCTATTTAGAGGTTGTGTGTTTTTTTTTTTCTCCCTAGGTTAATCGTTTCATAAAGTGTTAGGAAGAATCTTGGATTATCAGTTTGTGAAAATGTCAGGACTGAGCTCCCAGAGTTTGTCTTTTAAAATTCATCTAATTTCAATGAACATGAGAGGTGATTCGGGAATTCCCAGGTTAATATAAAGATATTTTGATTTGACAGCAAGTGTAAAGGTGATCCTGAGTCATGGATTTGCTGAGTTGCCCCCTTGTGAAGCGACACCAGCTTGAGTCCGATGCAGGAGAACCTCCTTTATCCGGTCCTCTGTGGTCCCGCAGAGCCAAATGGTAGACTGTGGCAACTAAGTGTGCAGAGGAAGATCCCAAGCCTGCAGTGGGACACCATCCACATCAGATTTCACTTCCTTTCTCTTTTCCCTATTTCCTTCCTAATCCCACCCAAATATACTCCTCCCCCCCCCGCCCCCTGCCCCAAACATACTCGGTCTGGTTCTTGTTCATTCAATAGGAAGAGAGCAGATTTTATTTTCTGGGTTGATTTTGACCGAGCATGTATTCCATCCCAGGGGATATTAATGGATGCTACATCGGAAAGTGTCCCATGGTCATATATGTCTTAGAGACTCCAGGTTAATTATAGCTAGACAGGTTTCTGTTCTGGAGAACTTCCCTGGGCCTTAATGTATGGGTGGGTGCTGTCAGTCTCTAAGAGGAGGGTCCTAAACACCATGTTTCAAAGCCACAGTGGAAGAGCTGCTCCAGGGAAGTGCGGATTCAGAGCACAAGCCCACGTAGGACACCCTCTGTGAAGTCGGGGACAAGGAGCGATTCTTCTGACACTTGAAAAGATGGAAGACAAATAAAATCACAGCCTCTGAAGACTCCTGGGGGCTTGGAGGAGTGTTTTGTTGTCTGAAAAAGGCTCATGGCAGGAAGGGTTTCTGTGGAGTCATTCTGTTTACCTCTTGCTCCCATTATGATTATGTTCCAAGTCATCGGCCACAAAGCAGGCTTTGCTGTGAAAGCTGGTTGCTGCTTTGGCACCGTGGGGGTGCGGGAGCTCCTTCTCACTGAAGCCACATTAGTTGTATCTTGTGGGTTTTTTTAGTGCATGCAGCCAGTCTATGTCTTCTGATCAGAGAATTAATCCATTTACATTTAAAGTAATTATTTACAGTGGTAAAGCCTTCCTATGGCCATTTTGTTCCTTGTTTTCTGATTGTTTTGTAGCTCCTCTATTCTTTTCCTTCTCTCTGGCTGTCTACCTTTGTGATTTGATTTTTGTAGTGGTATGCTGGGATCCCTTTTTCTTTAACTTTGGTGTCTGCTAATTTTGTGATTACCTTGAGGCTTACAGAGAACATCTTATAGTTATGACAGTTACAGAGGCAAGAAGATGAGCTCATCCTTACATGCTAGAGTTGAGGTACCTATGGGTCAGGCAGCTGGAGATCTCATCTGAAGCTGTGGTACACTCATGGCCTAATATTGTAATCCTGACCTTTGGAATAACCTGACTATTTAATCCTTTAAAGGAAGAACTTCAGTTTGTAGATTTAGAATATCCTATTTTTTTTTTTTAAAGATTTTATTTATTTATTTGACAGAGAGAGACACAGCGAGAGAGGGAACACAAGCAGGGGGAGTGGGAGAGGGAGAAGCAGGCTTCCCGCGGAGCAGGGAGCCCAATGTGGGGCTCAATCCCAGGACCCTGGGACCATGACCTGAGCCGAAGGCAGACGCTTAATGACTGAGCCACCCAGGCGCCCCAATTTAGAATATTCTGAATCACAGTAGAGACAGCCATTGATTGTGAAAACAGATTTCCAGCATGGAAATGATTCTTCCTACAGCTGGAGAAATACAAGAGTGTCCTTGACCTCATGACCTTTCAGAATTGGTGTGGGCGTTAGCACTCTGCTTCCTGACTGGCTTTGCCTACCAGCTTGTTCTCTGTGGTCCCTTGGTCCTGCTCATTTTTGTAATTTTGAGCAATCTTGGTCTCCAGTTTCCATATTGTTCCATTTACTCTGGCTGTCAAACTACCCCAAAACTTAGTGGCTTAAAAAAACCCCGAACGTATATTTTTATCATGGATCTGCAATACGTGCCGGACTCGGTCTACTCCATTCAGTACCAGCTGAGGTGGCTTGAAGTCTAGAGGCTGGCATCTTCTGATGGCTCACTCACTCACTCACTCACTCAGTCAGTCACCTGTCTGATGGTTGATGTTGGATTTTGGCTGAAATCCTAACTAAGACTCTGTCTGGGATGGAACACTCTCCATGTGGCCTGTCCATGTGGTCTGGGTGTCCCCAAAATATGGTGGCTGGGAGAGAGAGAAAGAGTGAGAGATTGAGAGAGAGAGAGAGAGAGAGAGAGTGAGGTATGGAGGGAGGGAGATAGAATTGTCCTATGACCAAGCCCTGGAAGGCCCACAGCTTGACTTCCCCAGGACTCTATTCATTGGGGAGGTCACAGAGTCCCTCCCAGGTTCAGTGTAAATAGATATCCCCTCTTGACGGGAGTGGTGAGCCTTGGAAAGAGCACGTGGGCCCGAAGTACTGCTGTGGGTGGTGTTGGAGGATCCATTCTGCCCCAGGTGTCCTGGTGGTCCGCACCATTCCCTCAAGCTGCTCCCCAACCTCCATCTTGCCCCTCCTGGCCCTGGCTGTGCTCTCTCCTTCATGTTTCCTGACTGTGGCTCAGACACACAGGACAGATGGGGCGTAAGTTGTCTTTCTCACATTCTCATGTCCCCACAAACAAAGTGATCAAAGGTGACAACATCAACTTGACAGCCACTGGTGGAGAATGCCAAAGCCAAGAAAAATGTCTGTGAAGTCTGGGCCTTCCTGATTTTCTTCTCTTGTCAGCAAAAACAGTTAGATTTAGGGACCTGTAGTTAGCAGTGAGATTTAAGATGTTTACTCACACAAATCAAAAAGCACAGGTCTTCTTGGGTTAACCAGGACAAATTTATGATGGAGAAATTATGTTTAAAAAAAAGAGAGAGAGAGAGAGAGACCGTGTGATGAGCTAAGATTCCTCCGCCCGCAGGGTAATTTTTCCTTCTGAAATTTTGAATTTCTCATCAAGGTGAAAGGTGCTGTGGGTGACCTTGTTTATGACTGAGAAAGCAATAAATTTGCAAAGTGCAGTTCTTCCCTGGAAGTTAGTCTGTCCCTGACTTTTGTCGCAGAGCTGCTTTGATTTATCCACAGGCCGAACTTCGCCGACACGCGGGATGATTAAACTGGCTAGTGGCTGAAATCGGATTCAGGGTAATCCTGACGGGCCGGAGCCGCTCGCCTGGCTTGACTTCCCCAGGGCTCTTCATTGGGGAGGTCACAGAGTCCCTCCCAGGGACTGGGGCAGGCCTTCTCCAGCCGTGCCCGGTGACCCTGGCCAGGTTTGCGAACACTGACAGCACGAATGGAAAAACAAAGAAGAGCCACGGAAATGGGCAAAATAAATTCCCATCTTGAAACCAGTCAAGGCCAGAGGCTGAAGGAAGCTGATATAAAAACGAGTGTCTCACCGACATTTTTAAAGCGATTTGCAAAACATGCCTTAAAGCACATAATACATTTGTATAAAAACACGATCGGGCACTAGCCAAAGGCCGTGACTGTGGAAGTGTGGGTGAGTCGGCCAATCCGCTCACTTGGCACACTTTGTTGGGTGCTTCCCGGGAGGTGCGCCGGGCTCGTGGAAACAGAGTCTAAGAGGCACTTCTTGCCCCCGAGCAGTTCATAGTCTTACAGGGGAGTGTGTCAGCGGAATAAGCCCCCCCCCCCCAATATCCTGATCCTGTACGTGTTACCTTATATTGCAAAAGAGACTTTGCAGGTGTGACTCAGTTAAGGATGTTGAGCTGGGGAGGTTATCCTGGGTTGTATGGATGGGCTGTGGCTGTGATCAGTGTCGACGAGAGGGAGGCGGGCAGAGATGTGGCCAGAGAAGACTGCAGCCCAGTGAACCCTGAGCCGCAGGCTATGCTGCTGGAAGGAGGGGCCGCGAGCCAAGGAGCCGTGTCCAGAAGCCGCGAAAGGGGGCGTGGTCTCGCCAGCACTTTGGTTTGGTCCCGTGCAGCCCAGTTTACATTTCTGACATCCAGAACCGCGAGGGAATGAATTGGTGTTGTTTCGAGCCACCAAGTTTGTGATCATTTGTTAGAGAAGCAGCAGGAAACTCATAGTTAGAATATCTCTATCCACACAGTATCATTTTAAGGAACGTCCTACTGCTTCTCAGATAATGTTTAGCATCTAACCGATGATAAATAAAACATTTCCACTGTTTATGGCTTTGGCTTTAATTAGCAACCGGGAGCCCACATTCAAATGCCTGGGGCTGGCTGGGGGGGTGGTAGCGATTACAGATGACAGCCCATCGTCCATGCTCTTGTTAGAAGATTTTAGTAAAGCAGTGAGGAGGGAGGGCGGTGGGAGACTCACCAGGAAGGGTCTCCGTTCTGGGAGATGTATGACGTCAAGAGACTGGTTTTTAAAAAAACAAATAGATTGAAACTTAGGCGTGCAAGCAAATTTTGTCCCTGTCAAATGTCCATTTGGGATATTATGTAGTAACTCCAACCGTATTGCCATTGCTTAGAAATGAGTTACATCTTCCCCCTCAGAGCCTTCAAGTCTCCTCAACGGTGGCAAGTCTATCATCCAGTGGAGAATCGGATTTTTGGTGGTAACTCCAAATTGTCTCTGAAGTCCAGTGGTTAGTTGAGGTATGAAGCTGTCTGTTACCATTTGGGTTAAAATTTGGGTAAAGACGGACTAGTTCACGCATGCAAACAGACCCCACTCGGGGCATAACCCTGACGAAGTACTGAGTTGCACTTGTGTGTGTGTCTGTTTGTGTGGGATATTTCACTGAATTCAAGTTGCCCCACGCTGTGCGAAGCCTGTTACTTTCTGCCTCACTAAGAAAGAAAGTAACCTGCCCATTAAACAGTAACCCAGTTCTTTTCTAGAATTGTTACCTTACGTTTAGTTATTGAAAGAGATATTTAGGGGCACCCGGGTGTCTCAGTCAGTTAAGCGTCTGCCTTCAGCTCAGGTCACGATCTCAGGGTCCTGGGATCGAGCTCCACATCGGGCTCCCTGCTCAGCGGGAAGTCTGCTTCTCCCTCTCTCTCTGTGTGCTCGCTCACTCTCTCTCTCTCTCTGTCAAATAAATAAAGACAATCTTTAAAAAAGAAAGAGATATTTTAGCCTATTTAGACAGATTTTTTTTTTTAAACTCACCACTCTCTGCATGTCTGAAAAAGAAAATGTAGGTAAAATTGGAGGAGACAGTCCCAAAACATCTTCCCATTCAGAGTCTGACTCCTGTGAGGCATTTTTGACTCACAGTCCCTAATTTCCAGGCTGGGCAGCACGGTGTGCCTATGGGCTGTGAAGGCACATTCTGGAAAAGAGCGCTCCCCCACATCCCGTGGGCTTTTCTGCATGCTTCGTGTGCCCACTGTGCATGCAGGTGACCTCCCTTTGTGCAGGTGATCCTTCCTTTGCTCTGCTGACATCACGCGTGCTTTGGCTGCTTTCTTGCCGTGCCTTTCCGCGCACCCAATAACATTCTGTGTTAACGTAGAATCATAATGTCACGAATAGACTTTTTTTTAAGAGCTGTTTCCAGTTTACAGAAAAATTGGGCAGAAGGTACAGAGTTCCCATGAACTCCCTGTCCTCCCACACGTGACCTTTCTGCAGACATTTAAGCCGCACGTGGAGGCTGGACAACGCCACTTGGAGGAAGGGAGATCAGGCGGGCCATCGAGACGGGCTCTGCACACGGATGGGCGGTGGCACCTGCCTGTGAGCAGTGCATGGCTGAGTTCAGGACCGTAAGAAATCCCAGCTTCAGAGAGGTTAGCACGTGACAAAGTGTGCCTGTTGGAATCGCTAGAATGTATTGCCTTTGCTTAAGATTGTACAGTATCTCTGTGAGTGGCTTGTTACAGCTATTGTTATTTACCATGTTACGAATAAATGACAGCTCAGAAGGGAAAGGGATTTGTTCATGGTCAAGCAAACTCAGGGACATTGACCCACAGCCCAGAGTTAGGAGGGCAATCACTCTGGGTTTTTTTCCTTCTCATGGAGATAGGATGCATTGCCATGCACGACAGTTTTTGAGAAACAGAAACCTGTGCACAAAAATTTAATATAGGAAGACGGATACTCTTCCTCTTGATGTTGATTCCTTCGTGGTTGGTGATGACTACGGAGAAAGCATTTATGCAGGTAAAAGCTCAGTGGGATAGAAAGGGTCTTTATATGTTCAGTTCAGCATTTTCAAATGGGAATTGACTTTTCAGACAAGGGAGGACAGTTCTGTTTCCTTCCTTTACTCTCTTCTACTTGCTAATTTATCCTCAAATGTTATCCCCAGTAGGAAGGAACCTGAGTTTTGTTTTGTTTTTTTTTAAAGGTCTTTAAAACACTTTCATTTAAAAACCTAATTTGCAAGGACTATTGATTTAATTAGCCTGAGGTATTTGTTGGATTACTAATGTCTCTGTGCTCTCTCTTGGAAGTAGACAAGTGGGAATTATGGCAGAAGGAGGCTTGATTAGTTTAGCTCCTGTGAACAGTTCAGCTAAGGCCTCCTGGTGATATCTGCCCAGGCTTTCTGTCTACATTCAACTACGATGGACCTCAATTTGCCTGACTCCGACGGAAGGCAGAGAAAGTATTGGCAAGCACTGAAGTATATGATGTTCAGAAGAGATGGTGTCACAGGATAGTGTTGAGCCAGTGAGTTGATGATTTTCGGCTTCCGTAGCCAAAATGGGGAAATCACGAAGATACGAGTTTCATGGTGGCATATACCTTGGCGAGGTTCTCCGTGATCATATGTATGTAACATGATTCGTTTTGCTGATCTGGCACACTCATTATTAAGCACTGACTAAAAATCAAGACTAAAATCTTTTTTCTTTTTCTTTTTTTTAATTTTTTTTTTTTAAGATTTTATTTATTTGTGAGAGAGAGATTGAGAGACAGAGAGCATGAGAGGGAGGAGGGTCAGAGGGAGAAGCAGACTCCCTGCCGAGCAGGGAGCCCGATGCGGGACTCGATCCAGGGACTCCAGGATCATGACCTGAGCCAAAGGCAGTTGCTTAACCACTGAGCCACCCAGGCACCCCTGAAATCTTTTTTCTTACTCGCCAAACTCTGCGGCACTGATGGTGTGGTTTCTTTCAACTTCATTCATGGATGATTTCAACTCTGCTTTGGATTCCATGACACCACTCTTAGCTGGATCTTACCCTAGTCTCTCTATTTTTATTAGGTTTCTTTTCCTCTTTCCCTTAATGAGGATCCCTGTCGTCCTTTTTTCTTCTCACTGAGCCACTCTCTGCATGATTGTGTCCTTTTCCATTACTCTACCTAATATCTTTACGTTGGTATCACACGCACACACACACATTCACACACACACATATGCACAGAAAGAGAGAGAGAGAGAAATCTACCCACGCTTAGCCTATTTCCTGATCTCCGGCATATATAACCGCTCTTGAATGTTGCAGAAACTCTACCTGTCTGGAACTGAGCTGTCTCCCTCTACAAATGGTAGGCTCAATTATGGTACAATTAGGAGCAAAATTACAAACATATTGGAGAAGTATTGTTTAATGGATCTGTACCAGTACAGAGGGATGTCCCCAAAGAAATACAGTAAGGTTCTTCCTTTATCTTGTCTTTTATTGGTAATTTGAGTATAGATATTGATGGCTGGTTGACCAAATATTTGTAGTGGTATGAAATTTCTTGGGGGGCAGTGAATATGGTAGATGCCAGAATCAAGACCCCAACTGATCTCAGTTGGCTTTAATGATTGGCCAATCCTAGCAAAATAGAGTTTAATGGGGACAAATATAAAGTTTTATTTCTGTGTCCAAAAAATCCAACTGTACAAGGAGAGAATAGGAGAGATATGACTGAACCAACATTAGATGTGAAACATATATAGTTTTTGTGTTTTGTTGGCTATAACTTCAACATGAGTTGGCAGAATGATGTGTCTCCCTTTAGAACTAATCTGTTCTGGGGTTGCCTCCCGTCTATCACATAAAAAGAAAACCAACACAACGGGCTATTATTAGGAAGAAGGTTTTTGACAACACATCCCATGAGGCCTTGGGTAAAAGAACAGAAGCTACTGAGCTTCTCAGAGACTTTCTTGAATCAAAAAGAATGGCAGAAGTAATACCTTGTTATGGACAATCATATGTCTGGGAATAGGGTGGGGAAATATCCGGGGCCCAGGAGAGGGGGCGGTGAGAAGGCTCACTGCTTAGCCCATCAGTGTTTTGCAGAGAGCCTTTTTCATTGGCTAAGTGGCTAGTTGACTCCTACCAACTATCTCTTGCCATCACCTCGGGGCACCATATTGATTAAAATATAATTGGCTCTTATAACTGATTAAATATAATAGGTCCCCAGAGGGAGGAAACCCCAAGGTGGGCTCTTGGGCAGAGGAAGGACGGTGAGGAACTCTCCGTGGAATCAAAGCCCAGGTAGGGGCTGAAAATCACTTTCTTTGTTAGGGAACAAACCCACGATTTCTCTGGCATCATCTCCAATTGCACTTCTTTTCCACTCCCAGAACCTTCTGGAGTAGATGGGTGTAAAAGAAATACCTAATGGCTGTAAAAATAGCACCATCATTTGATTTTTGTAACAAGACCACACGTAGACAGGGCTTCGCCGAGGAAACCCAGGGGAGAGGTTAACAAATCCATCCAAGGCTACTAGCTGGTGACCAGTGTGGATCATTTAACCCTCAACTCCAGGAGTGTAGCCTGTTTTGGTTTGTCAAGTGGAGAGGGCTGAGGCAGTGCCGGAGAACATAACCATCAGCTGGGCCTCTGCGTCGTGAAGCTCCTTTCCGAGGACTTATTTCTCTTAAACTAGGAAGATTGCCTTCCTGATCGGGCAGGTATTTTCCAGATGGACGTGGCAGGACTGTGCAGTCTGATGCCTCTTCTGGCTCCTGGGCCGGCGCGGGCACCTGGACAGAGGGCTGCCGCTGTTCTTCCCGCTCACGGAGCCTTCGTGTTGAGTTCGCCGCTGCTAGAACCACTTAAGGGGACTTGCATTCTCCGAAGCTTCGCGTTGGTAAGTGTAGGAATTTCCTGGGGGCGGCCATTGTGAAGTACTGCTGGTGGGTGGGTGTAAACCACGGACGTTCATTTTCTTACAGTTCTGGAGGCCAGAAGTCTGAGATCAAGGTGTTGGCAGGGCCATGCTTCTCTCTAACACCTTCCTGTTCTCTCTTAGCTTCTGGTGGTGCTGATACGGTTTTGGAGTAGTGTTGTTGAGATCTGGGGCCCAAGGCCAAGAAAGGGCTGCTCCCTGCTGCCCTGGGATTGTGAGGAGCAACTGATTATATACCAAGGGGTTGGGAGCAGTAAAGATGAGGGAAGTTCCAAAAGGACTTTCGTATGCTAAAGAAGACTCAGCATATTGGAGGCCTGGCTATTGTCAAGCTAAGGTTGTTTTTCCCTCTAGCAAGGCATTAACATGAAAACCTTTGGGAGATTCCTGGAGGAATTATACTCTTTCTGCCTTAAGTATTTGTCAATGGGCTGCAGGTGATAAGGACATTTAATTTGATCTACATTTCCTTCTGCCTCTGTTTCCCCACATCAGTGCCATCAATCCTTGGCATTCCTAGGCTGGCAGTGGTTCACTCCAGTCTCTGGCTCTGGCATCTCACGGCCTTCTCCCCTGTGTGTGTGTCCGTCTCCAAATCTCTCCTTCCTTATGAAGTCACCAATCATCGGATGAAGGGCCAACCCTAATCTAGCGTGCCCTTACCTTGATTACATCTGCAGAGCTCCTTGGCCAGGCAAGGGGACATATTCGGGGGTCCTGGGGATTAGCATGCGGACCTCTCTGCAGGACACTGATCTGCTTCCTGCACATCCAACATCAGAGTAGAGAACCACGTTAAGAGCAGCAACAACACAACGTCCATCATGGTGCCTTTCCCATAACAGACACTGGATATGTATTTTTGAATCGAATTAGAACGTACGTAGTTCTGTTTCTCTCAAGTTGCCCTCAGGAGGAGGCAAGTTTTGTGGGAACACGTTGGCCTTCCTGCCTTGGAAAGCGTGTGGGGCGGGGCCGCTGGGCCGCTGGTGGGAGCTGAGATTCCCAAGGGAACAGTGATGGGGGGTGCTTTGGGGGGAAAACCCCAGTTTAGGTGTATAGCAGAGGGACAGTGGCTAAGGCAGCGATACAGAGCGAGCGAGGTGGGAGGCCAGGGAAGGGCGGAGTCTGCAGAGATCAATAACAGCGGTGGTGGTAATAGTAATGTGCTGTATAAACAGTCATTCTGTGCAAGCACTCTAGTCCTATTTAACTCTGACGGGAGCCTTGGGAGGTGGAAACTGTTAACAACCTCATCATATGGCCGAGGAAACTAAGGGGTAGATGGCACAGAAATAACTTGCCAAAGATCGGTAGCTAACGGGGGGCAGAGTGAGGATTGGAGTTGAGGTCAGTTCAACTCCTGAGTCCAGAAGATCAACCCGTGTTCACAGGCCTCAGTCTCGCTTTGGGTGTCCTGAGTCTGTGTGTGGGCTACCTGACACTTTTCCCAGGGGACGGCCCCAGGCACGCCAGCCTTAGGGGACTGGACCCAACACGCTGGTTTTATTTGCACTAAATTCCGAACAGCTGAGCTGACTACAGTCAGATCATTGAGAATAACTTGTTGGACATCATAGCAATCAGTTCTTTTATTATTTTGTTGTTGTTGTTTCCCATCTGCGAAACATCTCTTAACAGTGTTTTTTCTCTCAGTTTTATTGAGATGTAATTGCCGTACCTATGATGAAGGTATACGGCATAATGACTTGGCATCCGTGTATTGCAAGATGATTAACACAGTGTTAACACTGATCTCCTAGAGTTACAAAAAACTTATTTTTCTGTAGTGTGATTTGCATCTGTGGTCAATCAGTGGCTTCTAAATTAAGTTCAGTTTCGGTCTGCCTCATAACAATCAGTTCTTTTATAATTATTATTATTTGTCTTGTTGTTATTTTCCACTGGCAAAACTCCTCTTTGAGTGTTATTTGCAGCTCTGATCAATCGATGGCTTCTAAATGAAGTCCAGTCCAGGCTGGATGTTATGAATTCTGCTAGAGCTGCCCATTGCATTTTGGCAAGAGCACCCAGCTGGGGTGAGCCCTGTATTAGCATTTTAATTGCCGGCTGATTGCTTTCCTGTTGCAGGACTCAGCCCACAGAGGTATATAGCAGGCAAGTTTCAGTTAGTTCTTATCCTGTGATTTACCGGCCCTATAAAGCCCATCTCCCTGTAGCACTTGGAAAGCAATATCCTTAATGTACTGAAAGCCATACAGAACATTAAGGAGAAAGAATTGCCTTTACCAAAGTATGGGCATCCGGGGTCTCGAGGAAAAGTCCCGTTTGAATGATAGTAAATTTTCTTGGGTGGGTTCTCACTGGAACAAAACAACCCAAGCCAAACACCAAGGCTCCTCTAAATTCCAGGCTGGGTATTGGCTCCTTAAGGCTAGCCTGCAGATCCCACTGCTGAGTGTTCCACCTTGACCTGCTTTGTTTTGTCGGGGAGCTAGTTCATCAAAATGACATTGTTAAGCTCAGCAAATGTATACACCAGTTTTCTAGTTACGTGGGTTATTAGACCTAAGAACTGGGAGCTTGGCGCATTTTGGAAATGTTTGAAAATGTTTTGGGGAAATTCCTGGGCCCCATCTGCACAGATGTGCGTCAGGAGGCTTGGGGTGGCAACCCCAGACAGCCTTACATTCCCCTCCTCCACTGGACTGGACTTCAGACAGGTTTCTTCCTTACAGTGGGCCCCTGATTTCCCTTTTCTCAGTATTTACTGTAGAAAACTTTTAACTGTAAGTTCTTTCTCTGCCCCTTGAGATTCAATCTTCTTTCAGCCTCTGCCAGTTTAATGACCCATGCATGTCTTTCTTGAGGACTTGGGAGCATCCCTTTGAAATGTCATCACCAAGAAGGATAGGACCCCTGTTTCCCAGGGTCAGTGGGAGGGTGAAAGCCTCACTTCAGCGAGTGCCAATCAGCAAACACGCGGGGCCTGACCACACTGACCATCCTGGCCTGGCATCCTCCAGTATTTTCTGGCAGCTCACCCCAGGGCTAAACACTCTCCTGCTTTTTGTTCAGTGGAACAAAGTCTGTTGCAATCACCTTGACCCATCCTGTAAGAGTGTTGAACAAAGTCTTCCTTGCTCATCTAGCTCTGTCCAGTGCAATTTCTCTTTGACAGTTTTGTCAGTGTCTGCATTTCTAGTATGCTCCCTGGTGATGGTGATGATGCTGGTCTCCGGGCAGCACTTTACCAGGAACCCACTCTCATGTGGAGCCCTCACGCTGCTGTGCCAACGGGGAACAGTGGGGCCATTTTGGAAAACCATCTGGCAGCTTCTGCTAAGGTTAGAAACACGCTTAGAATATGACCCAGCCCTCTCATGTGAAAATGCACGTCCACACAAAGACTTGTATGTCAGTGTTTATAATAGCTTTACTGGTAATGGCCCGAACTAGGAATCACCCAAATGTTTCTCAACAGCAGAACACATAAACAAATTTGAATATAGCCACACTATGTAGAATGCTCCCCAGCAATAAAAGGAATGTGCTACTGACCCACAGAACAACATGGATGCATTTCTTTTTTTAAAAAATTTTTTGGAAAGGTTTTATTTATATATTTGAGAGAGAGCATGAGTGGGGGGAGGGGCAGAGGAAGAGGGAGAAGCAGACTCCTTACTGAGCAGTGGAGTCCGACTTGGGGCTCGATCCCAGAACCCTGGCTTCATGACCTGAGCCGAAGGCAGACGCTTAACCGACTGAGCCACCCAGGCGCCCAATACAGTTGCATTTCAAAAGCATAAGTGAAAGAAGCCAGACACCAAAAGCACCATATGATTCCATTTGTAGGCAATTCTAGGACAGGCAAAACTGTAGTGCTAGAAACATCGGTGGTTGCCTTGGTCCAGGGGTTAGGTGACAGGGGATTGTCTGGAAGTGGACGTGAGGGAACTTCTGGGGCAATGGGAGTATTCCATGTCTTGGTTGGCATGGTGCATATATGACTGTGTTTCCCAAGCTAATAAAACTGAACACTTAGAATGGGTGGAATTAGTGTGTAAATAATGTCTCTATAAACATAGGGGAAAAGGTGAGTCATTGAGCCTGAATACCAACAAAGGCTGTTGGAAGAATCTCAGTGGTGAGAGCCCAGGTCTGGAAGCTGGACTCTGAGGTCAGGTCCCAGCCCTGCAGCTTCCCATATGTGTGACTTTGGGCAAGTTAGATTTGTAATCTACCAAACGGAGAAAGTAGTATATACCTTCTAGGGTGTCCCTGAGGACTAGTTGGACGTCTGCATGGAAAGCACTTAGAAGGGTGCTTGTCCCTCTGTGCTCTAGGAGGTCACCTCTCTCATCATATCCTATGGGCTGCCAGCCAGTTTCTCGAGTCTAGGGGTGAAGGGCAGCCTCTCTGGGGAACGAGAGGAGATGGAATTGTATGGATGTCCTGTCTTAAAAGGGTCCAGTCTGAAAGCAGATTCCCAGTCTAGAGATGAGGGAGAAGCTGCCTGCAATTTGTAGAGAGAGACATTGTTTTCCTAATATGCAGATCAGCCTGTCTTCTTCTAGAGAACCTTCACCAGATATTTGGGATGCTGGGGTTTATAAAACCTTGGCCATCTCGAGCAGAGTCTCCCAAACAGCCCTCCTCTGAATCACTGCCTCACTGGACACTTGGAGAAAGGATTTATTGTTCAGAAAAATTTGGAACTCACTAGATTAAATGGGAGTTTAAAAGGGTTTCTTTATTGCTGAATTCTTCAATCCTCCTTTTGCTGATGTACGTTGTAAATCTGCAAAAGGAGGATGAGCTAGGCAGTATTTTCCAAACTTATTTGAATTTGTCATTTCTTTTTCATAGAAAATCTTGCACAGAACAGAGTCTGGGAGAAAGAGGGGCTCTGGAGACATGTAGATTACCTTTGTCTACCTCTCTGCTAGCAGGGTTCTGGAAGCCAGAAATGCCCTGGTTTCATCAGGATGAAACAATTCAGGGAGAACAGACTTCCCTAGAGAAAAGAATCCACGTGGCAAGTGACAGTGGACCTTGTCCTTCTGGTGGAAGGATTTCTCACTCACTCACCAAGGCATCTCATGGAGCCTCTGGGCCCGCCTAAGTGCATCTGTGGGAGCCATGGGGCAGGTGCATCTGAGTGAGCACACCTTATTGGTTGGAGTTGTCTGTTGTTTCAATCAGTTGCTTTCATTGTGAATACCGTCTCATTTTATACTTTGTAATAATTCCGCCATGCTCAGGAGTTGTCTACACAACTCGACTCTCTGGGTACCAAAGTTTCCTGCCACCAAAGAATTTGTGCTTGAAATGTCTTCCAGCAAACTCACTCTTTTGGAGTTAAGTGATTTCTAACTTTCCTGAAGATCTGAAGGTTATGGGGAAGTGATGCCATCTTTGGGCTCCAGCCCGAGTGTCCCCTCCTGTCAGCCCCTGCCTCGCTAGGGACATGATTCTGTCTATGCATCTGTCCCTGGTCATCTCACCTGCTACTCTAAGTATTTTTTTTAAGAATATTTTTCTCCAAGCAAATATATTTCCTTTCCTAAAAGTATTTCTTTTCTTTTCTTTTCTTTTTTTTTTTTTTTAAGATTATTTATTTATTTATTTGATAGTGAGAGGGGGAACATAGGCAGGGGGAGTGAGAGAGGGAGAAGCAGGCTTCCCATGGAGCAGGGAGCCCAATGCGGGGCCCGATCCCAGGACCCCGGGATCATGACCTGAGCCGAAGGCAGACGCCCAACAACTGAGCCACCCAGGCGCCCTCCTAAAAGTATTTCTGAGCCAGCTATTAAAAAGGTTAACATTTCCTCCAGTGTATCAGTTAAGATCAGCCTGAAGGCAGAAGCAAATTCAATATCTAAAGTAGGAGGAGACTCGCTGTGCAGAATTTAGGCGTATACTGCTATTTTGAGGCTGAGGGAGTGAAGATCAGGGAGGTCATTTTCAGGAAATCTCTGAGTGCAGAGATTGCTGGAAGTCTCACCTCCTACAGCATTCAGGTGAGAGGTGGGGGGATTCTTGGAAGGATGCCCAGAGATGCCTGGAGGTGCTGGTAACCATTGAGAGGTGAGGCCGAACCCCACTACTGTTTAATTGGCAACATACAAGCAAAGAGTCCATGGCCTTCTCTTTGCATTCTGCCTGCAAATTCTGCGTGAGTGCCCCTCGTTGAGGGAATCCGATTGGAACCTGAGTGGAAAGGGAGTTTGGGAGATGTAGTTTCCTGTACAGGGGATACCTTAGCAGGGGAGGAGGGTGCTGAGGATCAGTAAGCAATATGTCACATCCCCGCTTGTTTAGATATGATTCCAGGAGGTAAAGAACAGGGCAGGGGCATCCGGGCAGGTAGAGCGAGACCCCAGCTCAGGGACCAGCCCGGTCTGAGAGAAGCCGGGGGGACCTCTCTCACGAGAGAGGGCTGGGAATTCCGATGGTGACAGGTTGTGGGGACCCTTGGACCAGCAGACCGTGACTAGACACATCACCAGGAAGATGTAGCTGGCAGGGGGGAGGGGGCGCTGGAGGGCTTCCTCACCGGGCAAGAGACAGCTGTCCCCCCAAGCCCCACTCCAGCCCCTGACCGCTCCCTCCCCCGGATCTGGGTTCTAGGTTTGGAATGTCCTCCTGACACCGTCACTGAGGGCGTGATACAGTGTCCGAGAGGACATAGTGTCCTCTGGGTGGGAGTAGTCAGGGCAGTTCCAAAGCCCTAGGCTTTCATTTTTGTGGGCCTGCCACCAATTTATCGGGGTCTTGAGCAAGGTCACAAGAAAACAGCCTCTTCCTCGATGAATTGCTGATGCGCAGTATCTATTGTTGCATTTGGCAAAATAAATCTGTTTTTACAGGCTGTTTGCTTTTGAAAATGAAAGCTCTTGGAAATTACATTTGGTTCAATTTTTCTGTCACCCTTTCAACAGTGATATGTGAGTGTTCTTGGAGATCGATGCTTTCCTCATTGGGCCCCCATTCTAACCCCATCAGCCATTAGTCAACCAGCCCATCCCACCAAGCTCGGAAGGGTGGTGCTCCTTTTGGAAAACCTGGTAGGAATCAAGGACTAGAAGGTTTTGTATTTCCCGCCACTGAGCCTGGGTCCTGCTGCAGTACCTCTGTGCACATAGGTGCACTCAACGGATTACTCACTGAATCTAAATTGTAGACGAATTTTAGCCCATAGCTATAGTCAGCCACTCCCCACCTGTGTATGGTAGATTTTAAAAAGCTTTGCATGTTGTTCACAGATTCAACAGCCTGTTAGTGAGACTGCTGTGTTGCCTTTAATTTGATTAAATGAAATGCCTCTTGAGACTATTGATTGAATGCTTATGATGTGCGTGTTCCGTGGTAGTGTGGGGTGAGGGTCGGAGTGTCCCCACGCCCACTGTCCATGCCGGCCACGGTGTGAAAACCTCAGGGACAACCCTGCCCGCTGAGAAGGGGAGGCATCAGTTCCTACATTTTGTTCAGATGATAAAATTAAATCTGAGCCAGTTTAAGGGGCTGTGTGCCTCCAGAGAGCTGCTCCGTGGCGACAAAATTGGTGGCCACACAGGGTGGCCACATTGCTAACATCTAGACAGGTTTTATCAGAACTTTGTAATTTTTTTTAATTTGAATTCAGTTAACCAACGTGTAGTACATCATTAGTTTTTGATATAATGTTCAATGATTCATTAGTTGCATATAACACCCAGTGCTCATCACATTTTTAAAATCATCATTAAAGGTGTTTCTTGAACCCTAACTAGTATGTAGCCAGAAGGGTGGATAATCTGTCTGTTTTGTTACATATATTCTCAGTGAATTTTGTTTTAAGATTTTATCTATTTTTTTGTGTGAGCGAGAGAGCGAGAGCGAGGAGAAAGCACGGGTAGGGAGAGGGACAGAGGGAGAAGCAGACTCGGGGCTCGATCCCAGGACCCTGGGACCATGACCTGAGCCAAAGGCAGACGCTTCACCGACTGAGCCACCCAGGAGCCCTAGTCTCAGTGAATATTACACATAAGTTTGTGAAGAGTCTCTCCCTCCCTCCTTTCCTTCTTCTCTTTCTCCCTCCCCCCTCCATTTCTCTCTCTCTCTGTCTGTTTCTCTGTCTCTGTCTCTCTCTTTGTCTTTCTGACTGTCTCTGTCTCTCTATCTCTGTCCATGTCTCTCCCTCCCTCCCCCACTCAGTGAACACTTCTCTAGCTTTGGCTGGTGTCACAAGAAGATGACTCGGCACCAGCCTCTCTGAGAGCTCACGCTGCTAAACACACCCCTCTGGTCTTTGTGGTGCCCCGAGGCCACAAGATCCGTGGCTGTTGGTTTTTGTGTGTTTCCCTCCAGACTTCAAAGGATTCAGTTCTCCACTATCCCAGGACTATGCTTCAGTGTTTCAAGGCCACTGCCTATAGCTGCCTTCTCTTTTGGGGTCTTTCTAGCAGCCGGATGGTCAGCTGCCCAGAGGTTTTGCTTTCATGGGTGACCCCAACAACTGTTCAATGAGAGCCTGCCCCACACAGGCTCTGTTCTAGAAGCCGAACAAGACTGGCGGGAATCCTGCCACCACAGAGTGCTTGCTCTATTGGGAGGAGTCACACGAGGGACTAATAAGTAAGAAAAGTATTTGGTATAAATAAGTATATAAATAATTATTAGTATTTATATGGCAATAAATGCTATGGATAAACAAGGCAGAGAAGTAGGGTGAGGACCACGGGGGTGGGTCATGTGCTATTTAAAATAGGAAAATAGAAACTGCGGTGGTCAGGGAAGCCTCAGTAAGTTGACATCTGAGTGGAGACCTCGAGGAGCATGGGAGCAGGCCACGTGCATACATGGAACAGACTACTTGGGCAGATGGAACAGCAGGTGCAGAGGTCCTGGGGTAGGGCAAGCTGGCCTGCTCCTGGAATGGCAAGGGGGCCTGTGTGGCTGGGGTGGATTTAGGAGGGGTGGAGAATTAGCAGTGAGGTCAGAGAGAGAAGGGGTGAGAGCACTTAGGGGTTTATAGGGCTTTGTATGAACTTTGGTGTTTCTTCTACGTGGGAAGCTGTCCTAGGCTCTGCCTGACTGCTAGCCAGATCCTTCTCTGGGTGGGGAGTTTTTTCTTACAAGATCCCGCATACATTAGACCCTGACTTGACCCAGGGGAAGGCCAGGCATGTTGACCAGAGTCAGCAGTTCCAGCAGAAAAGACTCTCCCTTGATTTGGGGCAAATTCTTTAGCTCTGTGAGCCTCAGCTTCCTCACCTATAAAACAGGCATTATACCAATAGTACCCACTTGTAGGGCCATTTTTTCTGGCTGTTCAGCCTCTGCAACTCCTTTCTGGGTTTGGGAAATTCTCTTAGGATTTTTAAAAATTCTCTGAGGAGTCTCAAAAAAAAAAAGCAGAGCCTGCTTCCCCCAGATCTTTGCTTTCCAGTCTGTCTGCAGGCAGAGGGGGGCAGGATTGCAGGGTTCTTGTCTCCTGGAGTCGAAGAATGAATCTCGCAGACACAAAAGGATGAAGGGAAGTGGATGTTTATGAAGATGAGCGCAGAAAGGAAAGAGAACAAGCTCTCTAGAGTGAGAAGCTTCCCGAATGGGTGGCCACTGGGGGCTGTCAGGTGTTTTATTGAGAACTGACCAAGAAGCTTGTGGCCTAGAGATTCTGATGGTTTGAGCAAGGACTATCAATAACACCCTTAATGGCTCACTTCCTTGAGGTCTGGCCATTTTCTGTGATTACAATAGGGCTGCCAAAAAAATACACTCCCTAACATCCAGGTCCAGGTGGTATGGTATGTGCCCTCATTTCTGGTTTTGTTTGCCTCAGCACTTCTCCACATCTGGGGTTTCTGTGAGCCTGGTCACGTAGTCCCCTGTGTGAGCCAAGTCAGGGGAGTCAGGGGTCTCCTCTCTCTCCTTGCCTAGACCTTAACCCTTTCCTGACTCCAGAGCGCAGGGAAGGGAGTGAGTTTCCATTAGTGAGACATGGCAGCTATCATACAGGGAAGTGTGTGTGTGTGTATGTGCGTGTGCACGTGTGCATGTGCGCGCGTGTGCGCGTGCATGTGTATGTGCGCGTGTGCATGTGTGCGCGCGTGTGCATGCCTGTGTGCGCGCGCGTGTATGTGCGTGTGCGCGTGTGTGCATGCCTGTGTGTGCGTGTGCATGCCTGTGTGCATGTGTGTGTGCATGCCTATGTGTGTGCGCGCGTGTATGTGCGCGTGTGTACATGCCTGTGTGTGTGCGTGTGTGCGCGCATGTGTGTGCATGTGCATGCCTGTGTGCGTGTGTGCATGTCTGTGTGTGCATGCCTGTGTGCATGTGTGTGCGTGTGCATGCCGGTGTGCATGTGTGTATGTCTGTGTGTGCATGCCTGTGTGCGTGTGTGTGCATGTGTGTGTGTGCACATTTGTGTCTGTGTCTTCCATGGGCAAGTCTCCATGATAGGTGTTGTCAGACTTCAGAAAGGTTGCTCTTTCCCCAGTTTCTCCGTGCAAAAGACCCAAGTTGCTGCATCAGCAGAAATCCTGACTCTTCCATGGATTTCTAGGGCCGTTTCTTTCGTACTGGAAATCAGAATGTCCTATCGGCATGGACATCCTCTGACCTGGGTAATTTGTTCCAGAAATGCGGGTGCAGCTCCACCTCGGGCTAAGTTGAAAACTGGAGGTACATTCCCGCTGCCATGTGTCCTCATAGCAGCCTGCCCTCCCTCCCGTGACAAGCCACCGATCCCTTGTGACGGTGACTGCAATCCCCTTTATGTGTGTGAACACCTCTAGCCTCTGCTTGATCCGTGGCCTCGGACTTTAAACAAAGTAATGAACAACACTGAAATCGTGCAAGGGGATGCAGGAAGAAGTTCAGCGAACAGAGAAACAATTTAAGAATGAAAGAGGAACTCTTTTTCCTTGTGGTCACCCGCCTCCCAGCCGATTCTCCCCAGTCCTTCAAACAGCGTTGCATGGCCTCCATACCACCTGCTGGTCCTCGGGAACAGACATGCAAGCAGCTGAATTTACTGAAGGATTAAAAAAAAAAAGATTAAAGATTTATTTATTTATTTGAGACAGAGAGAGAGAGAGAGAGGGAGAGTGAGCACAAGCGGGGATGAGGGGCAGAGGGAGAGGGAGAAGCAGGCTCTCTGCTGAGCAAGGATCCCGATGCGGGACTCGATCCCAGGACCCTGAGATCATGACCTGAGCAGAAGGCAGATGCTTAACCAACTGAACCACCCAGGCGCCCCTCTTGAAGGACTTTTTGAGGCTCTCATGGAAGACACGTATTGGAAAGATATTTGGTATCTTAGCCCTAAGTCAAAGGGCTGACACCAAAAAGAAGGAATTCCAGACCCTTGCAGCGGGTTACTGGGGAATAGAGTCTCTCACCTCTCCATCACCCGTTGCCTCTAAATCAGCCAGAGGAGAGTGCCGACGTCAGAAGGCCAGGCTGCGGCGGAGGTGCAGGAGAGTCATTAAGCTGTACCTTTCATCGGATTAGCTGCTGTGGACTTGTGCCTACAAGCTGGACTGGGCTGGGAGCAGGTGTTTGTAATCCCCTATGGCACAAACACCTCCGTTCCCCAACGTGTCCTGTGGGTTTGGCATCCGATGTATGTCACTGCAAGAGGAGGAGCCTGGAGGATTAGGGGTGGCTTATCCCAGTGCAGAAGCCAGAGGGGACCAGGGCTCTAGAGACCCTAGACTGGAGCGGTGCCCCTCGTAGAGGTGGTTGGGAGCACTTTCGGCACTGAGCACAGAGCGTCCAGGAGAGGCCAGCTGCCCCGTTCCGTAGAGGGACTCAGGCAATGGGATGTAGAGGTCCCTGTTCTAGAGTTGGAACTCTGTTTTCACCTCGCACTATCCTACTAGGATGGGGCCCAGCTTCGAGGTGTACAGATTGTCAGGGACACCCTCAACCTCAAACAGGGGGCCTCCACCCACCTCGCAGGTGGACTTTATTGCATGCTCACTTGGGGCCCGGCACCGTGCCAGCCAGACTCCGTGTTATGAAGTGGAGCTGTAAGTCATGCCCTTGCACTGACTGCAAGCTGGAACACAGACCAGCTACCAGGTCTGGCTGCATCCTAGAGACATTGGCAGAATGCACAAACACGGATGTGTGTGTGTGTGCATGCCTGTGTGCAGAGTCTCCGGGGGTGGGGAGTCCCAGGGTTCGTCTATGGTTAGAACTGTTTGGAAATGAGTGAATGCATTTGCATGTGGTCATAGGGGTGGCTCACATATTTACCCAACGGAGCTGGACTAGGAGGGCTAGGAGAGGGGTAGTTAAGTGTTTATACGGGACAGGGAGAGAGGAAGATTTCGAGCCAGGCAGCATGCAGCAGGTACTTGAGGTGAAGGTCAGGGGCCGGTGGGAAAGAAGCTGTTTGGGAGGCATGGCAGAAGCATGGAGAGGGTGGGTGCCCCGCTGGGCAGCGGTCTGTCTCATGGTTTGGCCCAGGTCGGATGCTGTAGGAAGAGGAGCCCACGTGAGGCGCTGCACTCGGGTCTAAGCTCTGAGCTGTTTCTCCTCCTGTCCCAAGGGGCCCTGCCTCAGTCACTGCTGGCTGTGGGACCTGGCTCTGAGTCAGTAAAGGGACAGGAGCCACAGGAAAGCTCCGTGTTTCCAGAATAACATGGGGTCACTTGCCCAAGGTACTGTCCAGCGATGGCTTTTTATAGGAAAAGGAAATGCCAACAGGACACCAGGCATGTACCCTGGACCAAAATGACCATCTTCACTTGACTTTGATATATGAGGTTCCTCTAATAGGGGACACAGCCATTCCTTTCTCAGGGAAAATAAGGGGCAAACTGCAAATGTCCGTGAGAGTGGGGAAAATGAGGGCTTGAATTCACATGCAGAAGAGAATGGCCAGTGTTTAGGTCCTTCCTTGACCATGGGCTTTGGTGAGACCGTGGGGACACAGAACATGTCATTCTCCCCATATTTATAATCAGTAACAAGTCTTTGGGAACCCAGCGACTTCCCCACTGTTATGAGGCTCCCAAGAACCAGGAACCACAGATAGATCTGGCCCTAAGGCTGTACTATGCTTCTCAGCCTGTATCGATTTAGGATTACAAACTCCATCAAATCTGTAAGCACTCTGCTACTATGGAGTGTGAGAGAAATGCTAATGACGGAGAATGGGCCCCCTTACGGGGTCTTCTTTATGTCTGGGTGAGAGGTAAATATAGCCAAAAGTTTGGCCTGAAGAGATGTAGCTATGACATTTTTAAAGTGAAAAGAAATCTAGACTTTTCACACTGTATAAGGATGAGGTTCTGGAGGAAACAGGACTCTGAAAGCACTAACATAGAATAAGTCATAATTAGCAACTTAAGAAAAATCTCTGTAAATGGCATGAAAAAGTGGGGATTAATAGCAATGGAATGAGCCAGTTGCCTTTGGAAGTGACACTGCTCTGGGAGCCCCGAGCTGTCTCTTGAGCAGGACCTTTAGGAGCAGTTCAAGCATGAGTGTGGGCTTCTCAGATGGGGCATAGGCAGGCCAGACTCGGCGTGCATGCATCTGGCAGCAGGTGCATCCGGCAGCAGGTATGTCCCATAGCAGGTGCGCCCGGCAGCAGGTGCATCCCACAGTAGGTATGTCCTGCAGCAGGTGCATCCTGCAGCAGGTGCCTCCCGCAGTAGGTACGTCCTGCAGCAGGTGTGTCCCACAGCAGGTGCATCACGCAGCAGGTGCATCACGCAGCAGGTGCATCACGCGGCAGGTGCATCCCGCGGCAGGTGTGTCCCGCAGTAGGTCAAAAGGCCAGAACGCTAATGTGGGCAATGACACC
Organism: Mirounga leonina; assembly: GCF_011800145.1. Classification (NCBI taxonomy): domain Eukaryota; kingdom Metazoa; phylum Chordata; class Mammalia; order Carnivora; family Phocidae; genus Mirounga; species Mirounga leonina. Next base: position 1,698,383 of record NW_023270680.1, read on the forward strand.
ACGAGTTCTTCTTTTGTTTGTTTTTGCAGTAACAGTGGAGATTTTCAGTCCCCAGGAGGCCATCAGGATGGGGCGAGGCAGCACCACATCCCAAGCACGTGCAGGGCTTACGTGGGGACACTGAGCCCCCTTCCCGCACTGCAGCCTTTCCCCCTGTAGGCGCCCTCCCAGGCTGGTGGCAGGTCCCACTGCGTGGTGGGTGCCGAGAGAACACCTCGGCAGTGGGTTGTCCTGTAGGATTCCCTGCACGGGTTTATCAGCCCTGAAGGACCTGCTTTGTCACGAGTCCCAGTCTGCCTCCTAAAGCCTAGCATGGGTCTCTTTCATTTGCAGTATCAGCGGCTCTAACAACTATCACATATACTGAGGTCCTGGGCGTTGACTAAGGTGATGGGGTGCAGGGACCTGGGGCCCCACGCATGGCCGCTCGGCTGCTCCACTCATTCTTTTGCTCATGCATTCAACTAGCGCTGGCCGTGCGAGGGGTCCCTACATGGTGCGCACTGTGTAGATGAGGAAACAGAGGCCCAGAGAAACGGGGACTTGGATAAGGTAAGTTCAGCTGGGCTTCGGGACCTCGGTGTCTGCTCGTGTGCTCTGCTTGCCCCTCCTGGTCCACTCTCCCTGAACCCGTTCTCACACCTGGCTCTGCGCCTCCCTGGATGGCATTTCCCCGCCTCTTCATCCTGTGCCTTTCAGCTGTTCCCTGTTGACGAGAGCCCAGACAGGACCGGAAGGTGGCAGAGAGGGCAGGCCCTTGGCTGCCCTGGGCGTTCCTTGCTGGGTTGTGGTTTGGCAGGATTTGCATTTCTCTGCCTGTGGACAAACCCTTTCTTGCAGTGAAAGCTCTCGCTCGGTCCAGATGGCCAACCCCTCTCTTTCCACTTCAGGCCGGGGATTGTCGGCGGCTTCCTCACGCCATCGGTTCTGGGCTCATTTATCTTCCTTTGTTGGTTTCTCTCAACCTTGCCACCAACGTTGGGAATACCCCCTCATCAAACTTCTTCATTGGCTGTTTTCGGGTGTGATGTTGCCCGTCAGCATCCTGACTGGCATAATCAGTGGTACCCAAGCTCCCCCCAGTGAGTAGGACTTCAACATGGGACCCTCGGATTGTGTGCTCACATCTGGGATGAACGCAAGGATTATGTCCTCACTGTGAAACAATGACTTCGGACAGAAATCTGCTGAACCCATGAGAAAGGCAGGCCGGACGACAGTGGGGGCGTTGTGTCCAGGGCTTCATACTATTTTCAGTATTAGGCAGGAATGCAGGCAACCTGACAAAATCAAGGCATATAAATAGACCTTGTTTCATTCATTCTCAATGTGCCAAGTTCTAGCAGTTCCACAGGGGTATCTGGTCTAGAGGAAGGACCACAGATAGGACTTCGAATCAGAAGAAAAAGAGCTCCAGTTCTGCTTCCTCTAGTAATGTACTCTGTGGCCTTGGGAAATTGCTCTGTTCTAGCATTTTGAATGTTCTACAATTCCATGTGAATGCAAGTTACTTCAATTCTTGAATTTCTCTTTTTAGCTACTGCCCAACTTAGAAAGCAGCTCTGTCTCAATATTTCCTTAGACATATTTTAAAAGCTTTTTATGACTTATCGGAAATAATGCTGTTACAGAATGAGAAAGTACTGGAAATGCTGCCGGCTTTCTCTGCTGGAGATGGTTGCACTTGACACTGTGGTGATGTTTTTAGGCTGGGAAGCCAGCAAGACTCTGTGCTCTGAACCAAACCAGTTTAGTCCAGTCTCAGCCACTTTACTCACTGACACTGAGAGATAGTCCTCATCAGCTCAAAGAGAGAAGTGGCTCAGAGAAGGGGCCATGTCCTGGTTGACGGTATGACATTTTGGTTCCCTCTGGGGCTGGGGGGGCATGGAGTCTACAGAAGACCTCCAGAAGACTGATAGTGAGTCTACAGGAAGAGCAAATTTATTTCTGAAGGTCCAGACTTACATTACTCATACAGATCAGCCCCTCGCATGCATTACCCAAGATCATGCTTTACCCTCTTTATAATAATTATGTAGGAAAATATCAATACTTGTTGTAACAATCACAAATGACTTTGAGTTGAAGGTAGGACTTCAGCTGAGCCTTTGTGAAGAGTGTACCAGACCCCATCTGGGGATGCTCTCCAGCTCCTGGTGGTTACTGTTCTTTGGGAGCTGCCCAAAGAGAGGTAAGGGGCTTGCGCTTTCTGATGCTTCTCGTCCTCTCCACTCACTTGCTACTGCTGACGGATTTGGGGGAAAGCATCATTCCCATATCAGGACGATCCCATTCATGTTCCCAGGAGCTTTAATCTGTGGTGGTGAGCCTGGAGGGTGCTGGAGCTGAGGCACATTGACATAGTGGCCTGGGGGGCAGGCTACATGGTGGCACCTTCCAAAGTCCCAAAGCAGTTCTGGTCCAGTCTTCCTGCAGTCTGTCTGCTTAGCCCTTCCTTCAAATCTGAGATACCCCTGATTTATTTCTCCCTTTCTCTCTCATCTATCTATCTATCTATCTATCTATCTATCTATCTATCTATCTATCTATCCATCCATCCATCCATCCATCCATCCATCCATCCATCTTTTCTTAGAACTTCAACATGGGACCCTCTCTCTTTCTATTTATTGATACAAAAAACATACTTATTTAGTTTGTGAGAGTCCTCTCTTACTTGGATGATGGAGAGGAAGTCAGCAGGGTTCTGGTGGGCCTGTGAGCCTCTAGAGTGAGGTCATTCTTCTCGATAGCCCCTCAACAACCTAAGGTCATGTGTGGCACATTTTTGCCTTCGACTCATCAGAATCACCTTCACATGATTCCATTTCCTCTTGCCCAGTCTTACTAAACGTTGTGGTACAGCTCAGCCTCCTCACACCATGCCCTCCTTGAATGCTTGCTTGGACTGTTCGTAGAGCTTTCTCCCCATCCCTCAGTATGGGCTCTGTGTGTGCCGTTCCGTCTGCTGCTGGGCCAGCTTAATTTCTACACATTTTCCAAATACATTTCAGCTCCCAGGGTGCCATACACTTGTTCTATTACACTTGGCACAATTGTAATCTGTATTTATTTGATATGTATTTATTTATTATTTATTGAGAAATGGTTGTCTCCCCATGGCTCTCTCTCTCTCTCTCTCTCACACACACACACACACATCCCTGAGTTTTCCTCTTTGCTCCCTATCAAAAGCTGTGATGAAATAATCATATCTGCTATCCCTCTTCCATCCTCTACCACCAAACTGCAGCTAATGTGATCTTTCTTAGTATTTATCTTTGCTCTTTTGTTACTTGATTTGTTAGCTTTAAATTATATTTTCTGAATTGCAGCTCTTATAGTTGAGGTGGTCAGTATTTTTTTTCTATCCCCTTCTTTATTTCTAATTTTTTTTTTTTGTTGTTGTTGGTTGCATTGTTTCTACATTGTGGGGCACATAACCTTGTATGGTGTTCTGTCTGTAAAGCTCACGTTTGTTTTCGACTTCATTTGATGGGTAAATGTCGCTGAGGCTCTTCATGCCTCACTGGCTTTCATTTTCCTAATCATTGTGAAGGTTGGCTAAAGTCCATGCTCTCACGGTTTCCTCAAGGAAGACTCAGGAGAAATATTATTTGAATTCTTTCCTGTTAACAACTTCTGTTTGTAGTCTTTATAAAATGAAGGACTCTTTGGCTGGATATATAATGCTTGATTTACACTCTTTACTTGAGGACCTCATCTTCTGACTTCGAATTTTGCTGAGGCAAGCCTGATTTCTCCCCCCTTAGTAGTGACTTTATTTTTTTGTCTGGCAGCCCAGAGCATGCTTTTTTTATCTTTGAAGTTTGATAACTTTAATAGCATATGTCACAGGGCCAAGAACTCTGGGTTAATTATCTCTGGTACACTGGGCTTCTTTTAAATGTGTATATATAAATCTTTATTTCTGGAAAGAGTTCTAAAGTTCTAAATTTAATTTTTTCCATCAGTTTCATTTTCTTTTTTTAAAAATCCAATTATGCATCTTTTGGTTCTCCTTTGCTCATTTTCTATATGCATCCTCTTCTCTCTAGGTTTTTAAAACCCAGCCTTTGTTTTCATTTTATTTAATTTGCTTATATTTATTTAACGTGCCCCTACATCACTTAGATGTCTGCCAGTGTCTTATTTGCCTTTATTCTTATTCCAATTTCACCTTAATTTCTGTGGTTTTATTCGTTCTCTGATTTATTTCTAGAGTTTGCCCACCAATGATTCATTTTTTTCTTACCTTCTAATTCTCTTTCCTGAATTATTGCATGTCTGATGCTCTTCCTTAGAGGCAATTTTTAAGATTAAAAAAAATGCATGTGAAATATTAGGCTGCTATTTTCAGTTCTTCTGTGGAAAAACTTCTCTGGTTAGTGTTATTTTTCTAACACCTTTGATTGCTCTTTTCCTGACTTTTTCTTACAGCATCTGTGTTTGGATTATTTTGTATTACTTATCCAAAGTGAGTTATGCTTTCCTAGAGACATGAGGGTCTTCTAGGCTCTTCTCTGCTGCCTCTGAGGGAAATTGTTCTTGAAAATAAGACTCAGTCTGTGTGGTGAGCTTTTGACTTTAACAGCAGGTAATTAGTGCATTGTTGTGGGTTGAATAAATAAGTGGTTCTAGCAAAGTGTCTGATAAATGCATTCATTCTCAGTAGAAAACACCTTCATGTGGATTTTCAGGAACTGGATTGGAGCTTTCTTTTCTATCAAGATGATTAAGCCTCAGGGAAAAAATAATAAATTAAGAACATGGTCTATAATATATATGGCTTATTGTACATGCAAAAATAACTTAAAAGCGTATTAAAAAGATAAGTCTAAAATCTCTTCTCTGTTTACAAAATTAAAAATCAGAGATATGAAATGTAGTAAACACATAATTAAAATTAGCCTCCCTGTCTATATTGTGACTAGGTAATGGAAGCCAAAGAGCCAGAGGGGAAGTGAAAGAGCATGAGAAGGTGGGTTAGTTGCCTAGATCTATAGCCAAGGGCTGGGACCGAGTGCCTCGAACAACAGAGTGCCTGCACTGGGGCAGCAAGTCCAGGATCGAGGTGTCTGCAGGGGTTTTGGTTTCTTCTGAGCCTGGTGTGTAGATGCTGTCTTCCCGCTGTGTCCTCACATGGTCCCCCCCCTGCAAGTCCGTGTCCCAATCTCCTCTTCTTATAAGGAAACCAGTCATACCAGGTCAGGGCCCACCCTACTGACCACACATTACCCTAATTACCTCTTTAAAGACCCTCCTTCCAAACATGGTGGGGTTCTGGGTTACTGGATATTCATACAGCGTATAAATTTTGGGGAGGACACAATTCAGCCTATAATAAAGGAGAAAGAGGCATCAAGAAAGAAAGACAAACTGATAGAAAAGAAAAAGGCAGAGATGCATTTGGTGAGCACGTGTGGGATCCTCTGCAGGCGGCTAAGGGGGGATTATGGTTGCTCTCGTTTCAAAGAGAGAGAAGGGGCCATGCTGATGGAATGTTACAGAGGATCACTTTGCAGCGTAGCCGCAATGTGGTCTTTCCTGATGCTGCCATGTGCAGAACTGAGTGTGTATGAAGTGTCCAGCAAAACCATGATATTAATATAGATGACAGAGAAATCAGGGACAAAGCAAGAGCCAGTGACTAATCTACAATCATGAAGATGTGGAAAACGGCCTGGACTCAGAGCCTGGAGGCCTGGCTTGTAGACAAATCTCTGCAGTCAAGCCAGGTGACCTTGGGCAAATTGCTTCTCCTGTCTGGGCCTCCATCTGTCGTTTGTATGACAAAGGGATAGACTTGCTGACCTCTTCTTTCCCACTTGGCTCCAGCAATTTCTTTATTCAAGTCATCTTTGGAGAGAAGGATGGACTGCATGTCTCCTGGCATCCAGTTGGACACCAAGTCATTCCTGCTTGACCATGTCTTTTCAGGGACAAGTTGTCCTTGGGGACGCCATCTTTGCCCAGGAGTTGTGCTGAGTGGGACAGTGACACTAGAAAAGGGCCAAAAAGGGACAGGGCCCTGGTGTTCAGGGCTCTGGTCTGCTCTTCTGCCCCTGAGGGATAGGCTGAAGCAAGACTCGCTCTTTCCACGACCAGCTCCTTCTAGCAGACCTCCTGGCTTCAGGAACTTTGGCTTGATTGCTGGAAGAAGTTTCTCAAGAATCACAAAAGGAGGAAAATGCTGTGGTCTCCATCTACATGTTGCCAACCAAATGCTCTTTCTTTTTTCTTTCTTTATCTTGAAGATTTCATTTTTAAGTAATCTCTACCCAATATGGGGCTTGAACTTACAACCCTGAGATCAAGAGTCACACCTTCCACCAACTGAGCCAGCCAGGTGCCCCCCAAATTCTCTTTCTAAAGCAAATCACATTACCCCTCTGTTTGCAGGCCATGTGTCTTGGCATGATGTCTGTATTTTGGGCCTCCTAAGGGTGGACGCCCTGTCTTATTAATCTTCATATCCTCAGCACTGAGAACAGGATGGGGCACAGGGCATAAACAAGAGCCTTGATGGAGGAGGACTGGCTGTGTCTCCAGCCTCATCCTTGGGCTCATCCTGCTTACAGGTCTGTTGGCCTTGAACCAGGGGCTGAATGGAGGAAGTAGACAGGGTGGGACAGTACTGAGTGAATGCAATTGACTCTGAAGACTCAGGCTTTCTTCGGGGCCATCAGTGGTTTAAATTAAGGTAGGTAGAATGTTTTCAAGCCTGGAAGTTCCCTTGCTGAGTGTTGCAGTGGTCATCCCACTTCCTGGGGCTCGTGTCCTCTGTCCCCTTGAGTATGGGTAGCACCATGACTGCTTCTCACCAACACGATGACGGAGGTCACTTCCAACAACATTGCAGAAGACTGTGTCTTCAGTCTTGCTGGTAGACTCTCCGCCAGCTCTCCTTCTGCTGGCTTGGATGGATAAGTGGCCATATGGAGAGGCCCACATGACAAGGGGCTGAGGGTGGCCTCCAGCCAACACCCAGGAAGGAGCTGTGGCCTAGGTCCTGACTCACGAGGAACTGAATCCTGCCACCAACCAGGTGAACTTGGAAGCAGAGGTGAGCCTTGGAGGAGACCCAGCCCTGGCTGATACCTTGATTGCAACCTAGTGGGACCCTGAGTGGAGGAGCCTGCTGAGCCATGCCCAGACTCCTCGCCAAGAGAAATGGAGACAGTGAACATGTTGTTTAAGCCACTAAATTTGTGGTGATTTGTCTTCCAGTGAAGAAGGTACTCGGGATTGGCCACACTTGAAGTAAAGGGCACAGTCCTTTAAGACCGCCAAGTCTTTTTTTTTTTTTTAAGACTTTTTAAATTTATCAGAGAGAGAGAAAGAGAGAGAATGAGCAGCGGGGAGGGTCAGAAGGAGAGGGAGAAGCAGACACCCCACTGAGCAGGGAGCCCGACGTGGGGCTCGATCCCAGGACCCTGGGATCATCACCTGAGTCAAAGGCAGACACTTAACTGATGGAGCCACCCAGGCACTCCAAGACTGCCATGTCTTCCCAAGACTCTGACCCCAGCTGCAAGTTTGGGGGCTCCCAAGGCCAACCTCACTTCAGACAAGTGGGTACAGATTTGGGGGTTCCCACAACCACCTTCAGGTTCAATAATTCACTGGAATGACTCAGAACTCAGGAAAGCCCTGCACTTACAGTTTGGTCATAGCAAAAGGACACAAATTAGCTTCCATGTCCTGAGGGACACATTGCCTTCCCGGCATGGGTGCATGAGAGTGCAGAGTATTGGTAGCCAGGAGCTCATCTGAGTGTCTAGTCCAGAGATCTTCCTGGGGCTTCATCATGTAGGTACAATTGACTGATTCATTGCTTACATCCTCGGACTCCATCCCCAGCTCCCTCGCGCCCCCAGAGCTTGGGCTGATGTCATATGGCTCAAAGCCCAGCCCACTAATCACGCTGTGGACCTTTCTGGTGTGGCCAGCCCCCACCTAAGACTCTCAACTGCCCTCACCCTGGGTCACCTCACAAGTGTGAACTATCAGGTGTGGCCTAGAACTTAAAGATAGGCAAAAACTTGGTTTCATGACCTTGACTATCACACTCAAGCATTTTCTAATAAGTCCCTCCGAGAGTCATCCTACATTTGGGGGAATATAATTGTGTTTGACTAACAGTCGATTGAGACCCAGAGGTTTTACAACCCTGTAAAATTAGAGGTTAATTTGTGGAAAGCCGAAGAGGTGTGATATTTTTCTGAATAGCAGCAGAGATAATCTCAAGGGCTATGGTTGATTTACAGGATATTAACCAGCTATAAAAAACATATAACTCCACAATCTTATTTCAACATTTCTATTTCCTACTGATGGTATAATCCCAGGTTTTCATGTCCTGATTCAATCAGCTCTTTGATTCTGTAGTTTTTCATTTCCTCATTAAGGAGTTTAAAATTCTGACACCGGCTCACGATGTTTGTGTGAGCTGTGTTTTTACCAGTAGCTTAGGGAAGCCTTTGATCGAAGGGGTTAGAAAGGGAGTGCACCTGCTTTAAAGCCATGCTGTCTTAGCGAGCGCACTGGCTCAGCCCAGTTGGCATGTGATTTAGGAGTGGCTGGTAGAGGGAGGGAGGGAGGGAGGCTGGTAGAGGTTTCTGGGAGGGGACAATGCCCCTCACCCCCTTGCACCCCGCTGCCTGACCCTGGGGCTCCTGCTCTGCTCTCCTCCCTCCCCTCTTCCTTAGTTCCTCCCTCCTCTTCCCTCCTATCCTTTGTTCTCTTTCTGTTTTCTTTCATTCCCCACATCTTTCTGCCCCCTCTCTCCTCACCTTCCCTGAGCTCATTCCTCCCTGCAGGTTACCAGGCTGAAACCCTGATTTCTCTACCTTGCGGGCGCTGTTTCTGATCCCAGGAAATCAGAGATGCATGTAAGGAGTAATTGTCCATTTCTAGAAGTATAGCAAAGGATAATGCCCAATTTAAAACTGGTTCATTCAATCCTCATGTATCGCTCCCTGGCACAGAGTGTGATCTGTCTACGTGTCCTTAACTGTTCCCACAGATCAGGGCGAAATAGAAGTAGGGCAGCAAGGAATAAATTATAGGAAGAATGAAAATATACACAGGACCTCTGTGATTTTGTCTGAATCAAATGCCAGATTCTAATCAATATAATGTATTTTTTATTATTAAATAGCCCATTATAATATAACAGAGCAATAAATACTGATGAAAATGTTCCCAGCAAGCAATTCCTTTTGGATTAATGACTATTTGATTATAGAATGATTCGGCTTTTAATTTACACCAGCACTTGATGTGTTCCTGTTAACTTAATATTCTCCCAGTGCTAAGTGCAGCCCAGTCAGAGACCATGATGAATGCGCACCACCGGGGGACTTCATTAAGCGGCAACTCCGGTGTGGGGCAAGCGGGTTCCACGGCCTGCAGGCTTCTGGATCAATCCACACCGAGCCTTGCTGTTGCTGGGGCTGCTGCTTGGCCAGCCAGGCCCTGGGGTTGGAGCACTACTCTGTGCTTTGGCACCCTTTCTTCCCTTCTTTTATCTGTGGACTCTGCGTGACACGAATACCCACCCAGGGCATTCTGTCATTCAAAAGAACCTCTTTACGAGCCATGGCTAAGTGCCAGGCACGCACTGTTTAACGGCAGTATTGAAAAAAGTCACAACAGAACAAGAATCCCGGAGGAGTATGTGGTCTTGAAAGGAGACAGCGATTCCCACGAACAAGGGATTGGCTTCACCTACCACCCGCCCCCCTCTCTCCCTCTCCCCCAGCTGCCCCCAGACTCCCCTTCTAGCTGCTGGGGCAGAGCAGGGGAGGGTCTCCTGCACCCAGTGTTCCAAGCATTGGACCAGGGCAATCATTCCATTCTTTAGGACAGAAACAAGTGAGAACTGTCTAGCTAGAATTTCAAGGTTCCTAAGGAAATTGTAGACTTGTCATTAAACGTTGCCCTCCCCAAATTCGAAAGCTGAATTCGCCACCTTCTGCTCAGACATTCCCTTCTTGTCTTACACATTCCCAGGAATGTCTGCGCCCAGAGGTGTGTCGGCCAGTGTTTAACAAAGGGCTCCTAAAGAAAGGAGCTCTGATTTCCTTGGTGCAACCGCTCGCACTCGATCGCCCCCCAGCTCCCCAGGCAGTGTCCCGAGGAGGCAGAGACCGGAGAGGCGCCCCCGGGGCTCCTGGGGGCAGACCGGGGCTGATGTCAGCCTCCTGCCCAGCCCCCGCCGGCTGCACCCCTGCCCACGCCATTGGAGCGTGACACCTACCCCCCTCGTCTGACTCTCTTTCTTTCCGTGTCCAGCAGCAGGAGGAGAAGCTGGGTTCCCCTCCGCCCCAAGCCCTTTGGATGAGCCTGTCACCAGACAGGAGACATATGGGCCTTTCCGTTCGGGTTAGGGATTGACAACGGGGCTAACACCACCTCTAGGGTATTTTGGAAATCCCAAATGAAGGCACCAGGAGGATGAAATCCAGGGATGTCCTTCGATGGGCAGGACAGGACTGTCTAAGAATGAGTTGTCTTGTTCAACATGGCTTTCAAGTTTATTCAAAAAGCTGGAAAATCTGTTTATAATTTCCGAGCCTAGAACATAATTCCATTTTACCCATAGACATAGAATCTATATATCTTTGCTTTTAACATGTAATAAAAACCAGGCTTTTATTCTGATGTCCTTTCTGTCTTTGGTTTTTCTGTGTTTGTCAGAGTGGCTTCTGATCATATTTTTCATTATTTTTGTTGTGAATAACTGCCCAGCCATGAAGCACATATCGTTGTATTCTAAGTTATTCTTTTTATCTCCTTTAATAAAGTAAGGCATTATATTTATTTTTTGGAATTATGTATATGGCTTATATGATCTTTAAATTTTTCTTCCCGTCGAAAGCCATGGGACCAGCAGGAAACCATCACCCGGGTCTTCTACAAACGTCACACTTCTAAAGCCTGAGTCTAGAAACATAAAGAAAAGTGTGTGTTTGTTCAAAAGAATATATTTCTCGATCTAATAAAGCGACAGAAGGGGTGCCAAGAAAATTTTTGTGCAGGCATACTTAGATGTCACCATTAACATTTTTGCTCCAGCCTGAACCGTTTGGGGCTCTTCTGCTCTTGTTCGTGTGATTAAGTTACAGCAGCAGGACCAAGGTGACGCTGACACTGAGCTCTCAGGGTGGTGGGGTGCCCGCCCCCCGGAAAGGGGTTCATACAGCAGGAGAGCAGCTTGCCCGAGCCCCTTGCTGGACCAGGGGCTAACCTTCTACTTGCTGGGTGGCAGGGAGGTCTTCAGGGTCATGAGCAAGAGGTCACAGGTGGTGGGGGTGGGAAGGTCATTTGGGAACTGGGGGCTGTGGGTATTTGTCATCTGGCATCTGAGTCCATTCAGGTGACTGTAACAAAAATACCACAGGCAGGGCTCAAACGACAGACATTTATTTCTCACCGTTCGGGAGGTTGGAAGGCCAACGTCAAGATGCCGGCAGATTGGGTGGTTGGCGAGGGCCCGCTATCCAGTGTGTGGACAGGTGTCTTCTCATTGCATCCTCTTGTGGTGGAGAGACAGCACTGTGGTCTCTCACCCCCTAATAAGGGCACTGACCCCACTCCTGAGGGCTCCACCCTCACGTCCTAGCCACCATGGGCCTCAGTGTTGGGGACCACCGAGGGCAGCGTGGGCTCTGCTCTGCTTGGCTCCATCCTCAGCCAAACTCTGACCCCTCCAACCCAGATCCAGCATGGGTCAAAGTCTGTTATCCACAGAAGGTACGAGAACGTCATGCTAGTCACTCATGATGCTCTTCTTTTTATAACAAGGTGATTTTTTAGCCCAAATGGCTCAGGATAGCAAATGGTAGACATTTTTTTTTTTTAAGATTTTATTCATTTATTTGACAGAGAGATAGACAGAAGAGCACAAGCAGAGGGAGTGGCAGAGGGAGAGGGAGAAGCAGGCTCTGCACTGAGCAGGGAACCCGATGCGGGACTCGATCCCAGGACCCTGAGATCATGACCTGAGCCGAAGGCAGACGCTTAACCATCTGAGCCACCCAGGCGCCCCAAATGGTAGACATTTTTAAAAACAATATTTCTTTAGATAAATAGCCAAAGATATTTATTTCTTGAGTTCAGTTTGGTGCCTTGCTCGCTACCTTTGGAGTTACCCCCCAGATTCTGAATTCCTGCCCGTGTTCTGCATTGTGCTTCTTGCACCAGCAGATGCTGTGATGAGAACCGGGATGGGAGATGCTCCAGGGGGAGCGAGTCAGACTACCCTGCAGGTGTGAGGAGAAGACACACAGCCGCTGGGCATCTTTTCCCACTTGTCGGTGCCTTGGCTGGCTGCCGATGTCTGTGATGGGTCCAAGCTGAACGCCCCAGTGGACAACCTTAGCATGGCTTGCCTCCTGTATCCCTCCTCCCCACCATCCCAAACTTCTAGATTTTTTTCTCATTGTGGTAAAATATACCTAATGTAAAATTTTAAATGTACAATACAGTAGAATTAAACGCATTCACGTTGTTGTGCAGAACATTTTCATCTTCTCAGACTGAAACTCTGTCCCCTTAAACACTAGCTCCCGTTTCCCCTTGCCCCAACTCCTGGTGACCATTGTTCTACGTTCTGTAGCATGAGTTCCCTGTTCTAGGTGCCTCGTGTACATGGAATCACACGGCGTTTGTCCTTTTGTGTCTGGCTTACTCCATTTAGCATATTGTCCTCAAGGTTTGTCCATGTCGAAGCAGGTGTCAGGTGTTTCTTTGGGTGTGACCTTCCCCATGTTTTCACCCTTCCTTACCCTCGCAGTAACCACAGCCCTCCAGACACTGAAGGCTGAGTTCACAGACAGAGCTCAGCCTTGATATCAAACAAAACTTACAACAAAGCTAATCAAACATGTAATTAATTATGTGCACCATGGTTATTGTGCTACTTGGTAATTAGACATGAATGATAAGCAGCTCATAAGTGACTATAATGAGTTTTACTTTGATATGGGCCACCCAAGTATGTCCGGAGTGAGTAGAGAATGCCTCTCTCTGTGTGTGTGTGTGTGTGTGTGTGTGTTGATGCAAGAAGAGAGGATGGGAAAGGGTCATTTGGAGAGGTGAGGTGGGGAGTCAAGGAATGAATGGACAGGAGAATTGTGACCCTGTCCTGGCCCCAAATTGGGAGGGACAGGAAGTGTTCCTTATGAGGATTCAGCCACAGCTTTAATTTCTTTCTCCAACCTTCCACCGGCCCTCTCCTTGGTTGTACACCCCCTGAGAACAGGAAAGCAATTTCCTGTTCTCTTTCTTTCTTTTTTCTTCTTGTTTCCGCCCCTGACTGGTGAGAGGGAGGCGGGGGCTGTAAATGCTGACGGTATAGGACGAATGGCAGGATAAAAGAGAGCCTCGCAGCTTAAAGATTGCTCTGTGCAGTTGCCTAAAACTCTAGACACTGATTTAGCCAACGCCTCTGCCAGGGAGCCTCAGAGTAAATTACAGGACATCCCAAAACTGTATTCCCAACTGGAGGGCTGAGGAGTTATTGCTTGGGGTCCAAACATTGTCTCACTTTGAATAATTACCTTGCCTATATTTACCCAAATTAAAAAGCATGCACAAGGCTGCTTGGAGACCAGTAAACTATCAATTTAAAGTACTTATTAAATCCACAGCCCTTTAACGGTATGTATTCTTTAATCAACAGAAGAACATAATTACTATCCTGAGGCGTTCTTGCAATTCCAAGGGGGTCTGCATTTTGAACCTCTTATTTTCTTCCTGTTGAGGCCATTTGCTCTGGTCAAACCCAGCTACCCCCTGCTCCCTGAACACCCTATTCATTGCCCCTTCCAGCCCTTTGCTCTCATTTTATCTTTGATCTTCTTTTATTTTTTATTTTCTCTTTTGTTAGTTTGACTTTCCAGGCATTTCCAGGAGGTACATCCCTAACTATAGTGCAGGTGTTTACCATCTCCCATGAAGCTCTCTGTAGCTTCTCAGCCGGAAACACTGCTCCTTCCCTGTACTCACAGAGCATGTGGTTTCTCATATTTGAGTACTTAATACACTTTGTCCTAGGGTTTAGTGATTTGTGTGTGACCTTCTCACCCACAGGTAGTAACTGCCTCCTTAGCTAATTCGGTTCATTTTTAGAGCCTCTGCAGACCTTGCATGCAAAATTATCTCAATGAATTAAAAAAAATTTTTTTACTTTAATTTAATTAACCCATACCGTATTATTAGTTTCAGAGGTACAGTGTAGTGATTCATCAGTTGCAGACAATGAATGCTTTTGATGTTGGATGGAAATGTCAGCAAATAAGACTAAAGAGGTAGCCAATTGATGTGAACTGTTATTGGATAAAACTTTGAAACCTATTGATTAAACCAATTTATTAATGGAGAGTCCTGCTCTAAGCCTCTAAACCTTTCTTACCACCCTTATTCTAATGAAGGACTAAGCATTTTTTTATTTTTTATTTATTTTATTTTATTTTTAAAAGATTTTATTTATTTGGCAGAGAGAGAGAGCACAAGTAGGCAGAGTGGCAGGCAGAGGGAGAGGGAGAAGTAGGCTCTCCACTGAGCAGGGAGCTTGACGGGGGCTCGATCCCAGGACCCCAGGATCATGACCTGAGCCAAAGGCAGCCGCTTAACCGACTGAGCCACCCAGGCGCCCCATTAATGATTTTATTTATTTACCTGAGTTGGGGGGAGGGTCAGAGGGAGAAGCAGACTCCCTGCTGAGCAGGGAGCCTGATGCGGGACTCGATCCTGGGACTCCAGGATCATGACCTGAGCCAAAGGCAGTCGCTTAACCAACTGAGCCACCCAGGCACCCCAGGACTAAGCATTTTTGCTTAGTGTTCTACCCCCAAGGATTCTGCTCTGTATTGGTAATAGTTGGTGCAGAAGGGTTCATCAGAGTGACTTTAAGTCGAGATGGCAGATTGAGCTGACACAGGAAATGTCCTCTTCCGTTTCCTGTGTGCGTGCACACACACACACACACACGTGCGTGTGCGCGGTAGAGAAATCACATAGTAGTGGTGGACTTTTATTTAAAAAAATTTTTTTTATTGTTATGTTAATCCCCATACATTACATCATTAGTTTTAGATGAAGTGTTCCATGATTCATTGTTTGTGCATAACACCCAGTGCTCCATGCAGAACGTGCCCTCCTCAATACCCATCACCAGGCTAACCCATCCTCTCACCCCCCTCCCCTCTAGAACCCTCAGTTTGTTTGTCAGAGTCCATCATCTCTCATGGTTCGTCTCCCCTTCCGATTTCCCCCTCTTCATTCTTCCCCTCCCGCTACATTCTTCTTCTTCTTTTTTTCTTTCTTAACATATATTGGATTATTTGTTTCAGAGGTACAGATCTGAGATTCAACAGTCTTGCACAATTCACAGCACTTACCAGAGCACATACCCTCCCCAGTGTCTATCACCCAGTCACCCCATCCCTCCCCCCACCCCCCACCCCCCACTCCAGCAACCCTCAGTTTGTTTCCTGAGATCAAGAATTCCTCATATCAGTGAGGTCATATGATACATGTCTTTCTCTGTTTGACTTATTTCGCTCAGCATAATACCCTCCAGTTCCATCCACGTTGTTGCAAATGGCAAGATCTCATTCCTTTTGATGGCTGCATAATATTCCATTGTATATATACCACATCTTCTTTATCCATTCATCTGTCGATGGACATCTTGGCTCTTTCCACAGTTTGGCTATTGTGGACATTGCTGCTATAAACATCGGGGTGCACGTACCCTTTCGGATCCCTACTTTTGTATCTTTGGGGTAAATACCCAGTAGTGCAATTGCTGGATCATATGGTAGCTCTATTTTCAACTTTTTGAGGAACCTCCATACTGTTTTCCAGAGTGGCTGCACCAGCTTGCATTCCCATCAACAGTGTAAGAGGGTTTCCCTTTCTCCGCATCCCCGCCAACATCTGTCATTTCCTGACTTGTTAATTTTAGCCATTCTGACTGGTGTGAGGTGGTATCTCATTGAGGTTTTGATTTGGATTTCCCTGATGCCGAGCGATATTGAGCACTTTTTCATGTGTCTGTTGGCCATTTGGATGTCTTCTTTGGAAAAATGTCTGTTCATGTCTTCTGCCCATTTCTTGATTGGATTCTTTGTTCTTTGGGTGTTGAGTTTGATGAGTTCTTTATAGATTTTGGGTACTAGCCCTTTAGCCAATATGTCATTTGCAAATATCCTCTCCCATTCTGTCAGTTGTCTTTTGGTTTTGTGGACTGTTTCCTTTGCTTTGCAAAAGCTTTTTATCTTGATGAAGTCCCAATAGTTCATTTTTGCCCTTGCTTCCCTTGCCTTTGGCGATGTTTCTAGGAAGAAGTTGCTGCGGCTGAGGTCGTAGAGGTTGTTGCCTGTGTTCTCCTTTAAGATTTTGATGGACTCCTGTCTCACATTGAGGTCTTTCAACCATTTGGAGTCTATTTTTGTGTGTGGTGTAAGGAAATGGTCCAGTTTCATTCTTCTGCATGTGGCTATCCAATTTTCCCAACACCATTTGTTGAAGAGACTGTCTTTTTTCCATTGGACATTCTTTCCTGCTTTGTCGAAGATTAGTTGACCATAGAGTTGAGGGTCCATTTCTGGGCTCTCTATTCTGTTCCATTGATCTATGTGTCTGTTTTTGTGTCAGCACCATACTATCTTGATGATGACAGCTTTGTAATAGAGCTGGAAGTCTGGAATTGTGATGCCACCAGCTTTGCTTTTCTTTTTCAACATTCCTCTGGCTATGCAGGGTCTTTTTTGGTTCCATACAAATTTTAGGATTATTTGTTCCATTTCTTTGAAAAAAGTGGATGGTATTTTGATGGGGATTGCATTGAATGTGTAGATTGCTCTAGGTAGCATTGACATCTTCACAATATTTGTTCTTCCAATCCATGAGCATGGAACATTTTTCCATTTCTTTGTGTCTTCCTCAATTTCTTTCATGAGTATTTTATAGTTTTCTGAGTACAGATCCTTTGCCTCTTTGGTTAGATTTATTCCTAGGTATCTTATGGTTTTGGGTGCAATTGTAAATGGGATTGACTCCTTAATTTCTCCTTCTTCTGTCTTGTTGTTGGTGTATAGGAATGCCACTGACTTCTGTGCATTGATTTTATATCCTGCCACTTTACTGAATTCCTGTATGAGTTCTAGCAGTTTTGGGGTGGAGTCTTTGGGGTTTTCCACATAAAGTATCATATCATCTGCAAAGAGTGAGAGTTTGACTTCTTCTTTGCCAATTTGGATGCCTTTGATTTCTTTTTGTTGTCTGATTGCGGTGGCTAGGACTTCCAATACTATGTTGAATAGCAGTGGTGATAGTGGACATCCCTGCTGCGTTCCTGACCTTAGGGGGAAAGCTCTCAGTTTTTCCCCATTGAGAATGATATTAATGTAGGTTTTTCATAGATGGCTTTTATGATATTGAGGTACATACCCTCTATGCCTATACTCTGAAGAGTTTTGATCAAGAAAGGATGCTGTACTTTGTCAAATGCTTTTTCTGCATCTATTGAGAGGATCATATGATTCTTGTTCTTTCTTTTGTTAATGTATTGTATCACGTTGATTGATCTGCGAATGTTGAACCAACCTTGCAGCCCAGGGATAAATCCCACTTGGTCGTGGTGAATAATCCTTTTAATGTACTGTTGGATCCTATTGGCTAGTATTTTGGTGAGAATTTTTGCATCCATGTTCATCAGGGATATTGGTCTGTAATTCTCCTTTTTGATGGGGTCTTTGTCTGGTTTTGGGATCAAGGTAATGCTGGCCTCCTAAAACGAGTTTGGAAGTTTTCCTTCCATTTCTATTTTTTGGAACAGTTTCAGAAGAATAGGTATTATTCTTCTTTAAATGTTTGGTAGAATTCCCCTGGGAAACCATCTGGCCCTGGACTTTTGTTTTTTGGGAGATTTTTGATGACTGCTTCAATTTCCTTAGTGGTTATAGGTCTGTTCAGGTTTTCTATTTCTTCCTGGTTCAGTTTTGGTAGTTGATACATCTCTAGGAATGCATCTATGTCTTCCAGGTTATCTAATTTGCTGGCATAGAGTTGCTCATAATATGTTTTTATAATTGTTTGTATTTCTTTGGTGTTGGTTGTGATCTCTCCTCTTTCATTCATGATTTTGTTGATTTGGGTCATTTCTCTTTTCTTTTTGATAAGTCTGACCAGGGGTTTATCAATATTGTTAATTCTTTCAAAGAACCAGCTCCTTGTTTCGTTGATCTGTTCTACTGTTCTTTTAGTTTCTATTTCATTGATTTCTGCTCTGATCTTTATGATTTCTCTTCTCCTGCTGGGTTTAGGCTTTATTTGCTGTTTCTTCTCCAACTCCTTTAGGTGTAGGGTTAGGTTGTGTACTTGAGACCTTTCTTGTTTCTTGAGAAAGGCTTGTATTGCTATATACTTTCCTCTTAGGACTGCCTTTGCTGCATCCCAAAGATTTTAAATAGTTGTGTTTTCATTTTCATTGGTTTCCATGAATTTTTTTAATTCTTCTTTAATTTCCTGGCTGACCCATTCATTCTTCAGTAGGATGCTCTTTAGCCTCCATGTATTTGAGTTCTTTCCGACTTTCTTCTTGTGATTGAGTTCTAGTTTCAAAGCATTGTGGTCTGAAAATAGGCAGGGCATGATCCCAATCTTTTGGTACCAGTTGAGACCTGATTTATGACCTAGGATGTGATCTATTCTGGAGAATGTTCCATGGGCACTAGAGAAGAATGTGTATTCCGTTGCTTTGGGATGGAATGTTCTGAATATGTCTGTGAAGTCCATTTGGTCCAGTGTGTCATTTAAAGTCTTTATTTCCTTGTTGATCTTTTGCTTAGACGATCTGTCCATTTCAGTGAGGGGGGTGTTAAAGTCCCCCACTATTATTGTATTGTCGATGTGTTTCTTTGCTTTTGTTATTAATTGCCTTATATAATTGGCTGCTCCCATGTTAGGGGCATAGATATTTAAATTGTTAGATCTTCTTGTTGGATAGACCCTTTAAGTAGGATATAGTGTCCTTCCTCATCTCTTATTACAGTCTTTGGTTTAAAATCTAATTTGTCTGATATAAGGATTGCCACCCCAGCTTTCTTTTGGTGTCCATTAGCATGGTAAATGGTTTTGCACCCCCTCACTTTAAATCTGGGGGTGTCTTTGTGTCTAAAATGAGTCTCTTGCAGACAGCATATCGATGGGTCTTGTTTTTTTATCCAATCTGATACCCTGTGTCTTTTGATTGGGGCATTTAGCCCATTTACATTCAGGGTAACTATTGAAAGATAGGAATTTAGTGCCATTGTATTGCCTGTAAGGTGACTGTTACCATATATTGTCTGTGTTCCTTTCTGGTCTATGTTGCTTTTAGGCTCTCTCTTTGCTTAGAGGACCCCTTTCAAGATTTCTTGTAGGGCTGGTTTCGTGTTTGCAAATTCCTTTAGTTTTTGTTTGTTCTGGAAGCTTTTTATCTCTCCTTCAATTTTCAATGACAGCCTAGCTGGATATAGTATTCTTGGCTGCATATTTTTCTCATTTAGTGCTCTGAATATATCCTGCCAGTCCTTTCTGGCCTGCCAGGTCTCTGTGGATAGGTCTGTTGCCAATGTAATGTGTCTACCATTGTAGGTTACATATCTCTTCTCCCGAGCTGCTTTCAGGATTTTCTCTTTGTCTCTGAGACTCGTAAGTTTTACTATTAGATGTCGGGGAGTTGACCTATTTTTATTGATTTTGAGAGGGGTTCTCTGTGCTTCCTGGATTTTCATGCCTGTTTCCTTCCCCAAATTAGGGAAGTTCTCTGCTATAATTTGCTCCATTATACCTTCTGCCCCTCTCTCTCTTTCTTCTTCTTGTGGGATCCCAATTATTCTAATGTTGTTTCGTCTTATGGTATCGCTTATCTCTCGAATTCTGCCCTCGTGATCCAGTAGTTGTTTATCTCTGTTTTTCTCAGCTTCTTTATTTTCCATCATTTGGTCTTCTATATCACTGATTCTCTCTTCTGCTCCATTTATCCTAGCAGTTAGTGCCCCCATATTTGATTGTACCTCATTAATAGCCTTTTTGATTTCTACTTGGTTAGATTTTAGTTCTTTTACTTCTCCAGAAAGGGTTTCTCTAATAACTTCCATGCTTTTTTCAAGCCCAGCTAGTATCTTTAAAGTGATGATTCTAAACTCTAGATCTGACATTGTACTAATGTCCGTATTGGGCAGTCAGTACTACCTCTTGTTCTTTTTGTTGAGATGATTTTTTTCTGTCTTGTCATTTTGTGCAGAGGAGAATAGATTAATGAGAGAACAAAATGCTAGCAGAGTAACCACGTCCCCAGAAAATATACTCTAAACAAATCAGAAGAGACCTGAAGCAGTGGGAAAAGAAAGGGAAAGAGAGAAAAAAGAAAAAGAAAAAAAAAAGAAAGAAAAAGAAAAAGATAAAGATAAAGATAAAAACAAACAAAAACAGAACAAAACAAAACAAAAAGAGAATGTGATCAAATATGATCAGGGTGGTATATAGATCAGTGCTACACACTAGATTTTGGGTGTATTTTGGTCTGTTAAAAGAAAGTGCCTCCCAAAATTTTAAAGAAAGAAAAACTTATATATGTACAAAAATAAGGGTTGATATGATGAAGGGATGGAATATGACTGTAAAGATGGAAATTATAAAAAATTTTATAAAAGGAATTGATAAGTTGTTTGAAAAAAGAAAGAAGAGGATTTAAAAAAAACGGAGAGAATGTGATCAGGTAGGGGAGTAGAAAAAAACCATACACTAGAGATTTAGAGTATATTTTGATCTGTTAGAAGAAACTATCTCAAAATTTTAAAGAGAGAACAACTTATATATATATTCTAAAAATACAGGTAACTACTATGAAGGGATAGAATATGACTCTAAAAATGAAAAATAAAAATGTTTTTTTAAAAAAGGGATTGATAAGATGTTTGTTGAAAAAGGGAAAAAGAAAAATTAAAAAAAAAAAGACAGTTAAAAAAAATAATTAACTTTGAAAGACTAAAGAATCATGGTAAAAAAGCCATGGATTCTAAGTGCAGTATTCCCCTAGCGCTGGAGTTCTGCTGTTCTCATTGATCGGTAAACTTGGTCTTGGCCGGCTGTGCTCGCTGATCTTCGGGGGAGGGGCCTGTTGCCGTGGTTTCCAAATGTCTCTGCCGGAGGCGGAATCGCCCCGCCCTTGCCCCCTCCCGGCTAAGTCATCTGCTCGGGTTTGCTCTCCGGGGCTTTTGTTCCCTGCGAGCTTCCCGTACAGCTGTGGAGGCGGAGAGTGAAAATGGCGGCCTCCCAATCTCCGCCCCGAGGAGCCGAGAACTCGGGGCCCGCTCCTCAGTGCGCCCCCAGAGAAAAGCCGTCAGTCGCTCCCGTCTCCCCGCTCTCCGGCCGCACTCCGTGCTAACCCGGCCTGTGACCGAGCGTTTCTATCCCTGGCCCCCGACCCCGGGTGGAGTCTCCCAACCCAGCAGATCCCCGCAGTGCGCTCCCGCGCGGCCCCTCCCGGGGGAGGAAGGTGAGTCTCCCCGGATCTGCCGCTTGTCGGGTCCCTGCTGGAGGAGCAGGGGCCCGACTGGGCCGCGGATCACGGTCAATGGCCACCCCGAGCTGAGAGCCCGCGCCTGGGCTCCGCCTCTGCAGCCGGCTTCCCTGCTCCGATCCCTGGGAGCTCTGCCGCCCTCAGGCACCCCCGGTCTTTCTGTGACCCCGAGGGTCCTGAGACCCCACTGTCCTGGAGGGTTCCACCCCCCGCTTAGCCACCAGAGTGACGTCCCTCGGTGGAGCAGACTTTTAAAAGTTCCGATTTTGTGCTCCGTGGCTCTGTCACTCGCCAGAAGCGGCCGACGGAGGCCCCTCCCCCGCCGTCTATCCTCCCGAATATCGCCGCGGATTCACTTCTCCGCACGTCCTACCTTCCAGAAAGTGGTCGCTTTTCTGATGAGAGAGTTGTTGCTCTTCTTTTCTTCGATATCCTGTTGAGCTTGTAGGTGTTCAGAATGGCTTGATCCCTATCCAGCTGAATTCCTGAGAGGAGACGAAATCCAGGTCTCCTACTCCTCCGCCATCTTGCTCCGCCCCAGTGGTGGAGTTTTATATATAGCACTGGGTTTGGCAGCAAGAAGGAGAAATCTTCAGGTTCCACACAGAAGGAGGAAACTCAGAATCAGAACGTTGCCAGTCTGCTGGGGATGGATCACAACACCTGCACAGACAGGGAGCTGGGGGCCCCGTGCAGGTGTGCATGGGACTAGGAGCTGGGACAGAGCTAGCTGCATGAAGCCCCAGGTCACGTAGAGCTGCCCTCTATGTGAAATCGCAAAAACTTTGTCTACTTGGGGAAGCTGCATGGAAACCTGCCATTTGGTGGAGTCGGGTGGAAAAGAAGCTCTCTTCTTCACTGTGTCCTGGGATGGGGCTCTGGATTCACATTACCTACATGGATCCTATGCTGGTCCTGGATGGGTAAGCCTCTTGGTAGAGGCAAACATATTCTCCTCCATGTGGGTGTTTCCATATATTGGGGTGCTTATGGCACCCAGGGAGAACAGTCAACATTGAATATGAGTTTAAATAAATAGCTAAAAACAAATAAGGAAATAAACTATTTTTAACAAGAAAGAATCAGTGGGAATATAAGAAGATCTGTACTCCAGGAACCAGAAGACACCGAATCTTCATAATACATACTTAAAATGATAAAAGAAAGAATGAAACCTTAAAAGAAGATCATGATATTATAAAACACAATAGGCTTACCTTAAAAATAACCAAAAAGGAATCCTAGAAACAAAGAATCTTAATGGGTAAAAATGCTTATGGAGAGGAGACAGTTACACTAAGCAATGAATACTAGCTGTAGAGGATAGGCATACAGTACAAGATGGATGGGAGGAAATCATCCCTAATGTCACACACAGAGATAAAAAGCTACAAAGATTTAGAGAAGAGGAGGATACAATGAAATCTTTGGCTAACAATAGTTCCACAAGATATGAATAAAAAGAAGAGGGAGAAGAAAGACTTGAAAAGATAATTGCTGAGTATTTTCTAGAATGGAAGAAATACCTGAGTTATAAACTGATGAAGCACGGTGAGTCCAGAACTAGATAAATAAAAACAATCCATGCCTAACTACATCATAGTAACATCATAGATCATCAAAGAGAAGAGAAATAATTGAAAAGACTTTTTTAAAGGAAAAACAATTAGATTGTAAGCAGAATTCTTATTAGCAACACAAGATGGTAGAAAAAAATAGAATACTTTTAAAGTGCCGAATGATAACATCTTTCAATTAGAATTTTATGCTCAGCTAGCCTATCATTTAAGAACGAGGCAAATAAAAATCAAGACATTTTCAGATATGTCAACAACAGTTTGTCTTTCATGAATTCTTGCTGAAAAACCACTGGAGGGCGTACATCAACAGAGCAATGATCCAGATGGAAAGAGTGGGGTGCATAAAAACAGTTAGTAGGAAACAACGTGAAACATGTAAAAATACAATTAAGCATTTTTAAAAAGAATAATTTGGGAATAAAAAGGTAGTATTAAAGTAATGAACAAAATCCATGGTAGGTAACAAGCAGGAGATTGAAATGAATGGGTTCTAAGGCATTTGTATTTTGGGGAAAGCTACATTTATTGCTTCTTGTTAGACTGTGTTCAGTATGTACATAAGGGAACCATGGACAGAATGGAATAGAATGTATACTTTCTAAACGTGAACAAAAGTAGAGGAACAAAAGAAAGTCGGTCAACTCAGGGCAGGAAAAGAGGAATAAAATAAGCATGGCACCAAATATTCAAACCTCACAATAAAAATAAAAAGATTTAATTCACCTATTAAAAGCATGCACATGGTGAATTATCAGGCAGCAATAAAAAGGTGTGATCTAGGTCGGCATGTATCAAATTGTGAGGTGATACATACAGTTGCCAAAACTTATGTAAGTTCAAAAAGCACCCAAAGAAATATAGATAGTAAAAATATGAGAAATGGACTAGAAAGATACACACAAATTCATCACGGTAACTACCCCTGGGGAGGGAGTGAGAATAATAGGATGAAGAAGGGGGAGAAGATGAATTTATGCAGTATTCTGTTTTTACACAAAATAGTCTCATGTGAAAATGAAAAAATTAATTAGCTTAATTAAGCCTTGCTGTTTTGCTAGTTGTCTTCCAAGGGTATATTATGTTTTTATTCAGTTAAATTACATTATCTCCAAAGGCCAATTAATTAGGTGAGTTTACTGATGAAAACTCAGGGATCATGGCCACCCAGAGAGAGTTGTTGTTTTGGCAGGACCTTCCAGTGGCTTGGTGGGGAAGTGGATGGGCTCCCATGGAAGGAGCCTTGGGACAACTCGACGCAGAGCAGGTAATCCTATCCCACAGCCCAGGGGAAAGAGGAGAAAGCATCATGGCCAACAATGGCGGCCTCTGGAGGACACAGGTGGAGATCACAGCTCGGCATCGTCCCTCGGTCTCCCTGTCTGCCACCTTGCTGCCTATGAATAGCAAGTGCACCGCACACATCTGCCCCTGTCCCAACACACGGGACGTGTGTGGGCTCACTCAGGGCTCACAGCCACCTGCCAGGATGGGACTCTGATTATGCCCGTTTTGCATGTGAGAAAACAAATGTAAGGAGGGTTATGCGCTCAGGGTCACGAGGTGAGAAGGGGCCGAGGGGGGATTCGAGTGCATTCTATGAATCACCGTGAGCAAGGCAGTTCCTGGTGGAGCGAAGGGGAGATTCAAAAGGCGCCACGGAAGTAAGAAGGGAGGAGCACAGAGGAGGGGGACTGGCTGGGAACTGGAGACTTGCTATTTCAGGGATGAAAATGCCCGTTTCCTTTTGTTCATTTTGTTCTGTCTTTGAGCCTATGATAACTCTCTCCCCGTCCCAGACTGGAGCCCTTGTCTGCCTTTGTTACTGCTCTTCTCAGACATGTTCTTCTCTTTCCGTGAAAGCGACTAGAATGACCCAGATGAAGGACGCTGAGCGGGCCCCCCCGCCCCCCATGGGAGTTGCTGGTGGCCCCTTCTACCCGGGGGAGGGCGAGCGAGCAGGCTCTGTGGAGCCGCACCTGCAAGGGGCCGTGGGCTGCGTCCTGGGACAGCGCCTGACCTGAGCCCCCTCGCCCTACCCTGTGGGAGGGAAAACACTCTCTGTCAGAAGGGCAGGGGCAGATCAGCTGAGATCTACCTCGGCGGGGGGGGCTGCGTGAGGGTTCAGTGAGGAGACCTACACAGAGCACAGCGCCCAGTGCACAGTGGGCCCTCAGGTCCTGTCACTCCCCCTTGCCATTTTGTCACAGTCCCGTCTTCCTCTGTTTCTCCTCCTGGGCTGTCCCATTCAGCCTACTCAGCCGCGCATCTGCGATCCTTCCTGCGTCCTGGCTTCCCTTCCAGCTCCCTGTACTGACAGTCTCCTTCCCTCCAGCCCGCCAGCCGGCTGGCCACCCCACTAACCCTCCTCCGAACACCCCTCCTGACCCTCCTCTGCACACCCCCCCAACCCTCCTCTGCACACCCCCCTGACCCTCCTCTGCACACCCTTCCCGACCCTCCCCTGCCTAAGCCTGCCCCCCTGCCCCTCCTCTGCACATTCCTGCTCTCCTGACCCTTCTCTGGCTATGCCCGCCCTCCCTCCCCGCTCAGCCTACGCCAGCCCACCTGACCCTCCCCTGCAGATGTCCCTTGGCGAGTCCCCTGCTCCCCTCCCACCATGGAGCCCAGAGCCCTCTGAGCTTCCCAGGCTCCAGCCGCCTCCTGCCTGCCCACTGACTGGGCTCACTTCCTTGCATTTGCTCCTGCCATTTCCCGTGTAGATGCGGCCCTTCTCGGACTTGTAAGCTTCTTTCAGATAAATATTAACCTCCTCCCAGAAGCTTTCTGTGACTAGAAGCATCAATAGCTTAGTTGGCAGGGAGATGTCTGCCTTCAGTGGGGTTGGCAGCACCCTGGGAGGAGAGAATCAGGGGGACGGAGCGGGGAGCAGGCCGAGGAGCTGGCACCAGGGGTCTGTTCCCAGCAACCACACGGGAGGGGTGGGACTGTTGCCTTTGAAGTTGGGGACCTGGCAGAGCTGGATCTGGGCTCTTAAGGCAGGCGGCTCAGGATGGGGACAGACAGACACCCCTTCGCGGGCCTGTCAGAAGGCCAGGGGCAGATCAGCTGAGAGCTGGCCGTGGATGCCAAGGCTCTGAGGCCAAACTGCCTTCCGTGGGTCCTGAGCGTTCCTGGGGCCCCTGGGGATGGCACCCCTCTTTCTGTCACTGCTGTGACAAGTTGCTCGGATGTAGCTGTGTAAAAATACACATTTATCATCTCACACTTCCTGCCGATCAGAAGTTCAGCAGTCTCACTCCTTGCAGTCCCGTGTGACGGGGTCAGAACCCATTTCCAAGCTCCTTCCCGTTACCGGCTGAATTCCGTTCCTGGGGTTGCAGGACTGAGGTCCTGTGTCCTTGCTGGCCTCCAGCGAGGGTCCACCCTCAGCTCCCAGACTTCTCTGTGCTCCTCGCAGGGGGGCACTATGTCTCAGTGTCAGCCACAGTGCGGCGCGTCCTTCTTGAGCGTGGAACCTCTCCGACTCCTGCCTGCCACGTCCCCCAACTCCAGCCAGGCAGAAGTCTCACATGCCTATAGGGGACCTACTCAGAGAATCCAGGATCATTTCCCTATTTGAAGATCCATAGCCTTAGCCGCAGCCTCATTAAGTAGCACATGCACAGGCTTGGGGGATTAGGGTGAGGACATCTTTGTGGGGGCCTTATTCTGGCTGTGCTCGGCATCATGTGGCTCTAGCTGTAATGATTATAGGGCCATGGGGCGGGAAGATCAAAGACCGTCATACCCACTTAATCCATACTGATTTCTCCTCCACCCCATATTGCCCCATCTCTGGGGTCTAGGATTGATTTCATATTCGTCAAGGTGACACTGTTCTCTCTTTGTCGACGGTGTGTATGTTTGATTCAGAGGCTGTGTCTAGAGGCTAGTGTGTGTAGTGTGCACGGAAGAGGAGTCATGTTGCAGGATATGATTTGAGGGACATGGCAAGACTTCCCTCTCTCATGACCGTGGTGCCTGAGACCCCATTGTTTAGAAATAATCCCCCTGGTTTACTAGTCATTATAGCTTCCGGAAGTCTCCATAAACATGCAAATTCTTCGTGGAAGGTTAAGGCGCATATCCAGGCCACTGACAAATCTTTGCTCGAGGTGGCAAGCTGAGAGGTCGATGCAGGGCTTTGAAGGAATAAAACCTAGGACAGGTTGGTTTTGAAGAGGTGAGAAGAGGGGAGGTTGAGGATGCCAAAGAGCTGTCTGGCAAAGCCTGGCCACAGTAAGGCGTCAGTGGGCAGCGTGGGTCATATGGGAATGTTGTGGACTGAAGGTGTCCCCCCAAAGTCATATGTTGGAGCCCTAAGCCTCAGTGTGATGGAATTTGGAGCTGGGGCCTTTGGGAGGTAAATAGGTTTAGATGAGGTCACGAGGGTTGGGGCCCCCAGGATGGGATTAGTGGCCTTATAAGAAGAGGAAGCAACCAGAGTCCTCTCTCCACCATGTGAGGACGCAGGGAGAAGGTGGCTGTCTGCCAACCAGGAAGAGGGTCTCCCCAGAATTGGCCGGCACCTTGTTCTTGGACCCCCAGCCTCCAGACTGAGAAAGAAATGTCTGTAGTCTAAGCCCTAGCCTGTGATAGTTGGAAGTAGCTGCCCATGCTGACTAAGGCAGCAGATACTTTCAAAGTGAACAACAATGTACAAAGGGGGATGGCGGGGTGGTCAGGCCACAGGCTCTGGTCAGACCTCCTGGGTTCGTATTACCACCTCGGCCTCCTACCGGCTCTCTGACTTTGGACAAATTCTTAAACCTTGTACTTTTGTTTTTTTCTTAAATCTCTGAAATGAAGATGCTAGGATCTTCCTCATAGGTGATTGTGGGTGTCCTGCATGTAAAATGCTTACGACAGTGTGTTCACGTGTAGGCTGTGCTCACTAAGGGTCACTACGATCATGATCATCCTTATCACTCTCTGTTAAATTCTTTCCTATTTACAGCCGTAAATGCATGGGAGCTTGGGTGCCTTGCCCGGGAAGTTGATATTACCACCCTCACTTTACAGAGGAGGAAACAGAGTTTACATTTGCCTTAGGCCCCACAGAAGGCCTTCCCACTGGCTTACGGCATGGCCTTCCTCCCTGTCTGTTTCCAAGTACCCTCCGGGCACTGTCTGGTGGTTAGTCTTAGGAGCCAACATGGCCCGGGCACCTGACTGATGGGAGTGATGTAATCAAATGCTATTAACCGTTGCTCTGGAGGTATTTTTAGATGTGGTTCACATCTGCAATCAGTTGACTTTAAGTAAAGGAGATTTTCCTTTATGTTATGAGGACTGTAATGTGGGTGGGGCTTATCTCTCTAAATACAAGGTGGAAGATGAACTCAGATTTTTTTTTTTTTTTAAGATTTTATTTATTTAACAGAGAGAGAGACACAGTGAGAGAGGGAACACAAGCAGGGGGAGTGGGAGAGAGATAAGCAGGCTTCCCGCCGAGCAGGGAGCCTGATGCGGGGCTCGATTCCAGGACCCTGGGATCATGACCTGAGTCGAAGGCAGCCGCTTAACGACTGAGCCACCCAGGCGCCCTGATGAACTCAGATTTTGAGTCAATTTTCTTCCCTTTGCATTCAGGCCAGGAATGACTGAAATCAGCCCAGACCAAGAAATTTAAAATAGGACTTATCTTTGGGAATATAGTGACCCTAGTCGCCAAACTCATTTTCCTACTTTGGGATCCAACTCCAGATTCTCTGCCAACTCTGTTGCCCCAGGGGAGGCTCATCAATTGAGTGTTTGTTGGCAAGTTCCATCGAGAACTGCTGTTGTCAACAGTGGGCCACTCAATAGTCTAAGGAACAATTTAATAGCTCGTAGTCCTCTCTTTACCCAGCCTATTTCTTTATTCTTAATCCTTGCATTATTTTAGAAATGTAGAAAAATGGGGTGAAAAAAGAGAAAGGAGATAAAAGTAACTGGAGGGTGTATGGTACACTTCCCAGGGACTCATTATTCTTTCATTGTACCCAATTTTTAGCAGTTCCTTTAAACATTAATTCCCCATCGGGCTTCTTGATGTTAAGGTGGATTCTTCGATTGAAGTTCATCTTCCACAATGTATTTAGATGTCATTTTTGAAGAGATGAAGGACACATAATTCCTAATAAAATTAGAAATGGTGCATTACAGTTGTACAGCTTTGTACCTCAGAAAGCACATTTGTCGATCTTATTTCAATACATGCTTTAAACCTTCTGGTACCTTAGGGAAGGCTTTCTATCATCAACCCTTAACATTTAGGAGCGACCTTTTTTTCCCCCAGAAGCCTTCTCTTTAGAACCAATGTGTATTGCCTCCCTTATAAGATGGAATACAATGGAATTTGAAATGTTTGAGGAATAACTTAAGACACGGTAGGCAGAGAACAACAGAGCTCTATGGGGAGGAGGAAGCTAGATCCCAAGCCTTGAGAGTCCTCCTGCCTATGACCACTCAGCAGCTCAACCTGTCCCAGCCACGGTCTGTTCTTTGGCGTGTCCTGGGTCACCAATAACCTGTGATAGTGGACACAGAAAGAGTTGAATTTTCAAGGGTCTGTTGCAGGGATAGCAAATAGGGAGCTTCTTGTCGGCATTTTCCCACTCCAGACTCGTTGGCAGATATCTCTGATAGTCTGTGGGAATCCCTCACTCTCATCTCCGGACTTGGCTTCCAGACCCTTCCTCACCACGGTGCTCCAGGCAGCCACCAAGCACTCAGAAGCCTTGTGAGACGTGATCTGCCTTTGCCACTTGGGTCTTATTATTCCACCACTCTAAAGTATTCAGAAGGATTCTATATGATTTACTCAGTCTCAGAGAACTGCAGAATATCAGAATGGGAAGGGGTCTTAGAGATTGAGGGCAACTTTTTACTGAATAGGTAGGATACTCTAGAACAGTGGTGTGCATCACCGGAGGAGATCTGTGGCGTCGACCAGAACCTAGATTCCCCTGCCCAGTGATGCACAAACATTGTTAATAAGCTTTCCAAAGAAGAGGGGGAGAATCCCTTTGTTCTCCCTGTTCTGAGTTAATGATAACATTACAAGATACCTGAGTCAGTAGGAACAGAATGCCCACCTGGTCCAGCTTCCCATCCATGGTAGGAGGAAGACCATCTAGATACTTACCAACCTGAATTCTTCCAGTGACAGAGCTCTTTGCCAAGAACCCTTTCCATCTGGGTTCAAGTTGAATTAAAATCTTTTACCCTAGAGCTCTCAGCCATTGGCCCTAGTCTTTCCCTCTAAATGAGCCCTACAAAGTGATGAATGTATTATCTTTCCGAAGGGGATAGAGATTTAGCTTAGTGAAGTGCATCTATCTCCAGTCTGCTCTTAAAAAGTCAGTCTAATGGGGACCACTTTGAGCACAATGTTGGGTGGAGGGGAGATGCTTTCAGGCAGATGGACATTCTCTGGGGAGCCTTCAAATAGCTCCATCTAGACACTTGCTTTCTCCTTCACACAAAAGGTCAGACCTGATGTTCCCAAGGAGCAGGATGGAGTCGGGTATCTGCAGGCAGGGGAGCCCCAGACCAGGCCATTGTCACACAGGCTCTTGGGAAGTTCTCTGGCCCTTGTCTGGATAGGTCACCTTACAAGTATTTTGTGAGGGTTAAAATGGCTTCCTCTAGGTATGTGAGCTTCTCCCTGTGTGCCATCTTGACTGATAGTAATTTTTTCCACAATGTAAGCCATTTTGACATGAAGAGTGTGCTTTTCTAAGGCACTTTTGTACTGATCGTTTGCCATCAGACTTTGACAAAGCTACATATTATCGGAAATACCAAAGGAGCGCTCCACTCTCCGCTATAACTCAGGAAGCATATTAGGCCCTGAAATTCTAATACCTCATTTTCATGACAAACGATGCAACAAGAGCCCGAAATGGTTGCCATGAATCTCTCTTCCTGACTGCAGTCGCCCTGGGAGAAGGAAAGTGCTGAGCACTTAACCTCTTTGTTCTGGCACAAGGCTACATGAGATGCCTGGGGAAGCTGACCACAAGTTAGGGCTGCCATTCGTGGGGCTCTGGGCCCTGAATAACTTTGAGTAGACATGATTCTAAAGCATAAGGACATAGCAAGAAACCAGGGTTATAATCACTACACTGACATTGCCCTGACCACCGAGGCCTTGGCCAAGGGGTGACTGACAGCCACAGGAGTGAAAACATCCCACTGAAGGGGGCACATTAATCACAGGACAAGTTAGCTCTCCAGGAGCTCTGCAAGAGTATCCGAGTATCCCAACACTGTGTAAGGCTTCATTCCACTCACTTGCTATGCAAATGGAGCCAAGATTCAATGTTTGTATCAACTTGGGAGTCCTGTTACACTCAGCCTTAGTTATGGCAGTTTTCATGATGGAACAGAATTAGAAGTAGAAAACAGGCTCACTTGACCTCATATAGGGGATTCTAGCCATTAACATATAAGGGGTTTATGTTAGTTGGGTTCCAGAGAACTGGAACCAGTAGGGTGTAAGTGTGCATGTGTTTGCATGTGTATGTGTGTGTGTGTAAAACAAGCAGTTGGCTTGGGTGACTACGGAGGCTGACAAGTCTCATGGTCTGTGGCCAGCAAGCTGGGGACCCAGGAGAGCCAAGGGAGCAGCTCCAGTTTGAGTCTGAAGGCCTGAGGGTGGTGGAGGTGATGGCACAGTTCAGGTTGAAGGCCAGCAAGCTGGAGACCCAGGAAGAACTGATGTTTGAGCTCCAGTCCAAAGGCAGGAGAGAGACCGATGTTCCTGCTCGAAGGCAGTCAGACGGAAGGAACGGTCTTATACTCACCCTTTTTGTCACATTCAGACTTTCCCTTGACTGGATAAGGCCCATCCACATTAGGAAGAGCAATCTGCTTTCCTTATTTGATTCTAATGCTAACCCAGTCCAGAAACACCCTCACGGAGACACCCCGAATCATGTCTGACCCATTGTCTGGGTACCCCGTGGCCCAGTCAAATTGATACATAAAATTAACCATCACAAGTCTACCCATTGCCACTTGGCATCCAAACATCTCCTGAAGCCATGCTTAATGTCCACGTGAGGACAATGGCAAGGTTGTAACTCTGCCGAACATGATGCCCGTCCTGAGTGTAAGTGACAGCGCACTGACTTGGACTCCAGAAGAGGGGGTGAAACCCCCTAGTGATGCTCACTCTTATTGATTTCCCGTAACAAACACTAGGATGTAACATTAGCAACACTTAAATACTATGAAATAAGGTCAATACATCTTATGTTACACGACAAGGGAGTAACAGAGGGAAGAAGACAAGGATATTCTATTAGTATATATGTATACACACACATGCACACACACACGTAGATAAGTGCCTAACAAACTCAGGTGCAAATGCTCATGGCAATTACAGTCCTCATTTCTGTAACTGGTCCCCTGGCCACAGCTGGATCCCCTTTTCCCTTAGCAAGCAACTGGTTGTGGTTCTCTGCCTGTGGGGTGATCCAGACTTCCATTCCTGAAGAGTCTGGGTGATTAGTGGTCCTGCCTGGGTTGGGTGTGTTGTTTTCCATTGGCTTTAATCACAGGGCATGGTAATCCTGAGACACGCTGGGGGTTCTCCTGTATTCCAGAACACTCTCCTCCCCTCCACTATGGGGGAGCAGCCCAGTCTCCCCTTGGTGGCAGGATCAGTTACCCCCGACAGCACAGGAACTCCCTTACTTGCCAGTTGATTCAGAGGCATGAGGACCACGAAGTGTCTCGTGGCAGCCTGAGCTTCTAGTTCATCCGAATCATTGTGGAAGCACTCCTCTCCTTGGAGCTAGAACCTCCAGGCCAGGAGAGCATAAGGTCACGGGAACAGGAAGCACACATTTTGCTAGTGGTCACTGTGGTGTAATAGTGAGTGGGACCACTCCCCTTTCTACCACTTGATTATTGGGTCTGTGAATCCTGGCCCTGGAGCAGCAGTGCCATATAACGGACAGTGACTCAGAGCACATACAGTCCTCTGGAGAACCTGTCCCCAGCCCCGCAAGACATTGCCACCAGCTGGCACTGTCACTGAGTCTTCAGAAGGACATTCTGCCCTTCAGTCAAGCCAGTTGCTTCAGGAGGGAGGGGAACACATATGGCCAGTGAATTCCAAGAGCCTGGGCCCATTATCGCTCTTCTTTTGCTGTGAAGTGCGTTTCTTGATCAGGAGCAATACTGTGTGGAACACCATCTTGGTAGATATGGCATTCCGGAAGTCCACAGATGGTAGTTTTGGCAGAAGTATTGCATTCAGGGAAGGAGAATCTGTATCTGTAGTAAGCGTCTGTTCTAGTAAGGACAAAATGCTGCCTCTTCCATGATAGAAGTGGCCCAGTGCAATCGGCCTGCCGTCAGACAGCCGATGATCACGCTGGGGGATGGTGCCATGTTGGGCACTCAGTGGTGCCCAACATGGTGAGGCCAGCTTGGTGAGTGGAGGTCCTTGTTGCTGAGCCCGCATATAACCTCCATCCCTGCCAAAATGGCCACTTTGTTCACAAGCCCATTGGATAGAGACGGGGGGTGGGGGGGCTGGGGAAAGAGGCTGAAGTTCCACGGCACAGATCATCTAACCACTTGGTTGTTAAAATCCTTCTCTGCCCCCTTCATCCACAATCCTGCCTCAGGCCTGATCTCTCTCTCCTGAGCCCTGGTAACCAGCCCTGATGTCCGCCCTGCCCTGGGTGAGGTCCTCCTCAACAGCCTCCCCCTCCCACCGCCCACCTTCAACCCACAGTGAGGTCAGCCCTTGTCCCAGGAGAGGTGGGGTCAGCCTTGTCTGCTAACGTGTTCAGGTGGCTTCTGCACCCTCAGCCCACCTCGTGGTGTGTATTTGCTTTTCTCCTGGTATTGAAGGAGCACGTTCAGAAAGGAGGCCATGTGAATCAATTGGGGTGGACAGAAAACACATCCCTTATTTCCCAGCCCCATTCTGCAGCTTAGCTGAGCTTATTTGATTTGATTAAAGGATTTTATGTCTGGCTTGTTGGAGAGATAGGGATTAAGCATTAAGGAGCTTTTCTCTTCCTGGGCTCTCTGAACTTATCACCAGAGTATAGCCGTCTTCTGGCTTCTTGGCTGCTTTTCTTAAAATGCCAGATTCTTTTCCTTCATTTGTATTAATGAGATCAGTCAAAAATGATTAAGCCTTGCACAGTTTTGCTACCCACAAGTTATCAAATATAAAAGGTAGGAGTTCAGAAAGAATCCCAGCCGCAAGCATCATTTTACAGGTATGAGAATCAGAGAGGTTAACTGACTTGCTTGAGGTCACACAGCAAGTTCTAGGCAGAACGGTGAATAGAACCCAGGTCTCTTGCCCCCCAAATTAGCACTGTTCTGTATCCCCTCTTGGCCTTGGAAATGGAAACTGAACCTCAAAGGGAAGAGATGGAAGTAACAAAGGGGGAAGTTCTTTCCCTGTGTCCATGCGTGCTCAGGCTCTCTGCTCCATCTCTGACAGAAAAGAGCCGTAAGCAGCCCTGACATTTTACTAGAGAATACCCAGGGAGTGGTGTGCCAAGGAAAGTTACAGGATCACGGAACCGGATAGAAGGGAAAAGGGCAACATGAAAATGTGACAGACAAAGTGGTCCTTGGTGATCAATCCTCCAGGCAATGCCGAGTAGGTGTTCTGTATTTATGGCCATCATAAACCCAGGGCGGGCTGGTGAGACTGTCTGCATGGGGGGCGGCCTCTGCTGGGCTCACAGAGGAGAAGAGACAGAGGACTCCCAGAGTCTCAGAGCTGAAAGGGATAGAAGGCCCAATTGGCAAAGCTCACAGCAGGTGTGAATCAAAGCGAGAACTGGAATGGGGGTCCTGACCCCTTCTCTGCACCCTTTCTTAAGGCCTTGGCTCCATCACAAGCCAAGTGTCCATCTACACTGAGGCAGGTGTTAGTGGTCTGGGGTACTTGGGATTTTAGGAGAGGCCATATGTGTTGCGCTTATTTCTTGAGAAGGTGCTGATTTTCCTCCATCTATATTTGTTTGCAGATCATGGCCATAGGGGCACTGACATCAATAGACACTGTTTAATGGGAAGCAGGGTTGACTCTTGGCTGTTGGAGGTGAGCCTGGGCACACCTGTTGATGGGATGCAGGGGATGGGAAGCATTCTAGCAGGCAGGCAAAGTGCAGTACTCAGGGACGAAGAACCTCCATGGTAGGGTAGTATGGGCAAATCCCTGGGAAGAATGGGGTGTCCACTGGGCAGAAGGATCAGGGACCATTTGGAGATATAGGCATGTGTCAGTGGGTATCAGGAGTGTCTGAGAGGCAACAGGATGCCAGGCTCAGGATGGGGCTCAGGAGGTGTGCAGAAGCATGGGGTGAGGTGTGAGAACCCAGACTCTGTGCAGGAGTTGGAGGCAGGTGCTGGGACCAGGCATGGTGGTCATGGCCAGTCAGCAGAACGGAGGTCTCTCTGTGCATCACCGGGAGACAGGAGGGTGCTGGTTCTAACCAGGGCTCCTGCTCCCAGGCCGTGTCTTGTCCCCAAGCCTGAAAGCCTCTACTCTGGGCCTGGGTGTCTTGCCCGGTGGTCTTCTGCCCCAGCTCTCCTTCTAGGAGCTCTGCTGGGCTACACTCAGTCTCCTCCAGGCATTTACTCACCCAGCACAGTTCCTGAGTGTGTGTTATCGGGGTACAAAGAGCAGAATTGACCAGAAGTGACTCTGGGGTGCAGTTGGTCCATCAGGAGTCATCGGTGCTCAACAAGTCTTGGTGAATTGAATTGAGCTCCCCAGAACACGAGCCCTGCCATATCCACAACCGGCCAGTTGTGGGCACAAATGCCTAGACCTCAAAAGCTTAGCCACCTATGATTTCTGCAATACACTGCCCGAGGCAAGCAGGGTCAGAGGACCCCTCTCTCGCTAGCAAGTAGGTGCTGGAATTTTCCTTACTCTCTTGGGTCCATTATCCAGTCTGCCTGGGTGATACGTTGGCTGGAGTCCATGCAGACGATCTGAAATAGCACCAAAAGTTCATCTACATAACCTCAAAATGTTGGCATTTATCAAAATACCCTGATTCTGTGTCCTGTTCATCAGATTGGACCCTTGTACATGCCCCTTGTCTTGACTAGGCCTGAATTTCCCATTCCTTTGAGCACCCTGGACATCTGGCCACTGTGTGTGGTGTGGGGGAGGGGACCAGTCCTACAACCACAGAGCTGCCCCCACCCTTCCATGGCTTTCTCCTTTGTTCATTTGCCCGCACACCTAGCATTACTCCACGCACGGGGGCAGAAGCTTCAAGGGACACTACAGATTGCAAATAATGAACATTCAACTCAAACTCTTTCAAATAATTTATTTGCTTTATTGAGCCATGTGACTGGGAGGGGAACCCAGAAGCAGATTGGATTTTAGGTATGGTTCAATGAGATTTGTTTTCTTCTCTGTAATTGTCTTAGCTTTGCCCCTTCCGAGTTCTGTTCTGTCCTGTCCTTGGATTGGCTTGTCCCATGGATACAAAGCGGCTCCCAGCAGCAATTAGGGCAACATGCTTCCTTAGGCATGTTCAGCCGGAGAGGGTGTAGCTTCCCAAACTTGTCACAAAAAACCCCAACCTGCACTCAGATGGGATCACACCTGTATGGATGGCAGTGGTAGGGAAATGCTGTGTGCCAATGCTCCAGGCCTGAGTTAGGCGCTCAGTTCTCTGGCGGGGATGCTGCTCACTGAATGGGAGGCCCCTGCCTGGAGCTGGATGGACACCCAGACAGCATGGCAGCGGAATGGTGGGGGAACCTGGGAGGCGTGTTGGAAGCGCTCATGACTTCTACTAGACAAGGATAGGGAACTGGAGCATAAGGAACAGGTAGGATTTAGAAATGTCAAATTATACAACAGTCCTAGACCCACCTGCCTGGTTCAGCAAGAACCCAAGGGAAGGCAAATTTCCACCAAATCTGTATTGCTCTAATGTTGTTCAGACAGTGCATAACCATAAGCAGATCGGAGATGAATGACAAGTGAAGGCTGAGCAGGTGGGGAAAGAAGTAGGAGGAAACTCATGACAAATTGGCTGGCTCTTGGGCTGAAACAACCCCACGCTTCCCCGCCACCCCCCGGAACATTATTTTGATTGGCCAATTACATGCTATAAGATCAGATTGAATTCCATGAAGAAACACTTGGATGGAAATAATTGTAGGTAGAATCATTTTATTAGTATTCCTAAAGACTTCTGATGAGGAATAATGATGGTAAATCATTAATATATATTTTCAGCTGCTTTAAAAATTAAATCTGTTCCACAATGTGTTTCACTATTTTATAGCCATTATACAGAGCCCTTTGGGATAGTCTCATAAAAGGCTTTCCATAAATTTGATCTGTCCTTGTATTGCATTACATTTTACAGCAAT
The DNA here is from genome assembly GCF_011800145.1 of Mirounga leonina. NCBI lineage: Eukaryota > Metazoa > Chordata > Mammalia > Carnivora > Phocidae > Mirounga > Mirounga leonina. The sequence goes on from NW_023270680.1 coordinate 1,735,931, forward strand.
AATCTGGCATTTTAAGAAGCTCCAAGGCGTCATCTCTTTCAGAAGCAGCAATGAAGGAAAGTGCCGGAGAATGGGAAATAGCAAGTTCTGGGGATGGAGCGGCCATCCTTTTTCAGGGAGGTGCAAAGAAAGGGGTCAGATGTGATCAGTGTCTTTTGGAGAGATTTATTCCACTATTCCCCGAGGATTCCTGTTCAACTTTACTGAATATGTCTCTTCCTTAACTGTCCCCCCCCCAAAAAAAAAATCCAGGCAGGGATTGCCCCTGTAGGAAATTCTATAGTGTGGACCACTCTTGGCTCGTGGCAGTGGGGCCCTGGGGATTAGGTGCAGAGCCTGGCCCAGGAGGTGGAAGGAAGCAATTCACCCTCTGGGTTTCCTCCTCCTGCTGTTTACACTCTGTTTCCATAGTGACGTAGCGACCATGATGCTTAGCAAGCCTCTCCAGGCATTTGAGGATTCCGATACAAAATTTGCAGAGGATTCATGAAAGGAAAGCAAGGGATCTCATAGTCTGTGGGAGTGCTGTATTTTTTCAATCATCTAGGACTGTTTTAATTTGAGATTGGAAAACCTACAAGGTGTGCATTTCCTGGTATCAAGGTCAAGTGCATTATGAGTCTCTGAACTGAAGGGCCCTGATGCCATCACCTGGGATACTTGGAATTAAAGTAATTTGAATTTGGAGTTGATTTATAGATCAGTTCTTGGGGCCACAGTTGCTACAGAAGGAACTGAGGTGTTACCCAGAGACCTGAGCCAACAGTCCTCTGGCTGAAGCAAATAGAAAAATGAATTAAAGGAAACGGGAGCTGGAAGGGATTTGGGGGAAGGGAGGTTCATTTCAGGAATTTTATTTTTTTAATTTTTAATTTAATTTAATTTTTTATGTTATGTTAGTCATCATACAATACATCATTAGTTTTTGTAGTGATCCATGATTCATTGTTTTCATATAACACCCAGTGCTCCATGCAGTATGTGCCCTCCTTAATACCCATCATCCCCCCACCCCCCTCCCCTCTAAAACCCTCAGTTTGTTTCTCAGAGTTCATAGTCTCTCATGGTTCATCTCTCCCTCCGATTTCCCCCTCTTCATTTTTCCCTTCCTTCTCCTAATGTCCTCCATGCTATTCCTTATGTTCCACAGATGAGTGAAACCATATGATAATTGTCTTTCTCTGCTTGCTTATTTCACTTAGCATAATCTCCTCCAGTCCCATCCATGTTGATGTAAAAGTTGGGTATTCATCCTTTCTGATGGCTGAGTAATATTCCATTGTATATATGGACCACATCTTCTTTATCCATTCATCTGTTGAAGGGCATCTCGGCTCTTTCCACAGTTTGGCTATTGTGGACATTGCTGCTATGAACATTGGGGTGCATATGGTCCTTCTTTTCACTACATCTGTGTCTTTGGGGTAAATACCCAGTACTGCGATTGCTGGGTCATAGGGTAGCTCTATTTTTAATTCTTTTGAGGCACCTCCACACTGTTTTCCAAAGTGACTGTACCAACTTGCATTCCCACCAACAGTGTAAGAGGGTTCCCCTTTCTCCACAACCTCTCCAACATTTGTTGTTTCTTACCTTGTCAATTTTTGCCATTCTAACTGGTGTAAGGTGGTATCTCAATGTCGTTTTGATTTGAATTTCCCTGATGGCTAATGATGTTGAACATTTTTTCATGTGTCTGTTAGCCATTTGTATGTCTTTTTCAGAGAAGTGTCTATTCATGTCTTCTGCCCATTTTTTGACATGATTATTTGTTTTTGGGTGTTGAGTTTGAGAAGTTCTTTATAGGTCTTGGGTACCAGCCCTTTATCTGTAGTGTCATTTGCAAATATCTTCTCCCATTCTGTGCGTTGCCCCTTTGTTTTGTTGACTGTTTCCTTTGCTGTGCAGAAGCTTTTTATCTTGATGAAGTCCCAAAAGTTCATTTTTGCTTTTGTTTCACTAGCCTTTGGAGATGTATCTTGAAAGAAGTTGCTGTGGGTGATGTCAAAGAGGTTACTGCCTATGTTCTCCTCTAGGATTTTGATGGATTCCTGTCTCACATTGAGGTCTTTCACCCATTTTGAGTTTATCTTTGTGCATGGTATTAGAGAATGGTCAGCTATATTCAGGAATTTTAAATGCTTCATGGGAACAGGATCTGGGCTTTACAATGCAGACTGTCCCTCTGTCCAAGGTTGTGGGTGGCAGCAAAGGAGGGGTCTTCTATCTGTCATGCATTGCTTGGACTATATCGCTGGGAGGTGAGCTCGATGGGGCGACATGACTGTTGTGGTCAGTACTATTGCTTATCAATGTCCAGCGCTCTCCCCTTGACCTCGTGGAGGACTAGACTTCCCAGACCCTCTGTAGTCAGGCCGGGCCACGTGACTCGCTCTAGCCAATGAGCTATAAGCTGGGGTGACTGTGTCCTTTCCAAGGGACATAGTGACCTTTGCGCTTTTCTGTCATCCGCTTGTCCAGGAGTGGGGAGGTCTGGTGCTGAGTTGGCAGAGGTTGCTGAGTCACTGGGTGGACAGCTGCCCTGGGCTGTTGCCCACACTCACAGAAGGTTATATGTGTGAGGCAAATACATTTTCATGTGCTAAGCTAATGAGATTTTGGAATTTTGTTGTGGTGGTTGTTACTTCAGCCTAGCCTAATTTATCTTGATTAATATAATAACTGTATAATTTGCGATCAAAATGAAAGAAGGGTAAATTCTCAACCCCCTATATGAAGTAGCCTCATGAAAGCTTAAGTAATCTCTAGTTCTTATTCATCTCAAAGGTTTCTGAGGCAACAATGAAGAGGTTTGAAAGCCTTGATAGCAGAATGCCCGTCTCTTGGGTCCCTGACAGTCACTTGGAGTCCCAAGGGCCTGGTCAACATCTTTAGGACACTCCCGATTTCCCACCAGAGGGAGAACGGCCCGAGTGGAACGTGGTCCTGTCTCTTAGTCTCATCGGTTCACAGAGAAGAACGCCAGTTGGGGATTTACCAGCTTCTGAGGTCAGCTCCAGGCACCAGCCACACAACGGGGCACCTGTGAAGGTGGGTCGATATGGAGCTCTGAAAGCCCAAAGAAGAGGCACTGGGCCCCTGGTAAGAACCTTCTGGAAGCCTGTCCGCACAGTGGACCCCTCTGAGGCTCTCACCACATTCGTCGATCCCAGCATCTGGCGCACAGTGACATTCAAGCAAATGACAAATGCACAAACCCAAAGAAAGGACAGTCTCGGAAGAAGTTTCTACAGGACAGGTCTTACAGGTGAGCAGAGTCATGGATGGGTAGTTTCAGCCAGGCTTTGAGTGGGAGGTGAAGAAGTTCTGGTATTGAACCAGAGAGCACGGAGCGTGGCATCTGTCGAGTGATGGTCACTGGAGAGCAGGTTTGGATGTGGTAAGGGGGAGGGAGGCATGAAGCCCAGGCAAGAGTGGGGAGGGGAGAGCAGGAAGAGAGGATGCCGGATTGAAGACAGTGTTTGCATCTCTGTTCTGGGGCCAGCCTGGCTCATTTGGCTATTTTATTTACTCTCCAGGCTTTTCTTTCTTTCCAGCCTTATTGAGATGTAAGGTGGTGTGAGCTGAAGGTGTGCAACAGTGTTGATCTCATATTACAATAGGATAACCACCTGAGCTCCTTCCTCTGTCCTGTTACATACTTGTCAATTCTTTCTTGTGGCCGGAACACTAGGATCTCCTCCCTTCGCAACATTCAAGTATAGAACAGTATTATTAGCTGTATCACCATGCTATAGATTAGCTCTGGGACTTGTTCAACTCAAAACTGCCCCAGGCTGCTTCTGAAGGAACCGTGGCCGTGGTGGCATCGAGGCACCGGGCTGGACGGGGAGGAGGCTGCTGGCCAGCACCCGTCCTCCGCCCGCCCTGCCTGCCCCTCAAGTGACCGGACCCTTGAAGTCATCCCGCACGGCTCGCGCTTCGCAAATCTCTTGTTGCCTCTCAAAGTAATTTGGATCCTCTTTAATAATTGCCGGGGAATATCATTTGTTCATTTTCATGCTTATCTTTTGTCCCCTCCACTGGACTTTCATTCTCTGGGCAGGGCCATGTCTGCTTTGTTCCTCCTTGTGTCCCCAGCTCACCCTCTCCCCCAGCTCCTGGGCAGAGATTGCCATGCGGCTTCTCGGTCTGCCTCACTGGGGACAGGCTGAGGGTAAGCCAGACAGGAGCATATGCTAGAGTAGATACAACTTTTTAAAATAGAAATCACAGTTTTTAGTCTTTTTTTTTTTTTTAATTTATTTATTAGAGAGAGAGAGAGCGCAAGAGGGGGAAGGGTTAGAGGGAGAAGCAGACTCCCCGCCGAGCAGGGAGCCTGATGTGGGACTCGATCCCGGGACTCCAGGATCATGACCTGAGCCGAAGGCAGTCGCTTAACCAACTGAGCCACCCAGGCGCCCCACAGTTTTTAGTCTTATGAGGGACACTGTTAGCTTACGCTTTGAAATCCAAAAGGGCGGGATTTTAACCCTGGTTCTGCCACCTAGGTGCTCCGTGCATGACGAGCTGGGTCAGGTGCTTCATCTTTTGTAGACCCAGTTCCCTCATTTATGGAAAGGGGCTAATGACGTGCACCTTCGAGTATACTGATGAAAGACATATCGGCGTCTGGAAGGTGCCTGGTGCAGCACGGTGCCCGGCAGCCACGTGACGGGAAGAGGGGGAGCCCGGCCATGACACAGGTGCAGAAGGGGGGGGGGAGGATGGCCAGCAGGATGAGTGTGCAGGGAAGGTCACGTGTGAATGGGGAGTCCCTAGAGTGCTGAGCCTCAGTCCCCCGGCCACTCAGCCGCGGCTGCTGCACCTGCCCCTTTTCTGCGGAGATGCAGTGACAGAAATGTGTGGGGACGGGTCTCAACCGAGGTGTCCTTTGTGTGCAGGCACGACTATTAGTAAAACCAGCACAGAGCTGGAAACCGTGTGACACTCACCGTGGGGAGCACGGGGCCGGGAGTGACGCCGAGCCTCTCCCATCCCAGTCTGCAGGGTCCCGCGTCTGCCGGGGCATAAACCCGTTGCTGCCCTTGTTGTTTGCCATGTTTCACCCTGTAAAGCAGAACTTTCCCTCCTTGTCAGCCGTTTTAATCAGAGTGATGAAGCCAGATGAAAGCTGTTTAAATATGCTAATGGATGATGGAGGATTAAACAGGCCCCCTGACAAATGAGCCCATCAAGCCCCAGTGTCACCGCCCGACATGGCGACACATTATTAGCACCCACGGTCCTGCCTGTCGGAGGCATTCCATACATCTCCCGGGCTTTGCTCTTGCTGTCCACGGCGAGCCTGTGACAAGCAGAGAGTTATTACACCTTCTTTGCACGTCACCCCTCTGTCTCTCTGTGGCCACCAAGATGGCTTCGTGAGGATGCCCTGAGAATTATGGCCTTGCTGATCTGTCTGTTCCTGGGCCACTTTCCCAGGCTAGTGACAGATTGCTCTTTCCAGGGAAAAGCCACTTAGACGGCTTAAGACAGCAGAGACAAATTCCTTGTATTTCAGGTTCACTGGAAAAGCCACAAGAAGAAAGTTACCTGCAAAGTCTTGAAAGGTACAGGAAGTTAAATGTTGAGACTTAAAAGGTACATTTGGGGTGATCCCCTACTCATCCTTGATGTTTGGGGGCAGGTGGCACTGCAGGGGGTAACTCAGCGAACACATCTACTGCTCACTTGGTGTTAGGTGGCAGGACACCCTGATGGGCTCTGCGTTCCAGGATGGTGTTCACCCCACTCTGACTGCTGATGGTGTCCTGAGAGGTAACCTCTGCTCCCCACATGGCCCCCACTTCCTCCTCCACCTTCCTTTGGCCAGTCAGGGCTCTGCAGGCTCAGATTTCTTGCTTACTGGCTTGGGCTCAAGCTCATTCTCCTCACTCCTGAGAGCTCAGCTGTTTACCTGCTCCGCGAGCCCTTCCCAGCTTCCTCAAGATCCTTGTGCTCTGCTCCCAGGGAACCTGGGGACATTCCTGTCACACCGCACAGGACACTCTCCTGTAAGCAACACTGCACCAGACGGTGAGCTCCTCTTGGAAAGAAGTGATTTCTTTGTTCATTTTTATCTTCCTAGAGCAGGTGCCTGACACAGTGGGGGAAGTTAAGACTTAAGAGGTTTCTCAACAATTAAGTGAAGACTTAATGGTCTCTCTCAATTGTGAGATATGGAACAAATGGTTTGTTATGAAATCGTTTGCAAACAAATTACCCAAAAACATCAATGAGGGAGGTGTCTTGGTGAGGTCCTGGCTGGAAACAGAGGGCACATTCAGTGGGAAGCAGTGGAGAACTGAATGGAAGGATTACCAATGGAAGCAGGGCCTGGGGGACTGGAGGGCTGGGGGCAACTGAGGCAGCAGCATGGAGCCCCTGATGTGGCGAGGCCCTCAGGGCCAGGGGAGAGCTTGGGCGGCAGAGCTCAGGGACTGTAGCTGGATAGAGAGGGATGGTAGGCTGATCTGTGGTGACCCAGAGAGAGGAAGCCAAGGGCACAAGTACCCCCAGTCTCCCCTCTCTTTTTCTCTAGCCTGCCAGTGGTGCCCACTCCTCATCTCAAACTGGGAACCAGAAGACGGTCCATGCAGGGCAACCTGCTGGAACATAGGTGGGGCAACAAGATCGTCACTCCTTTCACCATCTAGTCTGTTCTTGTTTCTGTCCTGGTGGACGATTCACGTCCCTAACACAGGGACACAGCAACCTGAACCAGCTGCCTTACCACCAGGGGGTGACCAGCCCTTCACTTCCCCCCAAGATTGTGGCTGACTTGGGCTAACTTGAAAATCTCTCAGAATCAACCCCACGGTTTGTGGACTAGCGGGTCTCCTGCTTCTCCGTTTTCGTTATAGGAATGCTTTTCCTGCCCTGTGCACCGATAACTTCCTCGATGGTTTGGGTTTGTCTTTCTCATCTTTGTGTGCTCGGACGCATGGAGGGCAGTGCCTGGTGAATAGCGTGTATCCATAACTACTCTTGAGGAATATCAGGTTCTCCCGCGGGCTACTGCGGGGTCTTCCATGACGCACGAATCCTCTACTAATAATCTGCAGGAAAATAAAAGAAGAGAGAATTTTTCTATTGGTTTCCTGCTAGAAGCCCTGCTCCTAGGATTAAAGGGAAAGTGGAAATCCTTGGCTTGGAGAGTGTTACCAGTATTAGAGGCAGGCCAGTTGTCTTTAAAGTGTCTCTGGGGGCGCCTGGGTGGCTCAGTTGGTTAAGTGTCTGCCTTCGGCTCAGGTCATGATCCCAGGGTCCTGGGATCGAGCCCCGCATCAGGCCCCTTGCTCAGCGGGGAGTCTGCTTCTCCCTCTTCCTGCTACTCCCCCTGCTTGTGCTCATTCTCTCACTCTCTCTCAAATAAATAAATAAATAAAAATATTAAAAATAAAGTGTCTCTGGATGTTACCCTCATTAAGGTGGCCCAGCAAACACTGTGTTCAAGGAAGGCCTCCTGTGAAATTAGTCTGTTCCACACCTAAAAAAGTGCCAGACACTTTTCTTGGGTCCCTGATTGGGCAGCGCTCCAGGAATTCATCCTTCTAACTCTCCCAGAGCAGCCTTGTGCCTCCTGGAGAGTGACCTTACTCTGTTCTCTGCCCCTTGTGCTGCTTCCTGGGGAGCAACCACACCCAAATGTGGTGTCCCCCCACCTCCGACTTATCCTGATGCTTACCCTCTTATGAGGCCAGATGGGAGTTTGTTTTGTAGCCTATCCCCATCTTCCTAATTCTTTGAGAGGCAACAGCCTGAGGAACCAGGTAGAGATCAGCTATTTGTCATCCTCTGTTAGCTGGGGAGAGAAGCCAAGAGATTCACCGTCATCCTAGGTCAGGATCTCCAGGATCCACGGGAGGAAGGGTGTGGGGCATGCTGAAGCAAATCACTGTGGGAGCGGAGGGCAGGGTGTCCAAAGAGCCTGGACATGTGTCTGTTCCCCACTGCAGAGCTCTTTGCCCGGTTCATAGTCCCAACTTAACTGCCCTGACTTTCAGGGATTTTATGTGTACGGTGGGAGGGGACTTGTGACCTCTCAGGCCTTTTTCCTCTCTTAGGACCTACAATTCCCCTGCAGCCCACACTTGTTCCATCCTCTGATACCAAAGGCACACACACACGCTAGCACAGAAGATGCTTGCTCGAGCTTTGCTCATACCCCCGCGGAAGGAAGAAGACAGCCCCCCATCAGCTCGACGGCACTTGAAGCGTATAGTAGAGCTTGTCATATCACAGAAGAATGATAGATGATATTTAGTGACATTCCTGACGACTAATTCCATGGTTGAGAATGTATTTGTAAAGAGCTCTTTTTAGCCTAGAGCGAGATAATTATTGCCTTCTTATGAATTCAAGAACTCCAAGAATGAAAGCTTAAAGATGCACGAATAAGCTTTGTTTCTGCCGTGATTTGATGGGCAAGAGGGAAAGACTCCTTGAAATGGATTATTTTCACCACATGGTAAATGAAATCTTAGTGAAAGACAAAAATCTCCCCCCATGTCCCCCTCACCTCCCCGCTCTCACACTTGGAGATGCCCTTGACAGATCAGCGTGCAAGTAGCCACGTCAGGGTGCTAAGGCAGTTATAACGTTGTTCGTTCGGCATTGCCTCCCGTGGGGGATGGCACCACCCACATGGATTTGAATCTACCCTGTAACACTTACTGGCTGTGTGATTTTGAACATGTCCTATAGATTATATGAGCCTCAGTTTCTGCACCCAGAAAGTGGGCATAAAAAATACTCATTTCATAGGGCCATTGTTGTACGGGTTGATTTACTTGGCCAACACTTACTGGTTATGTGTGTATTATGTTCCAGAATCAGGCACCTAGTGCTTCTGTGTATGCTACTCCACTTAAAACAATACGGCTCTATGAGGCTTGCTCCCCTGTCCCTCTTTCTGTCTATCTGTCCTATTGATTTCAGCTTGCCGTTCCTCCTTCCATCCCTCCATCCACCTGCCCTTCCAGCCCTGCCCTCCCTCCCTCCATCCAAAAGCCTATTCTAAGTGCTGGAGTTACCAAGATTAATGTGGTTGTTGTGAGTATTCTTTTGGTCCCTGGAGTCTTGAAAAAATGATGTTTCTCAGGAGTGGTATAAAGATGTTGTGGGCATGACTTATTTGGGGGGGGAAGAGATGCATTCTGAGACCAGCGTTTCTGTTTTGAAGATACAGGTGGCAAGCAGTTCCTTAATACATCAGGGTAGCTGCTCACTGTATCTGAAAGCTTTTTGCATTCTTAGTTGGCCTGATAAATCCCCGGGGCCCAGCACAAGCTTCTGAAAGGCAGTTAGCTTTTAGGTAACTCCCTTTGCCAACCTACATCAACAAGAAAACCCTCCGCTCTTTGCTACACATACAGTATGGAAGGCAGTCCGCAAAACTCTGTTCCTACCTCTCAAGGAATAAAGTCTATTCTCTAGAGGGATATACTCTTCTTCACTCTTCAGTGATACTTTAAAGATAAACTGTGCACTCACCACTGAGCTCTGAGAGAACATGCCTTTCTTTACCTCTGTGCTTCTCAGAACTTAGTGGACAGGCAAATACCCTGGTGCTCTTGCTAGATGCAGACCATGACTTCAGGGGTCTGGGGTGGGACCTGAGATTCTGCATTTCTCACAAGCTCCCCGGTGATGTTGCTGCTGATCTGGGGATTACCCTTTCGGCAGTAAGACAACTGCTCTGTCACCGAAACTTCCAGAATTTACTGGCCTGAGAATAAAAAGGCAGCTACTTCAGCATTAATTCCCAAATAGATGCCCTTCTGTCTGTGTTGTCAGACCTTTATGTCTGTATCACTTCTGCTGTGGGTTGAATTGTAGCCCCCGCAAAGAGATATTTTGAAGTCCTAGCCCCTAGTACCTCAGAATGTGACCTTATTTGGAAATTGGGTCTTTGCAGAGGTAATCAACTTAAGATGAGGTCACTAACCCAGTATGACTGGTGTCTCTATAAAAGGGTAAATTTGGACACAGAGACAGACACACACAGGGGGGAGACCATGCAGAGAATGCCATGTGACCACAAAGGCAGAGACGGAAGTGATGCATTTCCAGGGTGTCATCCTCATAGGAGCCCTTGAATAAAATGCCTCCCCACGCTCTGCTGGGGCTTCATCTCTCCCTGGGGTCTCTGCGGCACAATTCTCCCGGCGGGCACCTTACAGCCCCCGAGAAGAGGTGTGGTAGCAGCGTGGGGCTGGGATGGGTGGGGCAGGGAGCCTGACCCCAGCTTGGGGAGCGTGACTTTGCCAGCTTCTCACAGCGGTCATTTTCTACTGCCCGTCTTTCCTGGGGTGGGCACCCTGACCCCCACTTGCTTTACAAAGATCCTCCCAGCTTCTCCTTTGGTTCTCAAAATACCTTGCATATGCACTCATTTATTCAATAAATATTGGTTGATCACCCGCTGAATTTCAGGCATATTTCAATTAAGCATCACACGGGGAGGTCCCTGACTGCACTCACCAGGAATATCTGAACTCAGACCCCCGTCAACAGCCATTGGGGTCCCTGTCTAGTAAGTTATACTGTGGCAATTAGACTTTGAGAGGAGGCTACTGACCCAGGATATATGAGGCGCTTTATAGCATGAGGTGCTATAAAGAGACTTGTGTCCAGGAAATGGAGAAACTATATACCTCTTGCCTTAAGTACAAGGTGACCCAGACTTTGTTTTGCATGTTTATGTAAATAATTGTTAGATGCTGTTGTTCTTTCTTGCTCTTGAAGATATTCAAATCTACTGATCTTTTTATTGCATACTCCTCTCAAAATATTCAAGGAGGAATCCTGTCAGGTATTTGGTTGACTTGAATATTACTTTATTAATATTAAAATTTATTCCCAGAATAGATGTTAATATTCATAGTGTCAGACATGTTGACCAGAACCAAAATCTGGAGTATGAAGTATATTCTTTGTTTTAGAGTACTCAAGGTTTTTTGTCCCCGCCCCAAAAATCTTAACAGGAATTATATTTTCTATATTGTAAAGAGTTTTATTCTGTTCACTAAAAGGTGACAGCAGATTTTATTTCTTGGGTGTCTGCCCCAGGAACTAGGTCTGGAGTTCTTAAAGGTGTCTCCTCTTCCCTCCCTGTGCACACATGCACAGCTGGAGAGAGAAGCAAAGGTTCTGCTTTATGAAGGATACTGAGATATGAGACTTTGGTCAGGAAGGGGTGCTTGGGAGCAGATGATGGAGTTTGACAGAGCAGAGGAAGGAAATCCTCCCTGAATCTCCATGGAACATGTGATTTCTCGGGCACATGGAGATGCATGTGTCTGGACAAGGTGTGCCACTGAGGAAAGAGCCACTGAGCTCTGGCTGGGGGCTCATGCAGAGTGGACTGGTCAGCTGAGGATGGCCCATGGGCCCCAGATAATGGGAATCAGTGAGGAAGCTCAAGCATCAGGATGTGAGGAGGAGGAGAACCGTGGTGGGGGATGGGAAATGGAGATTTTGGGGTGTGTGTGTGAGTGTGTGTGAGTATAGGGGGGCTGGTGGGAAGCTGGATTCTCTCTTTAGGTTCAACACGACCCATCAGCCTTGGGTGCAGCACTTGGGTATTCCAATTCCAGCTGAAAAGTGGGTGTTAATATACTACTTTCATCTGCAGTGAGTGTCTGTTTTACCAGGGGACCATATTCATGCATAATTACAAAATTAGCAATTAATTAAGAGTGGGCCCAGGGTCTCCTGAAAGTAGGCAGGACTGGGAGGGTCAGTGTTAGGAGCACAGGACCAGGCAATTTTGTAGTCTGAGGTTGGGGAGGCAAAAGGGTATCTAGGAAGATTTCATGGAGGGGAGACTTGTGAGGAAAGGAATGGGACTTTGACAAGTAGAGGACAGGTCGAGCGCCTCTGACTGAGAAAGAATGTGAGCAAGTGAAGGATAGGGTTTAGAAGTATGTGTGGGGAAGAGCAAGAGACAGTGCTAAGGACCATGTTGGGAGAGAAATTTGGGTTGTCCTACTATGGAGGACCTTGAAGACCTTTCAGTGTTGTTTCTGCTTTATCTTCAGAAAATGGCAAACTTGTCTTTCCTTTATGCATTTATTGTGTGTGTGTGTGTGTGTGTGTGTGTGTGTGTGTGTGTGTGTGTGTGAGGGAATGCCATAGGCTGAATACCCTGGTAAACGGATCAGAGTTGCATTCGAGGAGTTCATTGGGGCGATGGTGGTGGCGATGCTCTTGGGAACCATATCTGTGAGCAGTAAAGGAAGCAGAGTTGGACGGAAGGAGCACCTGCAACAGAGGCCTCACAATGACTCTTAAGAAATGTCCAAGTTGAGGCACGGGGGCAGGTCTGGTGCCCCTGCATCAAAGCATCACTGGGCGCAAGTCCTCAGGGAGGGGGCGAGTCTTGGATGAGAATAATTCCTGGGCATGACTCAGCTGTGAGCTGTGGGCACCCAGTGCTTCCTCCAGCTAGAGAAAGGCGTGCCGGGTCCGAAGGGGGGGCTGAGCAGTACACCAGTGCGGGCACCACAGGGAGTGAAACCATCCAAGCCAGGAGGCAGCGGGAGGGGGTGCTCCTCGGACTGCCTAGGCTGCAGATCATTCCCAGTCCTCGACGAGGTCAGGAGCTTAAGTCAAAATGAGAAGCAATGCAATGCGTCCTCAATCAAGAAAGTCTTGCCATGAAAAAAAAAAGTCAGCGGAACTAAATAGCGCTGAGGGATGTAGTTGACGTGTGTCCTGGCATGAGCTCCTCTCCTCGTGAGCTGAAACGGTTTGCAAACCGACACCAGGCAGCAGGGCGCCGCTGTGGACCACCGCTTCCGGTCACCGGCCTTTGTGAAGTCCATCTTTCTTTGACTTCCAGAGTCCGGGGTGATGAGCTTTGCCTACTCTCTGCTTTCCTAAAAGGCTTTTTTTCCACCACGACCCCTGGGGTGGAGAGGTTGATTCATCTTAGTGGATCTTGTCAGATTGTGTCTGGCCATATATAGTCAGTCTTCCCAAATGTCCGGTCTTCATCAGTTGAAGTATCTGAAGTGCTGACAAGGCTCTTATGGACAACAGCTATCACTGCAGAGTCTGTAGGATTAATTCTTCTTAGTTATGTTAGTGCTGGGCTATCACTCAAGTTTACTGATGCTGTCTGGTCATGTCCAGGAGATTTATAGGTACCTGTATTCATCCCACAAAGAGGACACCACAAATAACTGCCTTACCTTTTCAGCATCTTTCTTGCATGAGACAATGTTATACAACCATCACGGGAAGCTCTTAAATAAACACGCACTTGCTTCTCTAAGTTCCCTGTCTGGGGCCTTGGAAGGGGCATTTCGAAATTTGGGATTGCTTTTGCAATTCCTATTCCTTTCCCTTGTAGCTGAGTCACACACCCACTCTCTTCAGCCCAAGTGCTTCATTTCTAGGCCAGGGAATATTCTCGAGAATCATATACAAGTTGACTGGGCAGAATTTAATCATTTTTATGTATGTGGCCTTTGGCTTTCATATCATTGAGTATGAAATGACTGGATTTCAGACAATCAGAAGGACCCAGCGAGAATCTAGGATCACAGACGAATGAGAGGTTGGAATGGAAACGAGGCTGGACCAGCTCGGCATCTCATCCTGGCCGTGCATCGTGATTCGTACCAACGGATTCTGAGTCAGGACTGAGGTTCCAGCACCTGCATGTCTTTGAAGGCTGACAGGTGATGCTTATGTTCATCTGGGTTTAACAACCATGGATGTAATCCTCTCAATCTAGAGAGGGAAAGGAACCTGAATGTGTGGAGCGGTGTTTGTGCACTGAACGTAGGTCTTCCCGGCTTTCATTGGTGGGAATGTGAACCCGAGCCTTGGGACAGGATGTAACACCAGAGGCAAAGGGGCTGGCCCGTCCAAATATTCTAGCAGGAAGCACTTGGATGGAAACTCTGTGCCAAGTCCCGCGCTAAGTTCTTAACGCATTATCTTTGAAAATATCAGTATAAATCCATGCAGTTGATATAATTATCCTCATTTTGAATATGAGAATACTGAGACCCAGAGAGGTTTATTGACTTGACCAAGGTGCTGTAGATAGCAAGCAGGAGTTGCTGAGTGCCTCCGCTCTTACCCTCTCTGCCTGAGAAGGCGCACGTGGGAGACTTGCAGGGGGCTGCCTGTGGTTTACTTTCCTTATGTGGACTCACAGCTGGGAGGACACCCCACACCCTGCAGGCCACACTGCGGGGAACAGTGCAAACTTGGGAACAGTGCGAACAACAGAGGCAGCGGAGACAACCTGCACAGTGACATGAGAGTGGGGTGCCCCTGGTTCCCACAGGAGGGTGAATTTGGTTGGTCTGAATAATTCCACGGGCTGGTGGGGGACTGGACCTGCCACTCACCGCTAAGTAGGTCCTGCGCCTGGTTCCCGCGGTGGGGAGGCTGTTTGGCTAGTGGATCCACCTGCGGGAGCAGAGTGGGTAGGGGGGCCTCAGAGCTGGGCCATTTAGCAGGTGTCACGTCGGCATATGATACTGATCCTGAATCTCAAGACTTAACTGCAGCTGCTCCTTCTGCAGAAGGTTGTGGTAATGACAGAGACAGAGTCTTGATGTAAAACCAGAAGGTGCTTCATCAACGCAGAATGTTCTGGAGCACTAGAAGCTTGCTAATGGGTAGCTTGCTCTCTTTCCACACCTGTATGGAGTTATTCAAACCTGAAGTTTTAATGTTGCTTTAAAACTAGGCATTAGGGGCACCTGGGTGGTGCAGTTGGTTGGGCGACTGCCTTCAGCTAAGATCACGATCCCAGGGTCCTGGGATCGAGCCCCACATCGGGCTCCCTGCTCGGCAGGAAGCCTGCTTCTCCCTCTCCCACTCCCCCTGCTTGTGTTCCCTCTCTTGCTGTGTCGCTCTTTCTCTGTCAATTAAATAAATAAATAAAATCTTAAAACCCCCCAGGCATTAATTTGTCCAAGTCTTTGCTGTGCGTATGAGCTAGACAGACCACACTCATCCATCATTGCCCGTCTGTGCGTCAAGCCTGCGTCCTTCCGCCTATTTGCCAGGAGCCAGCGAACCTGGGCCCTTGACCTGAGGAAAGAGAATTTCATGCTTACGTTGGCTTCTTGGAAAACATCTTACCCAAGAACTGGATGGAAAAGTCACGTTAGTACCAGATGTAAAAAAATAAGAGCCAAATAGAATTTCAGATTTTAATTAAAAGGTCATTTTTGTGTTCAACTGGCACCACTTGGTCCCTTATTTCAACATGTAAAGGTGAAGACGGAAGTATGGCTCCAGTTGCCCAGGGTGGCGACATCCCGTCCTCCGGAGGGTAGCGGCCACGGAGTGATTACACGGTCGGCTTGTTGAGTGTAATGGGAGGCAGGTTCTCAGGTGGCGGGCGCGCAGCAAATTCGAAATGGGAGTGCTGGCCAAGCATTTTATTCAGGCTGAAATTGAAGTGATTCAGGGCTTTTCCTGGACTCTTTACTCTTGATTTATTAAGGGAGATTAAAGCAAGAAGCAGTGAAGTCATGGTTTATGGATTTGTAGATGAGGGGATAAAACAGAATATAAAGTGGAAGAAACTGTAGTGCAAAGTCACAAGACGTGGGTTTGAGTCCCCACCACGACTGCTAACTGCGAATTTAAGGAAATCCTCCTTCAGCTCCAGAGTCCTTATTTATGAAACGGGTACATCACCACCTGCCCTATAATCAGGCGGGACAGGGAGGATCCAGGGCTGAAAGATAAGAACAAATACTAGTTTAGAAACTGTCCCCACATCGTCTGTTTATTATTCTGTGACCCTCAGTAGTAATCACGGTAGTTTGGGCGGTGGGAGCTCTGTTCTTGCGGGGACCCAAGGCGGGATGCAGGATGTATAGTTTAGATTTCTTGTCAACCCAAAGAGCGTCAAGCACAGATGGATACGTGGTAAAACTCAGTTCCTTTCCTAAAGAAACTTCAAGTTCATTGGTGGAAGGCAGGTAGAGAACACGCAGCACACAGCTGTGCCGCGGGGTTTGGGGGGCGTCCTGCATCATGTGGTGCAGCTCACGCGGGGTTCACTGGGGACCTGCCCGACAAGGGTTAGCCAGAGAGAAGGGGTGCGGGCCCACATCTCTCATCCCTGTGCATGCTGGGAGCAGTGTTCCAGAGGGGGCTGGGCTCTGCCTTCTACTGGGCAGTGCTGGAGCAACCTCATGTACGGAAGGACAGAGTGACCTCTTGGGGTTTGGGCAGGCTGGAGTCAATGACAGTGTTCACAGGAGACGCCCAAGGGAAAGGGCTGTCCAAGGTCCTTGCTGCCAGGGAAGCAAGGGGGGAAGCTGAGGGTCAGCTCGTCCTGCTGGAAGGGGATCTCAGCCCGCTTGTTCAGGGGACTGAGGCAGCTCCCAGGGCAGTCTGCAGACGGTCCTGCTTGTCTCGCCACAGTGCTCAGGCACGTGCCGAGCGCTAGCTGAGTTCAAGGCTGGGAAGGATGTCTGCTGCCGCGTGTCTCTAACTGCCCCGTGGTTATTGGATAAGAATATTTAGCAGCCACAATGGAGGTGCACCTGCAAGATGGTTGTGACTGCCCCCAGTTCGTGGAGCTGTGAACAGGACAGCAGGTTCAGAAGGAAGCCCAAGAATGGCCTCATGCTGGGAAAGAGCATCCCCAGGTGTCTGAAGCCTACCCAGCGGGAGTTTGGTGAGAGCCACAGGCTCCCCAGCCCCTCCTGCAGCTGCACCTGTCTGGCCCAGGGCCTCCACGGCGGGTCGCTCTTGCCAAGCAGAGCAAGGAGTCAAGCCTGTGTTTCCTTTCAGGAATTTTCAGGCACATGGGCCCAACTGCCTAGCGGGGTCAGATGCACAGACCCAGGGGTGATGTCCCTTTCTGAGGGGCTTGGCACTTACATGCACAGCCCAGATCCGCTGCCCTGCTGCCACCTGCCCCTACCGGGACGTTAAAGCACCTGCAGATTTTAGGCTTAGCAAAATGGCCCACATGCTCATTTGTTATATATTTTGTTTTCTGGGACTTCCTGGATGGCATGAACCCACCCAGTTACACATCTGAGTTTTCAAGAACTAAGGGCATTGCTGGGGAGAGAAGATGCAGGACTGGCTTCAATACGAAAGGTGCCAGGTAAGCTGAAAGGCAGAGAACTAGCTGTAATGTCAGGTCACCTGAGACCAATGAGCTTTATCCTCCTAGTCATCCTACACTGCTGAGAAAATGACCAGAAAGAAAGGAAGGTCTCTGAATGAGTCCACTGACTTGGCTGGACCCATCAAGGAGACTTTGAGTCAACACGACTAACTCCTCTGTTGGAGTTATGGATCAGATTGTGTCCCCCAAGTTCGTATCTTGACAACACCCCCCCCAGCAGCTCAGAATGTGACCTTGCTTGGAAATAGGGTCATTGCAGATCCATTAAGATCAGTGTCATTATAAAGAGGGGGAATTTGGATACAGACACATGGGGAGAACTCCATGGCACGATGAAGGTGGGGAGCGGGGTGATGCTTGTGCAAGCCAAGGAGCACCAAAGATCTTCAGAACATCTGAGGCTGGGAGACAGCAAGCGCCTCGCTCACAGCCTCAGAAGGAGCCAGTCCTGTTCACACCTGGATCTTGGGCTTCTCGCCTTGGGACCGTGAGACACCAGTTGCTGCTGTTTGTGCCCTCCCCATGTGTGGTGCTTTGCTGCGGCAGCCCCAGAGGATGCATACAGCAGGGTGGTGGGTGTTCAGTCTCTCCCCAGCTTTGAGAATAGTGCCAGTGGAGTGAGTTAACTGACGTCTTCGCTTTATCGGGGGTCAGGGTGGTGCAGTGGGTGGGCTCTGGGACTCGGCTAGAAGACATCGGCTTGCTTGGTGGACAAATAGTTGCGGCTACATTTTCAAATTGGCACAAGGTGGTGCCTCATAAGTGAGACAGGAACAGAGTGGAAGCTGTGTGAGATCGGGGATTGCCTTTGAGGTTTAGTAGGCACTACAGTTCTCAGTCAGTAGGAAATGCTAGGGAGGAAAACTAACTTAGGTAGGGAGGGTGGCTGGGATGGGGGTTGACATTGTAAGTAGGGGGGTTATGAGAAGAAAGGGTGCTTGGGGGGCATCTGGCCTGTCCTTGAGCGGGGAGGAGCTGAGGACAAGGACAGTCAGGATGCTCTATGACCTTGCCCCTGTCAGCTGGTGTCCTGGCACGCTCTATCCACGTCACTCATCCTCATTGCTTTCATCCCTGCCATAGATGCCTAGCCCACTTCCCCTGCCTCCCCTGCCTTACCTGCTTCCCCCGCCTCATCCGCCTCACCTGTTGTACCTGCCCCACCCACCTTACCTGCCTTATCTGCCTCCCCTGCCTTACCTGTCATACCTGCCTCACCTGCGTCAACTCACCACGCTGTCCTCATCTGTCCCACTGCTTCATTTGCCTCACCTGCCTCACCTATGGTACCTGCCTCACCCAGTCCCAAGGCCAAGGGATGTCCGATGACCTGAGGGACGAGGATGTGCCATTGAATGTCATTTGCCAATAGAGCACGACTTTGACATTTGATGGAAGTAAATGGAAATGTTGAAAGGCGATGACAGAGACCCGAGGCTTTTCTGAATATTTGAGACAGGTAAAATATTAGAGCTCCGAGAGAAATTCAAGCGAGTAATCAGATAAGGAAAAAGTCAGCAATCCATAATCCCAAATTAAATTGTCTGCTTGCAGGAGCCGTGGCAGGCCAGGTCCAGGAGCAGTGTTAGCTGTGGACATGGATTCTGTGAGCCAGGGTGGAAAAGTGTCAACGCAGCAAGTATCGACTGAGTTCCCGCCGGCTTTGTGCTATGGAGGGTCCAAAAGAAACAGGGGGTGGGAGTCTCGAGTCTTGGGAGAGACCCCTTTAGAAAATAACAGAACAATTGCAAACTTTTGCCTCGCCTATGTCCACATACAAAACTCCTGGGTGGGGAAGGACCTATTCTTTTTTTGTTTTGTTTTGTTTTGTTTTGTTTTTAGAGAGAGAGCACGAGCAGGGGGAGGGGCAGAGGGAGAGGGTCAGGGAGAGAGAGAGAGAACCTTAAGCAGACTCCACACCCAGCGCAGAGCCCAACGTGGGGCTCCATCTCATGACCCTTGGGCCATGACCTGAGCTGAAATCAAGAGTCTGACGCTTAACCAACTGAGCCACCCTGGCGCCCCATGGAAGCACATATTCTTGAAATCATGGATGGTAGGGCACGGAGTCTTCACAGAAACACTTGGAGGTGGGTATTGATCTTTGAGCCCAGGTTTTTCATCTATAGAATGAATTTCAGTGTCTTGCTCAAGGTGATGTATCTTGTAAGTGGCAAAGAATAGATTCACGTACAGATAAGGCCTGTGTAGCTCATTCAGCTGTACTCAATAGGTCAAGTTCAAAAGTTGAATATAACCTGGGGCAGGGCCCTAAGAAATGAAAAACAGTTCAAAATGTCATCCAAAAGAACATCTCAAATGAGCATTTCCCCCTTAATTTCATAATTTTTAAGACCGATTAATTGAAGTTTGACTTTTAGTTTCTATGCTCATGCTGGGTAAAGCCATATGGTGGATGGATGGGATTTGAGGTGTATGTGGGGTGTGGGTCTGCGTCATACCCCAGAGGAGAAGGAGGAGAAAGGACAGGATTCTGGGGGAGCTAGACGTTCAGGGGCAGTGCAGGTTTGGATGAGAAGGGGGAAGTGACAGATCATGGTCGTCCAAGAGAAGGCATGGGTCTGTCTACAGGCTGCACAGAGCCCATCTTTCTGGTCCAAACTCTGTTTCTCCAGTAGGTAATTCAGGTCAAAGCGGCAGTGGGGTATGTCTGTTTAATTGGATAGGAATGTCTCAGGAAGGCATGTACACCCCAGGTAGCCACAGTCCCCACCATTCCTTATTATAGTACCTCAGCTCGTTCATTCATTGGTTACCCTCCTGGGCCATGACAGCGTTTGGCTCGGGACCTGGTCTAGCCATTTGTTTATATAGAGCTCTGAAAGGTTCCCCTCTATAATAATGGTACTTCGGCCTCAGCACCAGTTGTGGACTTTGCCGATGGGTCCCTGGCAAAGATTTCCCCTTTTTTTTCCTAAAAGGAACTCAGATTTTGTTCAAGTGTTTCTATCCCTTCATCTCATAGTCTAAGTTCTGCAGGGAAAGGAGATGCCCGTACTCTAGGGATGGGCCCTGATTAACCCACACCTGATTGTTCTCCTCCTCCTTGGCCCATGATTGGTTGAACGAAGGACATAATTCTGGCCAGTGGGACATGAGGAGGTCTTCTAGAGGCCTCTGGAAAAGGAGGTTTCTCACTCGTGTGGGAAAACTACTAGTAGCTACCAAGGTCTCTTCAGAGCCATTCTGAGGGAGCATGTGCAGGAGGGGAACCAGCTTCTTCCTTGTAAATAGCAGGGAGAAACTGACAGCATCACTGAGCTGCTGGATTAACCCCCTGCAAGGTCTGCCCCACCTGTAGGCACTAATTGTGAAGCCAAGGACTTTCCTCCTTGTTGGTTCCCTTTGGGTTCCCTTTTATTCCATCTATAGCCCAAACTGTTCTAACACCCATCACCCCGTAATAGATTTATTTTTTTGTGCTCCTGCCTAAAATATTCCGAATCGTTTCTTCTCTGTGCCATATGTAAGGTCGGAAAAGAAAGGACAGCTTTGAGTTCTGCATTCACCTCTACGAGCCTGGCATAGAATCAGACATGGTATTAACAACAAGGAAAGCACACGATCTCTCCACTATGTGCCCTCCCTAAGAGCAACGGGAAAAGAACATTAAAAACCCTCTGGATTTGGAAAAAAGGGGTGAAGGATTGTGTTTTTCATGATGCTATTAGAAATCTTACTAGCTTAAAATATCAGCAGCCCTGCCTTTCACAATTCTACCAGTAATTTCTGAGGTGAGATTAAAACCTCTAAATCAAAACTTGGTTTAATTCTGTAAACTAAGTGTATGTGTGTGTGTGTTTGTGTAGGGAGAGAGGGACGGAGAGGTAGAGAGAGATTTAGGGGTCATCCCCCCAAATTAAATGCGATTGAAATTAGGGTGTTTATAAACCATGAAAGGTGGAGAATATCTAACAATTATTTTCAGACTAGCTAGTTTCCTGTCATTAAAAAAAAAAGTCCTGTTGCCTTCCTATAGCCTTTTCAGTTGAATTACTCATTTATAAAATACAAAGTGGATTGAGAGCTATCGGAGCTACACAGAGCTGTTCTTTTTGGTCCGAGGACTGTTTCTGCGGTGGCTAATCCAGGTCAAAGGGGGCAGCGGGGGTATGTCTTTGTAGAGATAAAATTAGATTTTCTTGTTGCTGTTCCTAAAAACGGGGAGATCATATTGTATTTCATTTTTTCCCATTACAGAGTCTGGGAGTAGATGGTTGCATTGGTGAGACTGGTAAATGCCAGTGAGCAGTTTTATTTATTTATTTTTCAACACTTCTGAAACAGCAGGTGGGGATGTTAAGGAACAGGTGCTGAGCATGGGGGCAACGAGGCGAGGCTGCTTAGAATTCTTTTTTTGCAGTTTGTTGCTGTTCCAAGTACTGACGTCCTGCTAACTGGGCAGAAGGAGGAGATAAGTCCGTCTCTGGTCATGTCAGCCATGAGCTTGGCGTGCTATTGACAGAATTGTACAGGTGGATGTGTGTGCTGTGAACCCAGGAAAGAGACGGGGCAGGAGACTGTCTGTGCCCAATGTCCTGGATACTAAGACAGTGCGTGGGATTGGGGTGGTAGTTCCCCATTAGCACAAGCCACCCTGTGTGGACCTCTTGTGGCTGGTCATCCACAGGGATTATAAAAGCATGAATGCTGCACCCCTGTGGTTGGTCCCTGTCCCCCATGAGCAGCTCTCACTTCACTCCCTCTTGCTCCAGACTTAGAGCAAATCCTAAATTGGATTGGTCCACGGAGGCCAACATTTGTCAAAAGCATATTTAAAAGGAGCTTCATGCTAGGCTTTCTTTTAGACAAAAGAACACTTATTTTCTTATTATATACAATACAAAGAACACCTATGCTCGATTCTGGTAGAGTTGATTTCCAGTTCCACATCAGAAACTCTTTAAATTTGCAATGACTGCTTAATCTTAAGTCCCCGAGGTATGTTTTAATCCAAAATTCAATCAAAGTGAGAAAGCTCCCTGGGCAATGTGGCCTTCGATGTCAAACCCTTTTTATATATACATCGCTCAGTAAGTGAAATGAGAATGAGAGATATATCATGTATTGCATCAGGGATATGGGTAATCTGGATGATGTATGGCTGAGGCCATTCCTCTCTCAGATAAAGAATGGATTTCCATTAAATCCAGGGGCACTACGAGACCTCACTGATGATCACCGCACCTCAGTTTCAACTGGGAAAGGTGATCCATGCGTTCTCTTCCCTGGAGATGGAAACCTGTATTTACCTTTCAATAACGGATACGAACGATTTCTCTTTGTCGTATAAGAAACTAAAACCAGGCATTCGAGGGGAAGTGGTGAGAGATGGGATGAGGATTTGTTGAGGGCGATCTGACCCTGGGGACGGAGGGAAATTGAAGATTGAGATGGAGACATGCACCCAGGGAATACGTTTCTCATTGCATTTATGACTTTAGAAGCAAGGCCCCTTAAAGTAGAGTAGCCCCTTTGTTTCCTCCAGCTGTTTTCCCTGATCAAGGGGAAGGTAGACCCGCCTCACCGAAACCTCTAGTCAAGACTTGGAATGCCAACTTTCTACTCAAGGTCTTCTCCCACTGGCCTTGCAAAGGCCTTTGCATAGAGTCTCAAATTCCAAACACACCATGGTCCAGAAAGCTCTCTCCAAACAGATTCCATCAGATGAGAAATTTTATAGAGTAGTTTCGGTTTCCCCCTATTTCCTCAAAACCTCACAAGCCCAAATTTGGCTTCTGAATATCATTCCCCATGAAAGGAGCTAGGGCTTCTGGGATAAATGGCTCCTTCCAGGACTGAAGAAGAGAAGGTAGCAGTGAGCACAGAGCCTCTTGTGTGGCCAGCAAACCAACAAGCGCTCTGACTCCTATCTACCACGGCCAACCCCATATTCTTTGCTCTCTCCACAAGGGCATCTGGCTCAGTCTAGAACGAGGTACTGTGGCTAAGGAGTAATCGCTCTGTAGAGTAATGGTCCTCAGACTCTACCGTGTTTTTGAATCACACAGAGAACCTGCTTAAAATATGCATGCTGACAGATCTACTTTCAGAGATTCTGATTCAGTAGGTCTGGAGTAAGAACCAGAAAATCTGGTTTTTAATAAACAATCCAAATGATTCGGACATAGGTCATGCATAGGCCAAACTTTGAGGAACATTGAACTTGATGAATGGTCCTGAGTGGCTGCTGAAATCAGTTAAAATCGAAGACCATGCCTGAGATTTCATGACAGCACCACATGCGGGCCAGAAATGACCTATAACTGAGTTAATGCAGCCAGGCGCTCTGAGACTTCAGGGGTACCCGTCTTGCCACACTGGACAAGATGGTTCTGCTGTGCACAGAAGAGTTGGAAACGTAGAACCAAAGAAATCACCTGCGAAAATCACTTTAGAAATGTTTCTCCACCATTAAAAATCCATTTTGTTTTCTCCCTTCAGTGAGAACCACATATATCCAGGCTTCTGAGGCTCCTCCTCCATGTCAGCAAAGGGTCCCCCCCACACCCCACGCCACAGACTTCATGCAGCAGGAGATGTGGTCTCAGGAAGTACTGTCAGCTGTGGAAGAAATTGCTAGGAGGAAAGAAGAATGTTTTTCTTTTGGATGTTTTTCCCCAAAGGAAAAAGGCCTTAAATGTCTAAAATAAACTATGCAGAATGTCAGGGAGCTCTTCTAATGTGCTTATTTTAAAAGTAAGCACAGCCTGAATGAAATAAAGTAGGTTAAGCTTTAAAAAAGAAGACCCGAAAAGCTTCTATCATATTTGTCGGGGGGAGCATACTTCTTATTGAGAGAGAGAGAGAGAAAGGGGGCAAGAAGTTTGATGGGGAAGAGGCACCCACATTTCGAGCCTTAGCAAGATGTCGTACATGGAGAACACGCCAGTTTTCTGGTTTAGCGATGGTCCCAGGCTGAGCCTCATGTGTATTCATCACTGGGATTGGGACATGACCACGTGCACCTGCAAGACGGTGCGCTGGACCATCAGGAGCCCACCTGCAGGGGGATAAGAGGTCTCCTGAACCTTACTTACTCTCATTCTCCGGGAAGTGGGATCCTTATTCCTGCAGCCCAGGGTGGAGCCAGAAAATGGCACAGCCTTATGCTTCCCCAGGAGAACCTTCCTTAAACTGTGCTGGAAAATTCCTCTGGCTCCTGAACAAACTGCGTCTGTGTCAATATTCTCTTCTCTGCTGTCAGCATCAGCAGGTGCTTGGGAGCAAGGGACTTAGGAACCCTCCCCCAGACTGTTCCTGCTGTGCTCCTGGGCTGAGGTAAAGGTGGCATGCTTGACCACGGTACCAAGTAGCTATGTACCAGGAACTGCTTAGCATGAGCTGAGCTCAGTGAGACCCACTAAGTCCCAAGGGCAGACAAGCCCAGCAGTGACTCACTGTCAGCTGGAGATGCTCCATCTGGGACGAGTCTGAGCAGGAGCAGAGGTGTGAGGAAGCTGCATGAGCAGGAATCCCAGACCACCCAGTGTGGTGTGCTAGTTCCTCCATTGGCTAGTACCTAGGGCCGTGTGAGGGGGTCTCCTATGAGTAGCTGAAGGAGAAAAAAGTCTGCACTTGGTTTTCCGATGGGTTGGTATTAGGTGCAAGCCCAAAATGGATGCAGCTGCATTATAGCCACATTTGAGGGTGGCCGTGAAAGACAGTTGCCAGGGAAACTCTTCCCAATGGGCAGTGTGGAGTCTACCTGGTGATCCACTTGTGTGGAAGGAGGAGTGACCTGAGGGGAAATATATACGTGTCTTCCTGGTCATTAGCAAATGGCCCTGACGGGGGAACATTTTGTTTCCCATCATTTCTCCCCTGGCCTTTACAATGGTAGAGATCTTGGCCCCCAAAGGGGTAGACTCTTTCTGGGAGACCTAGCGAGGGTCCCCTTGGGCTTTGGACTCCTTGTGCCCGGAGGCTGGGAGAGGAGAAGGGTGAATGGCCCTGAGCAGCAGGAGACAGGGCTGCTCTCACAACAGACCAGGTAGGGAGGACACGCGTGGAGCACGGCGATCTGTGTGGGCACCTCTTGGTACCGCTTTGCCCCACTGTGACCGTGAATGGGCAAGAATGCCAACCCTGGCCTAAAATCCGCACGGTTGCCAGGGGCTCAGTTTCCTTGGAAATGAACATTTGAGTCATACCCTGTGTGTTAGGTTCCTAGGGCTGCCTTACAGAGTGGGGGGCTTGAAAGAGCAGAAATTCACTCTCTGACTGTGCCAGTGGCCAGAGTTGGAAATCAAGTTGTCATCACGGCCATGTTTTCTGTGAATACTCAAAGGGAGAATCTGTCCTTGTCTCTTCCAGCTTCTGGGGGTCCCAGCAATCATGGCATTGTACACACCTCCCTGCAGGCTCTGCCCCGGTCTCCACATGGACTTCTCCATGTCTGTGTGTCTCCTCTTCTTATGAGAACAGTCATGCTGGACTCGGAGTGCACCCGACCCTAGTGTGAGTTCATCTTACCTAATGACATCTGCAGGGACCTGTTTCTAAATAAGGCCACATTCACAGGTGCCTGGAGTAAGGACCTCAACCTATCTTTCTGGGGGACACAGTTCAAACCACAGCACCAGGTGAGCCACCAAGAGCAGCAGAGGTGTGGCTGAGGGGGAGGGGAATCGATACATGATGGTGAAGGAGGAAGAGGAGTACCTGAGTTTGCATTCCCACCCCAAGGGAATTGCACCCCAAGGCCAACTGCAGTGACAGGACAGTCTGTCCCCTCCTTTTAATTCCCCCCAGAAGAGGCCCGGTGGAACCTCAGAGGATGTCTCCCAAATGTGGATGGAGGTTCCTCGGGTATATGCAGCCGCTGTGAAGGTGCCCCTCTTGCTAGTACAACCTCCCTTCCAGAAAGACTTGTTCTCAGTTGGCTTGTGGTGTCCAGCTGTGAGAAGCGTTGCTGAACATGGTGAGGGCGAGCATGGAGTTTCTGTCCGATGCTTCTGATGGGCGGTGTTTGCTCTGAACCCCCCCACAGGCTTGGCAGAGACTTATCAGATCTGCATCACAATTGGAGATAATACTCCATCTGTCTTCCTCTCTGTGGTTTGCCTTCCATGGGCAGCTTCCCTCCCCTGCACCTCCATAAATCTCTTGCACTCCTGACTCTACCTCAGCATGCACTCCTGGAGGACGGGGCCAGGGGGGCATGATGAGGGTGGGAAACACATGTGGCTCCTTCCCAGCTTCCTTCCCTGGACTGTACAAACCCTTTCCCTGGGTCTCTCCCTTTGCTCTGTCCTCTTTCCCTCTCTCTTGATTCTCTGGGTGTGGGATTCTGTGTCCCACAACAGAGAAAGATGCAGCACCAAATAATTAGCCAGCTGAGGTTTGTGACCACTGAAGGCAGAGTAGGTAGAAGTTTGTGTGATACGAATGTCAAGTTCAAACACACCCTCACCATTGCTTTACATTCTGTATTCAGTCAACATATCCTTTGGGAAGTCATCCCAGTTAAGAATTTCCTTTCCTTGGACACAAGCAACCCTAGAAGGAATAAAGTATTGTGCTTCTGTTACCAGTAATGTATACTTTGGGTGAATGTAAGTTTAATCCAAAGGCAAAAACCTAAACCCATAAAGTAAACCTTATAGTAGACAGGATGTGCTGACATCTTGGTGATTGTTACTGTTTTAGATAGGTGGGGTTTAAGAAAATTAATTTGAATACCATCATGCTACTTTTTTAAAAAAGAGATTTGTTTATTCATTTTAGAGAGAGAGAGGAGAGTGGGGGCGGGCGAGGGAGAGGGAGAGAGAGAGGGAGAGAGAATCCTTAAGTGGACTCCCCGCTGAGCACAGAGCCTGATGCAGGCTCGATCACATGACCCTAAGATCATGACCTGAGCTGAAACCAAGAGTCAGATGCTTAACTGACTGTGCCACCCAGGCACCCCTAGTCATGCTACTTTTTGTTGGATACATTGATCACTACCTGGTAATGGAACTTAACTGAGTCAGAGCACACCAGGAGTATCCTGTAGATACTCACTGTCGAAGGCGACCGTGACATTCTCTATCCTACACACTGCCTCCCTGGCCATCACTCATTAGCACCCTGTTGTTTGAGCTCTGCTGAGAAGAATAAAATATACTGTGAAGGCAACAAGAATGAAATCCCTGAAATGATGATACGTGGCACAAATTCCAGTGATAACATGACAGCTGAATGGTATTATTTCTGACTCTCTAGTTGGGATGGATGGACTTCACCCCTGAGAGAGCCCTATGATTGGTTCCCTGATCTGTGATCTTTATGGCAGGAGGGACAAGGAGGGAGCTGTTGAGACCCACTCACTTTTGGAGTAATTGCAGTGATTAGCATCACCAAAAACAAAGGATGCTGGCTGGTGGTACCAATCACCTGCTGGTTAATCCACCTACCTGGTCCCTGTGAGGACAAGAGGCATGGCAGGTAATTGTAGGAAGCCATTAGCTTAACTGGGTGGTAGCCCCACCGCAGTGGCCATGCTGGCTGTGGGACTTTCATGGAGGGGACCAGCACAGCCTCTGGCTTTTGATATGTGGTTGTTGACCTACAGATGTTTTCTTCTCCCCCCTCCTTTTTGACTAGATTTATTGAGCTATAATTCACACATTGTACAGCTTACCCATTTACAGTGTTTAATTCAATGATTTTTAGTACACTCACGGATGATTGCAACCATCACCCCAGTCAATTTTAGATCATTTCATCATCTTAGAAAGATAACCCTGAACCTGTTGGCCTTCCATCTCCCTAGCCCCATCAAGCCCTAAGAATCCACTATTCTACTTTCTGTCTCTATAGGGTTCTCTGTTCTGGACGTTGCATATGAACAGAACCATGCAGCATGTGTTCCTTTGTGATGGGCTTCTTTGCACTCAGCACGTTTTTGAGGTTCATCCGTATTATAATATCTGTCAGTACTCCATTCCTTTTATGGCCAGATAGTGTTCCATTATATGGGTGTACCACATTGGTTTATCCATTCATCAGTGATTGGACATTGGGGTTGTTCCACTCTGGTTATTATAAATAACATGTTATTATAAGCACTTTTGTACAAGTTTTTGCATAGACATATTTTCGTTTCTCTTGGGTATATACCTAGGAGTGAAACCAATACTTTCTTCTTGGGTCATCAGTAAGAATGTAAAAATCAACATATCTTCAGGAAGTGGGGACAATGGTTCTCATTCTCTGTTTTGCCCCATGGCTGTGTGGACTCTTCAGTTGTTTGTCATAATATAGTCCACGGAGACCTTAAACATCCCAACACAACACCATACTGGTCAATAAAATTGATGACAAAATGCTAATTGGATCTGATGAACAGAAAGTAGCAATTTCGCTACATGCCCCAGTAACTCACTGGGAGCCAGAAGATAAGAGATAAAACCCCATGAGTATTTGGGGGCCTGCCATATCAGTGCAGTTTGTGGGGTTTCTCCTGTAAGGTGAAGGAAGAGTTTTGAACCTTGACGCACTTATTGCTGAGAAAGAGGCACTGGACTTGGTATGTCTCTTCAGGTTTCGGAAGCAGCACATTACCACTCTGAGGAATATTCCTGGGTGAGTGGGAAGGCTATTCGTTTCAACAGAGGGCTCGGCAGAGAGTCCAGGCCAGGGTATAAGCCATCCTGTCACTTGAGCCACTGAACCTGTCAAGTCTGTGGTGAGAAGGGGTAGCCATATCAGATATGGAAGCTCTGTGAACCTCACAAGCGTGGTCGAGGAGCTGTGGCATGGAACCCTAGGAGCAAGGCTACACCTTCTATTGGACAAGTAGCTCCCCAAGGGTGAACTTGGTATAAAGTTGCTATGGCTCCTGCCCTTCGTTGTCATACCTTTGAGTGAGGTAATGGGATTGGTACCTAAGCCAATGACAAACATGCCTGGGCTGGACCTGAGGGGGCAACTAGTACAGACCTCTGTCCAGTGGGAGTACTTTTATGTTGGACCCAATCAGACATTGCCCAGTAGAGAATGCAATTCTGGAAACAAATACAGGGTATCTCCCACTAGCTTATCCTGCTGGTCCACATCACCAGGTCTCCTTGAGGTAGGATGCATGTCCGAAGTTTCAAAGTGACTGTACAGCTAAGGAAGAGACAATATTCTGTTCCTTTGTGTCTGTTCCATGAAACACTGCTCTCAGTGGTAAGCTGGGCCCTGCTCTTTATTGACTTAGAGATAAATTGCCTGTGTGGCCCTGGACAGGAAGTCTCTGCAGGCATTTTGCCGATCTTGGTTGTACCCTCTGCAAGATATAAAGACTATTCATTTCCTAGGAAGAGGTATAATCAAACATTCAATTTATTCCTTATTTATGTGGAGTTTCAGTTTGCACAGAGCTGTACTGGAAATTACATTTGTACCATTGTCAAGGTTGACTTTCTTGGGAAAGCAAAGGAGTGGTATTGGCTAGAACTCTTTTTCATAAGTAACTCCAACTTTAATTGCTTTAATTAAAAATGGTAATCTATTGGATGACTGAACTGAAGCTTCCAGGGATAGATTCAGGCATGGCTAGATCCAGGAACTCATATAATTAATCCATTCATGGTGTCTCACCCCCCGTTTCCCTCCTGTCTTCCTTTACTTTGAAGACTGTTTTTGTAGGTTTGGGCTGTCCCACTGCACAGAATGTGGTAGGCTGAGGCTAGTGCTAGCTCTCTCATCGTTAGCAATTCCAGCAGAATGAGGATTTTTTTGCCCTGAACTCCAACAATATGTCCCTGAATTGGAACTGGGTTGGGTCCTGCGTCATCCTGCCTAGGGAACTGAGTGTTTGGTTTGTCCTGGAGCAGAGGTGGAGACAGCCACATCCGAGCAAGGGACACAGAATGAGGGAAACGTGGTACTCAAGAAGGCCAATCACTGTTTATCAGAAAAACGGAAAATGGATCCCGGACAGGCAAAATATCCAGTGCCCACTACAAGCACATGCATCAGCTGTGTTAGGAAGGCTTTATCTTTAAGTCTGAGCAAATTAATAATGATTATAATTCCCCAGAGGAATGCTCATCTTACTTCAGAAAAACTGCTTTCACCTAGCAGCTTTTGACTCTAATCAGTTTGCTAATTATAATTATTTTCATTAAAGCAGGTGCTCAAAAGCTTTCCACTTGGCAACACATTGTTAATGGTTTGAGTTATTGCGTGTGGTTGGGAGCTTTTAAAGTTATATTTCTTGCTGAGTATTTGATCAATAATTTGAAGCAATTAAGGGCAAGTTCCACCTTAATGGAGTTTTGCTGTATCTCCACTACTTTTCATTCTTTTATTCTGCGAACATGAAGGTGCCTGGTGGCTACCTTGGGGAAGCTGCATTGGGCTTGACTCATATGTGGTGCTGATATTACTATGACTGTGTAAAGCCTATTTAGAGCTGGGCTTTGTGGCATAGTGTGGTTTCTTTTCTTTCTGTATAGGATAGCTTCCTTCTTTCACTCTTTCCTTCCTCCCTCCCTTCCTCCCTTCCTTCCTCCCTTCCTTCCTCCCTTCCTTCCTCCCTTCCTCCCTCCTTCTCTCTCTCCCTTCCTCCCTCCCTCCCTCCCTCTCTTTTTTCCTTCCTTTCTCCCTCCCTCCCCCTCATCCTCCTCTTCTTCCTCCTTCTTGTTCTTTCCTTGTTGCTGTAGGTACTTATCACTAATTCAACCCCAAATTCTCTCCCCATTGTGTAAATCTACTCTGGATAAATTCATATGCACTTGGCAGTGAATCACTTTTGTCTTCTTGAAGAAATCTCTCCTGGAGTGTTCTCCACGTAGGTACCATCATCTTTCTCTTGTTTATATGAAAGGAGAAGAATAGGACTCAGAGCCAGAGGGACAGGTAGTTCATGGCAGGGGCTCTTATCCAAGTCCCTGAAAATATACACACTTAGGCTAGAAGTTAGCTTTCTGTTAAATATGGCTCATTCATTGTGCATTTGTCTTTTCTTATAAACAAAAGTGTCTCTAAGCACATCAATATTTGGCATCCTGTTAATTCCAAATCCCTGTTGATTTTACCCATATCTTCTGCTGGATGGTTGGTGATGTACATACTGACCACAAAGTGCCTTCTTGATATTCAGAGATGAATCTCATTACTCTCCAGTAATTTATGAGTGGGAAAGACTTTTGTTTGTCTTTTCCCAGTGCATTTGTAATTCATGTGTATGGCAATTTGATGTAAATCAGAATATTTGATTTCCAGTGATATTTCACTAGTCACACATCCTAAAGGGGGAAAGTATTGTATATAGAATTACAATAAATTCAAAACCTTTTTACCATGCTTGACTCTATTCAGAACAGATTCACCTGTAACATTGCATTTGGTCCTCAAAAAGCTCTCTAAGTTAGGTAAGAAGGGTTGGCATTGTTTCTTAGAGTCAAAGATATTAATTGGTCCACATTCAAGTTTATTCAGTGCCTGAGATCACACTAATGCTTTCAGTATTTGGGCCTCAAAGAATCCTTGATGTGAATACTGTCCCTACATCCACTTCCTCAAAGGTAGAAGAGAAACCCACGGGGTGTTACTGTCTCCACCCCGCTGACCACCCCTGTGGCCGCCGCAGAACGATGGAGCTCTTTTGACCTAGAGATGTTGAAAACTGAGTCACAGCGGGTTGAGCTGGAGTGGTTTTGTTTCAGAAAGTGTTAGCTGAATGTAAACTTTAAAAAAAATTGACATAAAATCTCATCACATAACATTAACTACTTTAAGTGTATGAGTCACTGGCATTTGGTATATTCACAGCACTGTGGGAACAGCACCCCTATTCAGTGCCAAACCATTTTCATGACCCCCCAAAAAAAACTCTGCCGATGAAGCAGTTAGATCCCATTCTCCCTTTCTGCTCCCAGTTCCTGGCAAGCACCGGTCTGCTTTTTGTCTCGATGCTTTACCTGTTCTGTATATTTCATATAAGTGGGATCATAGGACAAGTGGTCTTTCATGACTGGCTTCTTTCACTCAGCATCATGCTTTGGACGCTCGTCTATGTTGTAGCGTATATAGGACTTCATTCCTTTTGACGGATGAGTAAGATGGCATTGTATGGACATGCCACAGGTTTACCCATCCATCTGTTGATGGCCAGTGGGTTGTTTCTACATTTTGGCTACTGTGAATGGTGCTGCTATGATCATGTGTGTGCATGTATTTGAGTCCTGTTTTCAATTCTTTTGGGTATATACTTAGGAGTGAGATTTCTGGATCACATGGTAATTCTATATATATATATTTTTAAGTAGGCTCCATGCCCAGCGTGGAGCCCCCCATGGGGCTTGAACTCACGACCCTGAGATCAAGACCTGAACTGAGATCAAGAGTTGGATGCTCAACTGACTGAGCCACCCAGGCACCCTTCTATATTTAATTTTGTAAGGGACCACCAAGCTGGTTTCTGCAGCGGCTGCACCACATACGATTCCCACTAGCAGTGCGTGAGGCTTTGAACTTGTCCACATCCTCACCCACACTTGTTATTTTCCATTTTTTAAAATTATAGCCACCATAGCGAGTGTGAAGTGACATCTCATGTGGTTTTGATCTGCATTTCTCCAACGAATGGTGTTGAGCATCTTTTCATGTGCTGTTTTGGTATCTGGATGTCCTCTGACATATCATCATCTAACATTTGGGGAAGCATTCTTAGGATGTGAGAAGCCCCACCAATCCCCCGAGATGTGCTCTTCCCCCTATGGCCCATGAGTAGATGGGAGATAAGGGGGAGGTGGGTGGGTGAGAAATAAAAGAACCGAGTCCTAATCTTTCCCTCCACTCAGCCCTGCTTTGCTCTTACTGGACGGCTGCTTTGAAAATGCGATTCCACACCGGCAGGATAGCTTAGCTTTTCTAAAGCCCACACACTGTTTCCTCTGACTCCTTGGGGATGTGGCATCCTTCCGAAATAGCAGTGTGCTGAGGACAGAGCTGGGCACAGCTGCACTGTGTAATGAAGTCCAGGTCCCTCGAGCTGCCCACGATATTGCTTCAATAAAGAGAGCTTCCGAATTCAGGCTGTAGCTTTATTCTCTGTCCTTTTCTAGCTCCTCACGGGAAACTTCAATGTTAGGTAGCTCTTCCTGAGTCTTGAGCTAACAATTTAGACAAACCATGAATTTGCTGTGGGCCAGCATGTGGTGTATGCTTGGCCTCAGAGGGATAATAGATATAAACCCAAAAGTTAACTACCACCTTCTGGAGAGGCACTTGGAGCATGACGTGCCCCTCCTTACAAACCTTCCATGGCTCTCCCTTCCAAGGATCTGTGAATATTCCTAGCAAGGCCTGCAAGTGAAATGTGGCCCTGCCCACCTCCTCAACAGCTCCCACCCCCTAGGCCCCATCACACAGCCCCACAGGTGAGGCTTGGGGACAGGCCAGAACCAGTCTCGCACCTTCTCCTCTCCTTCACCCTTCCTCATCCTTCAGACCTAAGCTGTTAGAGAGGCCTCACTCACCTTATCAAAAACAATACGCCTCTTCCTTTGTTTTTTGTTAATGAAAAATTTATGCTAATACTTGTTAAAAGAGTAAGGAAATCTTACTGAGGACCAATGAGATAGGGGTCCAGGCTCACAACAGGGAGAGCAATTGGGCTCATCTCTGAACACAAGGACAAGTGGGGATTTATGGGCAAGCAGTAGTTTTGGGGAGGGGGGTCAGTGGATGGAAAGTGAGTAAGAGGAGATGTAAAGGGTAGGGGGGCCCCAGCTACACTGCTAACCTGATGGGAATCTTGCTACAGGCAGGCCAGGGTGATCCGATGTCAAGGCTGGGGCATTTTCTTTCAATGACCTTAGCAGGATTCTTGCAAAAAGTGGGTTCTGCAGGCCCAGCAAGGATGGCACCAAAGGGTGAGGTCTAAATGGAAAGGGGATGAGAGGAGCCTGACCAAGTTCAATAAGGAGAAAACCTTTGGCATTCTTCATGGTCCAGATCCCTGGCTGTTTTGTTACTGCCCTGACCACCATCTATACCTACAATGCTCACAATGGAAGAATTTGTCATCTCTTCTTTTCTCTTCCCCAGTGAAGCAAAAGCTCCTGGAGTAGAGGTTTTTCACCCTTTCCAGCCCTGTCCTCAGTGTCCAGAGCAGCCCTTGCCAGAGTAGTGTGTGTGCTCAGTGAGTGTACGTGTGGTGGGAAGTTGTCCAGAGTCGTGTGAACATGGAACGTGGGCCCTTTCTGTACAGCGGATGCACACAGAAAGCAGGTGGGGCTCAGGTGGGCTCCGTCATAAGTCCATCTTCCTGTTAGTCTCAGCAGCTCACCTGCAGGACTGCTGAAGTGTCATCGGGGTCCACATCCCATCCTCCCCGGCTTAGGGATTTCCCTGGCAGGGCAAGACTTCTGCAGTTAGGGAAGCTGTTAGCTTTTCCATCTCCCATTTCGTGCTGACATTACCTATCTCTCCTATCTTTCTCAGGCAGCCTGGGGACTGCACAGAAATTCAAGGAAACTCACCAGGGAAACCCTGGACCCCTCCCGTAGTGCAGGCTGGGCATAGACAGAATTGAAGCAGAGGTTCAAGGGCAGCCTGTTTTATTCACGACACTGGCCCTGGTTATGTCGTGATAGACCGACAGTCAAAGCTTGGAAGAAATTAGTTTCCGACACTGTTAGAAATTGGACTCCAACAAGCTTGGATTGTATATCCCCTTGGGTATCCTGTGGTTGTTCTTGGCATCCAGAATTCTGCAGACGCTCCTGGGAGCCCCGCGCGGTCATGGACTAATGCAACGTTAGCCGCAGTGCAGAGGTTTCCTGTGCTTTGTTGAGAATAAGGCCATGAATCTCAGCAGTAAGCTCTAGCTCTCTCAAGTCTCAACATCCTGATGTCTGTATTTTAAAGTAACTTTAGGTGGGAAAATGTCTTCTGGCACTTTTATTTGAGAGGAAATGGGCTGTAGTCTCCATCTGACCATGAGCATCATCAGAGCTGGTGACTGCTCACATGATTTATGAGAACTTTGGCCAGAAACATACCCTTTATTAAACAGCTTTCTCACCCACCCACTGGATTGCCAGAGATACCGTCTTGGTACATTGAGTCAAGGCAGATGTGTTCTCTGGAGCAGCCTTCATCGGCCAGTCTGCACTCCTCGTCTGTTTTAAAGACACAGTCTTATGCTTGAAACCCTGTGCGAGGCATGGGAAGGCAGGTGTAAGGAAGCCAGATATGTGGCCCTCCAGTCTGAAATTTCTGTCTGGTTAGCCATAGTACTAGTAGGCTGTCCGGCTGGCTTCAGCCTCCAGAGTCCTGGTGGGTTAGATCAGGAACTTTTAAGGGGCAAAGAGAGGATGGGTAACCACCATTCGACTGTTTCTATGAATTTGACTATTTTAGATGCCTTATGTAAGTGGAATCATGCAGTATCTGTCCCTCGCTGCCTGACTTATTTCAGGCAGCATGATGTCCTCCAAATTCATCCAGGTTGTCGCAAATGGATGAATTTCGTTCTTTTGTAGGGATGAATAATATTCTATTATATATATATCACACCTTTATCCATCTGTTTTAGGTTGTTTCCATATCTCGGCTATTGTGAGTAGTGTTGCAATGAACATGGGAGGGGGGACAGATGTCTCTTAGAGATCTTGATTTCAACTCTCCTGGATAAATACCCAGAAGTGGGATTGTTGGATCATATGGTAGTTCTATTTTTAATTTTTTTTTAAGATTTTTTATTTATTTGACAGAGAGAGAGAGAGAGGGAACACGAGCAGGGGGAGTGGGAGAGGGAGAAGCAGGCTTCCCGCCGAGCAGGGAGCCGGACATGGGCCTCGATCCCAGGACCCTGGGACCATGACCTGAGCTGAAGGCAGATGCCTAACGACTGAGCCACCCAGGTGCAGGTATGGGGGTCTCTCTCTGGGATCAGTCACCTTCTTCCTTCTTGACACTTCAGGCGTAGGCATGGTAACAGCTCTCTGCTCCTGCTGGACACCTACAAATTACAAGTAATCAGTCACACCCCCTGAGTGTGCCATCTGTATTCCACTGGGACCCTGAAGGATATGTTTGAATATCATTGATACGTACATCTACAATTTTCCTTTGAGCATCGCTTTAGCTAGATCTCACAGATTGTTATGCAGTGTTTTCAACATATTTTTTCTAGAAATCTTGCAAATTTGGTTTCTACTAAAAGTAGGATGCATAACATTAAATTTGTGAGGATTATTTGCGTAGGCATTCTGTATATTTAATTTTTAGTCTGCTTGACCTGTTTGGGTCCCAAGTGTCATATTATTTCCCCATGTTTCACCATTATCTCTTGTGTCTGGCTTATGGATGTCGTTCCTGTGTTTGGAGGTTCATAGCCATCAGTTACATTATTAACTGTGAAGTATAGCATTTAACATTACAATATGTTATGTTTCTTTTCCCATTTAGTGCTCTGAGACCTGAATCCTACCTTGTTGGATATCAAGATCCAGGGTACTACTACTGTGTTTAAAAATTTGGAATATTTACATAAAAAATCCAAGATAATATTTTTTCTATTTATTTAAATTCAATTAGCCAACATATAGTACATCATTAGTTTCAGAGATACAGTTCAGTTATTCATCAGTTGCACATAACACCTAGTGCTCATCACATCACGTGCCCTCCTTAGTGCCCATCACCCAATTACCCCATCCCTCCACCACCTCCCCTCCAGCAACCCTCAGTTTGTTTTCCAGAGTTAAGAGGCTTTCATGGTTTGTCTCCCTCTCTGATTTCTTCCCATTCAGTTTTCCCTCCCTTCCCTTATGATCCTCTGCACTGTTTCTTATATTCCACAGTTGCGTGAAACCATATGAAAATTGTCTTTCTCTGATTGGCTTATTTCGCTCAGCATAATACCCTCCAGTTCCATCCACATCGATGTAAATGGTAAGATTTCATTCTTTTTTATGGCTGAGTAACATTCCATTGTATATATATACCATATCTTCTTTATCCATTCATCTGTCAGTGGACATCTGGGCTCTTTCCACAGTTTGGCTATTGTGGACATTGCTGCTATAAACATTGGGGTGCACGTACCCCTTCGGATCCCTACATTTGCATCTTTGGAGCAAATACGTAGTAGTACAGTTGCTGGGTTGTAGGGAGCTCCATTTTCAACTTCTTGAGTAACCTCCATACTGTTTTCCAGAGTGGCTGCACCAGCTTGCATTCCCACCAGCAGTGTAAGAGGGTTTCCCTTTCTCCGCCTCCTCGCCCACATCTTTTGTTTCCTGACTTGTTAATTTTGGCCATTCTGACCTGTGTGACGTGGTGTCTCATTGTGGTTTTGATTTGTATTTCCCTGATGCCGAGTGATGTTGAGGAAACAGTCAATAAAACTAAAAGGCAACCTACGGAGTGGAAGATGATATTTGCAAATGACATATCAGATAAAGGGCTAAAGGATATAGTATCCAAGATCTATAAAGAACTTCTCAAACTCAACATCCAAAAAACAAATGATCCTGTCAAGAAATGGGCAGAAGACACGAACAGACATTTCTCTAAAGAAGACATACAAATGGCCAACAGACACATGAAAAAATGCCCAAGATAATCTTTTGACAAACTTTTCCAAGCAGGGCAGACAATATGTCATCTACAGAAAAGGAAAATTTTATTTCTTTCTCTCTGGCGTTTATAACTTTTATTTCTCTTTCTCTTCTTATTGCTGTGGCTATCATCTCTGATGTAATGTTGAATAGAAGTGCTGACCAGAAATATTAAAAAATAAAAAACTATACACACACTTTTATCAAGCTTGAGGTATTTTCTCTGCTGTCACTAGATTCCTAAAGTATATTTATTTTTTTTCCTAAAGTATTTTTATTTTAAAAAATAGTTAATTGGCATTTAATTTTATCAAATATTTTTCTTCCCCTATTGATGATCATGTACCTTTCCTCTTTTATCTATTAAGTAGTGAATTATATTAAGAATGACTTTTTAAGACTTTTTGTCATAAACCTTAATTGGCTATGATATATATAATATGCTTTACACATTATTGGATTCATGCTATTTTTTAAAGTTAGAAAATATCTGTTCATGAGTGGTTTTGTTCTCTAATTTCTTTTTTTTAATTTAATTTAATCTTATTATGTTATGTCAGTCACCATACACTACATCATTAGTTTTTGATGTGGTGACCCATGATTCATTGTTTTCATATAACACCCAGTGCTCCATGTAGTACATGCCCTCCTTAATACCCATCACCGGGCTAATTCATCCCCCCACCCCCCTCCCCTTTAAAACCCTCAGTTCATTTCTCAGAGTCCATAGTCTCTTATGGCGTCTCCCCCTCCGATTTTCCGCCTTCATTTTTCCCTTCCTTCTCCTAATGTCCTCCATGTTATTCCTTATGTTCCACAAATAAGTGAAACCATATGATAATTGACTTTCTTTACTTGACTTATTTCACTTAGCATAATCTCCTCCAGTCCCATCCATGTTGATGAAAAAGTTGGGTATTCATCCTTTCTGTTGGCTGAGTAGTATTCCATTGTATATATGGACCACATCTTCTTTATCCATTCATCTGTTGAAGGGCATCTTGGCTCTAATTTCTTTTCTTGCACATTTACTTAGCAATTTGTCTGTTAGCATCTTAAGGCACTGTCAAACAGGCAGTTGGTATATGGTTTTGGTTTTTGTTTTTGACTGGTAGTGGATGCAATGGGAAGTTGATATCCCTTGCTGAGGCACCATGAGACATCTCCTCTTCCATCTGGAGGCAGAGATGTTCACCACCTAACTAACCCTAACCCTTTGTGTACTTTGTATACAGCATATAGTTGGATCGTGTTAGATTAACCATTCTGCCAATCTAATTCTGCCTTTTTAACTTGAGATTTCAATCCATTTACATTTAATGTAATTACCAATAAGGTAGGATTGGCACCAACTACCTTGATATTTGTTTTCTGTGTGTCTTAAGTCTCTTTGGGTCCTCAATTCCTCCACTGTTGCTTTCTTTTGTGTTAAAGATATATTTTTCTTATATAGAATTATGATTCTCTCATTTCCTTTGCTGTATATTTTTGAGTTATTTTCTTAGTGATTGCCCTGGGAGATTACCATTAAGCTCTGGATTTATAGGATACAGTTCAGACAAATACAAATTTAGCTTTAATAGTACACAAAAACTTTGCTTCTATATAGCTTTTTGTTGTTGTTTTCACAAATTACATCTTTATATATTGTGTGCCAATCAATCTGATTTGTAATTATTGCATTAGGCAGTTGTATTTTAAGACAAATAGAAAAAAAGGATTTGCAAACAAAAAATATATTTATACTGTCTTTTATATTAACCCATGTAGTTTTCTTTACTGGTGCTCTTTATTTCTTGATGTGGATTTGAGTTACTGTAAGTGTCCTTTTGTTTCAGTCTGAAAGATTCTCTTTAATATTTCCTGTAGAGAAGTTCTGATAGCAACAAACCCTTTTAGTTTCTGTTTTACAGATGTTTTAATTTCTCCTCCATTTTAAAAACAACTTTATTGAGATGTAATTCACACATTATACAATTCACTTATTCAAAGAGTACATTTCAATGTTTGTTTTTTTTTTAGGATATTCACAGATATGTGCAACTACCACCACGGTCAATTTTAGAATGTCTTCATCATCTCAAGGAGAAGCTCCATACTCTTTAGTGCTCATGCCCCTAGATACTGACAATCTGTAAAGTTTAGGAAGAACTGATTTGGTCCTACTCTGAGTTGAATTCCATTTGATGATTGGGCTTAGATTAGAGGATGTGTAAAATCTTATTCATCTTTTCTATGTTCCTTGAATCTCTACTAATAGAAGAACGTCGCAACTGGTTATGTGAGCAAGACAACATCCTTACCAGGTGGCTTCCTCTAGTCTATTCTCGCTCTTGCAGGAAAAACCTTTTGACTTCATTGAGGCTGAAGCAAGGAGGAAGAAGGGTATATGGTCACAAATTTACTTGGCTTAATTGAGTCAGTGGTGCTCTAATAGTTTTCTCAGTGGGATGGGCTATTGGTATTTTGGGCAGGACAGCTCTCATTGGATCAGTCTAGCCTGCATATTTCAAAATGTCTAACATTTCTTGTTCCCTCACACTAATATCAACTTTGCCCTACAATTTTCTTCCAAACAATAACCCCCTTAATATTTCCAGATGTTCCCTTGGTGTAGGTGCCATCCTCTAGCTCCCTTTTGTCAACCACTAAAAAAGACCCATGGGCTTGGTAAATGATGGATGTATCTTCTCAGGAACAGAGCTTGGCAGCAATTTGAGAGATGTGTGTGACTCCCTCCCCCCTGTACCTTTTTTTACTTTTCAATTTTTCCTGGGTCACTGAATTTGACTTAGGATTATAAGTGATATGGAAATGCCTTGACTTTGTCCCATCATTCAGCGTAGAAATTCTTGAGCCCTGGGCTTTAAATCTCAAGATACCTGTCATTTTATTATTTATTTGTGATTTCCCCCAACTAAACATCTGCCTCACGCTTGCTTTTTAATTGCAATCCTCCTGAAAGATTCAGAAATCCCTGAGGGTAGAGATTTTTCATTTGGGATGGCAACATCAACTCAAGACCTTTTGTAATATTAGTGCTTTCAAAATAATGAAGTCTTGAATTTTCTCATTTTCATTAAAATCAACCACTGAAACAGAGTTTAATGCCTCCAAACTTTGCCCTTCTGTCAGGGAAGTTATAACAGCTCAATAATACTGACTGTGATTTATTTCTGTAAGCACATAAAGAACTTTATACGCTCATACTTTGTCTTCCATTAATCTGGTAATTTGTTGGGGCGCCTGGGTGGCTCAGTTGGTTAAGCGTCTGCCTTCGGCTCAGGTCATGATCCCAGGGTCCTGGGATCGAGTCCCTCATCAGGCTCCCGGCTCAGCGGGGAGCCTGCTTCTCCCTCTCCCACTCCCCCTGCTTGTGTTCCTTCTCTCACTGTGTCTCTCTCTGTCAAATAAATAAATAAAATCTTAAAAAAAAAAAATCTGGTAATTTGTTGTCACTGTCCCATCTCCCCCGGACATAGGCTTTGGAGATGCAGTACCTCACAGATGTTCACACATTTACATTAATGCAGGTGGGCTTGTTCTCTGGAAGCTCATTGCTTCTTGGAGAATTAGAGAATTCTTTTCTTGTTGGTGCTCAGAGAAGAGTCAGCCATCGCTGGGCCCATTGGAGTCGTGTTACCAGGAATACTGTATGATTTATCCAGTTGAAAATATTCAATTGCTCCCTTATGGGGGCAACTCAGTTAACAGACATACTTCCTATCAACATATTTTACAATATTACTAAACACACGGGATACATGTAAAACCAACTGTTTCAATTCCAGTTTCTGAGCCTTTGTTAGTACTATTCTATTTGCCTAGAATACCCTGACTTCTTTCTTCCTGGAAAACATTTCCAACACTGACTTCAAGGACTGACATAAATTCTACCTGTTCCATTAAATTCTGTCTGGTATGACATCCTTTACTGAGCTTTGGTACCGAGTGTATTTACTAACTTCATGTCTT
Source organism: Mirounga leonina (assembly GCF_011800145.1). Classification (NCBI taxonomy): domain Eukaryota; kingdom Metazoa; phylum Chordata; class Mammalia; order Carnivora; family Phocidae; genus Mirounga; species Mirounga leonina. Next base: position 1,777,613 of record NW_023270680.1, read on the forward strand.
TGCCATCCACCTGAGCATTGAAAACCACGTGCCTTATGAGATAGCATCCCTCTAAGCAATAGGAGTGCAGGATGGCTTCCATGGTCCTTGTGGAAGGTGGCAAAGGAAACACCGAGTGGGGACTCATTTGTGGACTGTATAAAATTCCAGAAAGAATTTTATCTTCCCATGTCAGAATTCAAGTCTGCTTGCTTTATATTTTTAGCCCACCTCCCTGATACGTATTTATGATGTTGTCTTATTAAACATACTGGACAGCAGTTGGCATGATGAGGAAAAGCACTTTGGTCACTTTGGCGTGTTTTGAAGCAGAAGAGCATTTCCACCTATGTGCTATCAGCCTGCCTCCCTTTTATCTGTGGTCTTCATTTTAATTTGTTTTTAATTGCCTATTCAGCACACCTAGCAATTAAGGTGAAATGGCTCTTTGACAAATGTGAGAGCTTTTTAATTAGTGCTAATTGCTTTTGTTAATTAAAAGTCATGCTTTATATTGTGTTATTGGTATTCTCTTATATAAAACTGGATTAATGATTTCCAATCAATCCTGCTACAAAAGGACTTTCCTTCGCAATCATTGGGACTTTAGGGCATGCTGCTTCTGCACAATGAACAAAGGTGCCTAGGACCTCAGGATAAGTGAAGAGGGAGGAGGCAGGGAGTGATTGCACAAGATGGCTTTGGTCACTGGCTCAGCCTTTTCCCACCGAAGTGGAGGTTCCTTAATGAGGGGTGGTCTGGGCTGCTGCATCAGGCAGAGTTCCAACAAGAAGGAGGGACACTCTTGCATTGGGATAGTTTGAGGTTAATCTAATAATGGGACTATAAAAGTTGGACCGGGTAAAGGGAGTCACAACAGGAAGACCTTTACTGCCCTTAGGTCAGAGGGACATGAGGAGGACATGTTTACTAGAATCTAGAGCCTGGAATAATAGACACTTAGGCAAAGGCTGCTTTTAGAAAATCAGGGGCCATGGGGTGGAGGATATATTCAAACTGAAGCAACCTTGCAGGGATGGATCCAGTGGACTAAGAGCCCATCCTCGCTTGCCTTTTTCTCTCTGAATGCTTGCTAGGGCCCCTCTTTGGCTGAACCCAACCAAGTCAGAGGGCGAGGGAGGCCATCAGTGAAATTCGTGCAAGTCAGATTTCTGGGGCAGTGGGCAGAGAGGAGAGTGGATCTGTAAAGCCAAATGGAGTAGATCTGAGTCACCTGCCATATTTATAGCAGAAATTCCTAACTTCTAGGCCAACTTGGACCTTGTGGTCCCTTTGGGGAGGGACTGGGGGAATTGTCCCTGGGTATACTTACCATGGTGTTGCAGGTCCTTTCCTGTGGGGATCAGCCTCCCCTCAGTCAATGTGTTTCCAGTTTGAGAAGTGGCTTAGCAAGGAAGCAGGGCAAGAGATCGTAATGTTTTGTTGGGCAATTGTTCTCTACTTCCTGGTCAACTATATCTAATTTCTACTGGTTGTATGGGTTGAAGAGTACTGTCTTTAGGGGCCCATCTATATTCCTGCCAGGGATGTCCTCACCTGCTAACCATCCCTATAGCTCTCAATCAGCCAGGCTCCTGGCTGCCTCCCTGACCTTGCTGCTCATTACAATTGGCCCACCCTGCTCCTCACAGTTAGTGTCACTCATCCCTATTGCAAATAGGGAGGCTAGTCCTCTAAGGGCATCTGCGATCATCAGTCCTGGTCTATAGATGCAGCCACCATGTCGCTCCTCAGTTGTCCTGGTGCCCTTCCACCAAATATTTTATTTTATTTTATTTTTTATTTTAAGAAATGTCCTTCGGGTCCTCCCTGGAGCACTGATATCTCATGGCTTTTCTTGCCTGCATGGCAGCTTCCTCTAATACACCACATCTCCGAGTCTTTTGATCCTTTCCACCACTGTCTACCATGGTAATCCTGCTGGCTGTACTTCAGCAACTTGGAGTTAGCAGTGGCCCACACTAAGCACCACGCTAAGGCAGCACGTTAGTGATGTCTCCTGGGGCCTCGGCAGGGTATTAGGTCTTTTTTTGTGAAAGTAGTGCCATCTTGATAATTACGTTCTGTCCCCTGGATCCAGCACCCTTGTGACAGTCCCATGTTGGTTGTCCACGCTCTGCTCAGTGCTGGCTGCCTTCGCTGATTCTAAAGGGTGCTCTGGTTCTGGGATGGCCCTTCAGAGTTGTCCTGAGATGGGGTGAGGAGGTGGGCCTGATTCAATCTCATCAATCACTCATTCGCTGCTCAATTACCTAGGAGATGGAATTGCTGGGAACCAATTTCTTTTTTTTTTTTTTAAAGATTTTATTTATTTATTTGAGAGAGAGAGAATGAGAGAGCACATGAGAGGGGGGAGGGTCAGAGGGAGAAGCAGGCTCCCCGCCGAGCAGGGAGCCCGATGCGGAACTCGATCCCGGGACTCCAGGATCATGACCTGAGCCGAGGGCAGTCGCTTAACCAACTGAGCCACCCAGGCACCCTGGGAACCAATTTCTTGTATTAAATGTTCTCTGTGTAAATGATTTAGGCTGGTTTTAATTAATCCTCCATTTTTGGACATTGAGGTTATTTCTTGCTTATTACTGGAAGCACTGAGCTGTGACCATGCTTGTTTCTAAATCTTTGTGCACATTCATGGTTCTTTTATAAAACTAAATTCCCAGAGGGGGAGGAACTGCTGGCTCAAAAGATTTAAAGCCCTTGTTCACCTGTGGCTAACTTTTCTTCTGGAAAGCTTTTACTGGCTTATACGCCCATTGCTAATCCTTTTTTGGTCACTGACTATACCTTAAACCTTCGCATGGGCCCTCTGAGCCCTTGTTTTCCAATGGGCAGCATGCGGCTGCGGACAGTGCGCTGTGATGGGAATGGTGACCTCAGTACAGTGCTATGGACAGTTGGCACAACTGTCCCCAGCAGTCCTGCCAAATGTGACATAGGGCACAAAATAACGGGAACAGGCCTCGCCTTCTGTGACAGAGCTGCTAAACGTTCCAAGCATTGGGTGGGTGGAAATGGTGTCACGATCTTGTCTGTTGTTGCCCACGTGTGTGCATTTCTTCTCCTGTCGTCCCTGACATCGGGCATCAGTTCCTCCTCCTCTGTGAAGCCTTCCTTGACTTCAGCAGGCACCCGCTCAAAGAATATGCTGTACACTTCCCATTTTCCACATGCGTGTCTCTTCCTATGCATGTCTTTAGGCTCACTTTCCCAATTGGGGCATACCTACCTCCCCTGCTCCCTGTCCCCTCCCTCCATCCCATGGTGCTTACAATCATTGTAATAAAGGCAGGTGCAGCTGAGTAAGCTGTTCTTTTTACCAAAATTCTGGTGATTGTTTTTTTTTCCCCCCAGAGAGCCAACAACGTGCTCTCTTCTGGGGCTGACACTTTCCTAAGTTCAAGATGCTACCCACCACCCGCCGCTCCCCAGGTCCTTGGTACTTCCCCTGGTATCCTGTCCACACACAGTTGGACTAGTGTTGTTTGTTACACTCAGCTGCACGCAGGCTTTGCTGGTCCCCTATGCTGAGTGCAAGGGCTAGCTCACATACAGGATAGACTTTCAGATAGAGTCATGAGACTGAGCAAATAAAAATACTACAGGAGGCCTAGTTAAATGTGAATTTCAGGTAAACAACAATACATTTTAGTATATTTTTGGTATGTCTGTGCTATGCTATTCATTGTTTATGTAGAATTCAAATTTAACAGGACATCCTGTATTTTATTTGGCAACCTTATGCTCAAAGAGATTGTACTGTTTTGTGTAGTGTTGATAATGCCAAGGAGCTGTGTGCTGCATGTATTTGATATTATGTGAGTTTATGAAGAACAATTGTTATCTTAAAGTAATGTACCCATTTACCTGGGCTCTACCACCCCCCTCTGTCTCTCCTTTTGTCTCTCACTCCCATTTGCCTCTTCCCCTGTTTTCTTTACCCTTGCCATTCCTCTGAGAATTTTAAGGAAGTTCTTACCGCATCCTAAGCCACATACACAGTGAATCTAGAATGAATCTAGCAAAAAGCATAGATGTTCTACTCATCATTGTAAGTGGGTCACTGAAGTCTCCAACTATTGCTGTTGAATTTTCTATTTCTCCTCTCATTTCTGTCAATTTTTGCTTCATGTGTTTTTGAGCCTTTTTGTTAGTTGCATACATGTTTATAATGGCTATAATTTCCTAATGGATAGACCTTTTTATCATTATAAATGTCTTTCTTTAATTCTATTAAATTTCTTGTTTTAAAGTGCACATAGTCTGATATTTTTTTTTTAAAGATTTTATTTATTTATTCATGAGAGGCAGAGAGAGAGAGAGAGAAGCAGAGGGAGAAGGAGGCTCCCAAGGAGCAGGGAGCCCAATGCGGGACTCGATCCCAGGACCCTGGGATCATGACCTGAGCTGAAGGCAGATGCTTAACCATCTCAGCCACCCAGGCGCCCGCACATAGTCTGATATTAATGCAGCCACTTCACTTCTCTCATGGATACTGTTTATATATGTTTTCCCATCCTTTTATTTTCAACCCTGTACATCTCTGAATCTAAAGTTGTTTTATATAGACAGCATATCATTGGGTCTTGCTTTTTTTTTTTTTTAATCCAGTTTGACAAGCTGTCTTTTGATTGGATTGCTTAATCCATTCACATTCTGGTCTGCTTCTCCTGGAGTGACACACTTGCTGTATGAGCAGGTGCTGGGTTGGAGTGGTAGCCCCTTGGTCTTCTGGGCTTTTGTTTCTGGTGCAGAACTGCTTCCTGTGGATGAGCTGGGATGGAGTCAGTTGGGGTCTCAGTCTTGTTGGCCTCCTACACCTGGGGTAGACATTCTGCCCTATAAGGTAGGGCTGCAGGGAGAATGAAGCCTCATCCTTTCAGCCATGCCTGCCAGGGATTCTGGGGGTATGACAAGGGCCAGTGGTATGTTACTTCTCCCCAAGTGAAACTAGCCCAAGACTGGGAGCTAGGTGTCTGCACCTGCTTGAGCCAGAGCACCTGGCTCTGTGTAATAGTAACACAGAGTAAGAATTCTTACGACTTAAGAGATTTTCTCAAACAAATGTTTCTCCATTTCCTAAATGCCCTTAGGACAATTCCCAGAGACTCTAGGTGATTATTTTAAAAACAATTTTCACTAGTTAAGCAGTAGAGTTTCCAGGGACAGCGGTCGCTGGGCCCCTCACACCACCATGCCAAAATTCTGCCTCTAAGTGCAACTCTGAACTATGTAGAATACAACTCTTCTTTTTTTTTCTATTGTCTGCACTGGTGTGTGGGCTGCAAATTACCATTTTTATTTCATGGAAATGTTTAGTGCTAGTGTCTTTATTTGCAATATATGACACTAAGTCCCCTGATATTACTTACTGAATATTTGGATTGCAGCATTTTTGTTACACCTTCTTGATCCAGAGGAGAAAATGCACTGTTAGAGCTGCTGTTCTTGCTTCATGAATATTTGTGAATTTTTATTAACAAATGCCTTTGGACCAGTAGTCCTGTTACAGATTTAAATCCTCACCTTAGAGACAAATTTATTGTTTTTTATTTGTGCTCTAGGGAGAGATTTAGTCTAGCTAGAGTTTATATGGTGTTTTATGACAAGACAACAATGCTATGTAGCTCCTTGAAATGTTTAGTCATGTGTATATTCTGTTCAAATACTTAAACACTTTGCTGTTTGCTAGAGAATTTATCTGTTGTTCTCTATCCTCATGGTTAATGGTAGCTCAATATGCCAAAGAAACCAAAGCAAGTAGCCAAATTACCTTTATCCTCTGTGTTCTTCAGTCTTTGGTGAAACTGATGAGGCAGGGGTGTATTTTTTTCCCTTTGCCATTTAAGGATTACATATGAGGATTTGTTTGTGTCCTTTATGTACATAATGTACAACACTGTATGTACGTGCATATTTCCCATTTAATATTTGAATCCTTGACACCTACAGATGACCCAGTTAAACCACATTTGCTAAGTAAGTGGCCTGTTGGGACATATTCATGTGGATTGTAACTTTTAACCAGATATGGCTCTAATTAACCCTTAGGCACATGGAAACCAGCTAGTCACCCCTCTCTTACTCTTATCAACCAAAAAGCTTATGGAAGACTTACTGTGGGTAATACTTCCAGTGGTATCTCAGGGATACAAAGAAATATTCACCTGAGTCTCCTGCAGGAACCCCTACTTCTCCCAGTCAGGCTGCTCCAGATACGAAATTATTCAGCAAATGAAAGTTTGTGTTTGGGGATGCCTGGGTGGCTCAATTGGTTAAGTGTCTACCTTCGGCTTAGGTCATGATCCCAGGGTCCTGGGATCGAGTCCCGCATCAGGCTCCTTGCTCATAGGGGAGCCTGCTTCTCCCTCTCCCTCTGCCTGCCGCTCCCCCTGCTTGTGCTGTCTCTCTCAATCTCTCTCTCTGACAATAAATAAGTAAATAAAATCTTTTAAAAAAAGAAAGTTTGTGTTTCACATAGCATCTGCCCTTTTATCTTGCTCTCCCTTTCATGCTTTCAAGCCCTGCTTTCAAGAGGCCTGCATCTAAGTCAGTGCCTCTGTCTTCTAAGGGAATTTGTGGGGCCACCACTCTGATGGACAGGCTGTGCCCTGTGCAACAGTATCTGGCCAATGGAGCAATGGGGCTGAATTCAGACCACCCTCTGCTTTGCAAGTCATGAGTCCTCGTGGACTGTTCCAGAAAATGGGGATGCCCATGTTTTTTGCCCTAATGGAGCATCTTTGCCTAATTCTTATGATGGTACTGTATGTGCAAGCTGAGATCCTGAATATCTGAATCTTAAGGAAAGGACCTGTCCTTTCTTGTAGTGTTTTGCAAAGTCACGGAGAAGATAGACTATTTTAGGAGCCAGGGGGCCTCCTTGTGATTATGAACCCCTAGGATGAAGCTGGAGGTCTGCCCTACTTCTTTACAAAGCAGACCTACTGCCTGCCCACCTGCCGGAATCCCATGTATCTGTGAGAGAAGGAGACTAGCTCCTTCCATATTAGATGAGATGTAAGACTGGAAATCCCTGATGGGTGTTTCATGTTAAGGTTTGAACTATGGACATCTCTGGGAGAGAAAGGACAACAAATACAATAGTTACAAGAAACTGCAGCTCAGAGAGTGATGACTGTCAGGGATCTTGACAGGCCCCGGGTAACCTGGGCTTGGGACATTGCGAAGAATGAGCCCCAGTAAGATACTCAGAAGGATCAGAACGGGAGACCTGGAATTGGAAATTCTGAGTCCAAGTATGCCAACCTAAGCATCCAGCTGGGACCTGCATGAGGACAGTCATCTACACCATCATCAGACTCCCCTGCAATGTCTCTCTAAGTTTCCTGAGTTCAAGGTGAACATAGAATTAGAGAAAACTGTGTTCGAACCAGGAATGCCCATGGCATACCAGGGTCTTTTATGGACACTTTGAATGGTGTCTGCCTTTTAAATTAAGGAGAGCAGAGAGAGAAAGTGGCAGGACTTGAATGCTTATCAGGGTCAGAAGCAAAGCCTCCTGGCAGGATTGAGGGGGAAAACATGGCACTGGGGACATCTCTGGTCGCACGCATGTAGGTCTTGGGTATCTCCCAAGCTCCAGCTCGTATTCTTCCCACCATAAGGGCAGCACACACAGGGACAGCACTTCCTTTTTGGTTTTAGCATTTTTGGGGAATCCATGGCCAGAGGGTGTCACTGTTCTCAGGTCTAAGATTTTCTCCTTCCCATCTGTGCCTTTCAGCCAGAAAGGAGATGCTTTGAGAGAGATAGAAAGCGAGAGAGAGAGAGAGCACATTGATTCTGTTTGAGTTTCTTTTGACGATTTATACACAATTAGCAGCAAAGTTTGAAGAGAGCCAATGAACTTTATAACCTTGTAATATTTAATAGAGTTTTTGTCTCTCATTTCTGTAAGTTTTGAAATAGTTAAAAGATGTTTGCTTGGCTCTCATGTTGTTGAAGAGAGCAGACTACATATGTAAATTGAGCCTAATGTCATGAAAAAACGTCTTTGTGATGAGAATTTGAAAAGGTAATTTATTAGGGCTAAGTGTTGCAAAGATACGTGGCTGTATTCACCAAGAAGGGCAGCTCAGATCACTCAGCAAAGAGCAGGAGAATTATTTCTTCTCTGCTTCCCCTTAAATGGTGTGCTCTCCTAGTTGTCATAAAAATTAAAATGGTTAACAACGACTCTAAGAATTTTGTTTTGTAAATTTTGTTTACAAACCAGACGATGATTGAATTATCAGGTAATTTTTCCCCCCACTCTTACAAAAGGGAAAAGCAGTTGATATTGCTGTGAGCTCCCATCCTGCATGAACTATGTTTAATTGCACCCAGCCCCCTAGCAACCCAACAACACACCTTCTGCACATAGGATGGCATTCAAGCTGAGACCTTCTCATTGGCAAAATTGTCTTCAGTACCCTTTCACTTGTAGAGAGTTTTGGTGAGTGGGTGCATGTTGGGATGTATCTCAGGGTTTGGATAAATACCAGGATTGGTGTGGAGGCAGAATTCCCAGAGTTCTTAGGAAAGGAAAAGGCTTACAAAGACAGGAGAAGGAATATTTCCCAAGCTTAGGACTATGCTTTGGGATGGGGTTCTCAAGTTAGGCTCTTCAACAGGCTCATCTGGAGACGTTGTTGAAAAACAGATGCTGGCTCTGCCCCTGATGAGTCTATGAGGTACGCTGGTTGTGGGCACAGTCATCATGTGTTTCTACAAGCTCCTCAGAAAATCCTGTAATCCAGCGTTGTCGATAAACCTCATGGGCTCTATTACAGTGATTTTCAAGGAGCCACATCCTAAAAACATTCATTATGGAAATCGGCGAGTCTATTGATGGGTTCTTCTTACCGGACTGCTCCCCTTTGTTGTAAATGACAGTGGGCATTACAACTTCATGTAATGAATCCAGTTGTTACACTGGAGCTCACAATAGAAATGATTAATTCTGCATGACAATCTTATTTATCCACTTCACAACGCATTGGGTATTTTAATATTTTAATGTGTTCACAGCCTTTGTTTTGTTGGCTGACACTTAGGTATTCTGTAATACCGTTCAGTGACTATTTTGTGTAGAATTTCTGTTAGATCCAGATAGCCCCAAATGCCTCTCTTCTGCTAGCTCAGCCCTGTGCTAAAGGTTTCAGGCCCCAGGAAAAATGATCTGAAAGAATGAGCATACTCAAGAAAAGGTAATTAAGATGAGAGTTTTGAATTATATTCATTGATTTTGGAAACTTGGCTTTTGTTGGAGTGAAAATCAGTTTTAAGTATTTTTGAAAAAGGATTATGAAGGATTTGCATTTGTTTAATGTGAACTAAAACTCTGCACTTGGCCCGAAATGTCACCATTACAGATTTAATCCTTAATTTAAATTACGGTTTCTGGTGCTTCTGTCATGGTGGCAGCCTGATGATTGTTCAGAGGTGTTACAACGCTGTAGAAAGGCAGATCTGATTTGCTGTCATTAACTCTGTGATCTTGACCAAGCCGCCAGCCTCTGAAGCCCATGTGGACTTGAGAGCTAAGCAGGATGTAAAAGTATCTCACAATCCCTACCCTCAACTGTGCCATCCTCCCTCCACACAGGCGAACCCATTACCAGACATCAGATGGGGAAAATTCCTCAAGCATGTAGACATCTGGTGTTTCTCAAGAGCTCCCCTGGAGGGAATAGGAGACTGGCCTGGGTATTTTGGGGCAATTGCCCATGTGGAGTCGCTTCTTCCTCTCCTTTGCTATATTCCCATTGTCTCTTTTTTCTCATCTTTTCTTCTCCCTCTGGTTTTGTTTTGTTTGGTTGGTTCTGTGGTGCTCAGGGATGGATCACAGATCATCACTGTGATATTCCTGTGGCACATGAGTCTCTCTCCAAGACTTGGACACAGTGATAGATAGTTTTTCTTCTTCCATCAGAACTGGCTGCCACCTTATGTATTCCTCTCATTTATATCAATTTCCAAGGAGCCTCTGAGCTGTCTGTCCTTACTGAGCTTATCAATCTTATGCTTAGCAATGAATAGTTAGGGTGCAAAATTCCCCATGTTGGAAAAGAATGAAAAGACACAAGCAGAAACGAATATGGCCTCAACAGGAGAGCGTGAAAAGTCTGGCCTTTTTAATCATCAACTTTTGGAGAAGGTTGGGCTAGATTTTAGGGGGCTCAGCAGCCAGGCTGAGGAGTTTGAACTTGATAGAGAAGGGATAAAGGTGCCAAGCACACTCGGAGATGGAGACTGGGTGCAGGAAGTTGACCAGGGAACACTTTCCACATCAACAGCCATGGAAGGAGGAAGGGCAGAGGCCAAGTTGGCATTGACGGGCTCCACAGCACCTCTGCTGGCCGGACTGGGGCTGTGAGGCCGGGCACTTAGGTGGTCCTGCAGTGCCCTGCTGTTTCCTCCTGTACTGGGTGGTCATTAAGTGTGGGCTCCCCCTGCCCCTGGTGCTATGACCCAGGGTGAAGGAGCTGCCTTCATTTGAGGGCAGTTTGCAGAGAGGGTGACAGCCCAGGGAGGCCAGTCAGCAGGCTCAGCAGCTGGGGGAACAATCCTGCTGCCCTGAAGGAGAATCTGGGTGGCCTCCCAGGTGTCCATTACAGGAAGTCACTGCTGTTTCTGTCAGTGGCAAAATGGTTCTTTAGAAGTGGTTAGGTGCCTTTGAAAGAACAACCGAGTGAGTCCTTCACATTGTGAGATGGGACGCTAACCCAGAGGTGGTAAGGTTTACAGTAAAGCTCTGTGGAGAAGTGAGTGCCATCAATACAAATCATTATTACACCTACTAGCATTTGTTCCCATGCATTTTGCACTTGACTGGCGCTGTAGCAATGTTTAAATATTCCCTCTTGCTTTGCATTCTAGAGACCGCGGCGCGGTGTGCTGGGTTTCATTACCGCTCTGCCGGGTGTCAGCATTTTTGTGACACAATTAGAAGCACGTGATTCCCAGAACAAATGAGCCATTTCGAATATTGTGAGATGTGTAATTCAATATAATATGAGCCTGCGGAATAATTGAGTTTAGAGAAACAAATACGCAGAGGTTCGGGCAGATGAAGAACCGGACAGTCCCCTTCCCTCCTGATGCGACGATCATTGGTGTGGAAGTGACACCTGAGGAGAACGACCACAAGAAGCGGCAAACACCTGGGGTCCCTTGGCTGCCCTTGCCTATTCAGATACAGGATTTCATGTCCCCTTGGAACTGTGAACAGTATAATCCAAATAAGGAGGAACTGCAAATAGAGGCTCTACCATGAATAAAGAAGAGCATTATGCTCGTGAAGCTATTTTGTTCTCCTATTTTCCTATTATATAGATTCAACCCAAAGTGGATATTATTCGTCTTCTTTCAAGAAAATAGGTGACTTTGAATCTCGGACTTCTACATCTCAACTGAAGTGATCACACCATTTTTAATTATTCTTGAGCTCACCTGCTAGGACAGAGGCGATAAGGGATTGTCGGGAAGACCGTAGAGGGGGTCAGCCAGCTCTGGTGACATGCAGAAGTGGGAAGGGGGCTTGAGAACCCAGGCCCTTACTGGGCAAAGAGAAAACCATTTGCTACGTTGCATCTGTCTGGACCAGCAGGCTTCCCAGCGCTCCGTGCAGGGCCCTCCTGTGCTGCACGGTGGGCCGGTCCTCCCTCACCGGGACCGCTGAGGGTGCCAGGCATGGCCACAGACTTCTGGGGCCATCTTGTTGCACATCACTCACAACTCGGACTTGATTCTTGCCCACCACCTGCTTCATTTTCTCCTCAACAGGTTAATCTAATTAGGAACCCAATGTATAACATTTAAACACGTGTCCCTGTTTAATTTGCAGGGGGGAGAGTGACTATATGGTGATTCTAAAAAGTTCTGACAGCTGAAAGCTTTCTCCATCATACTGATCTTTCTTTAAAGCCCACCTTGGATTGTCTCCACCTCTGAGGTGGCAGAGGTAGAACATTTCTGCACAGCTTCCCCAGTTTTGCAAGGAGAATAACAATTAAAAGGCACTAAGCGACTGAAATGGCCCAAGAGTAGGGGAATGGCGAGCCCATGGCATACACATGGTGGGTCTCTATTATGGGATATTTTAAGTTGATTAACGAAGTTGCCCCGCAGATATTTAATGACCCTACTGACTTAGGGAAATGCTCGTGATAAAACATGAGGTGATAGATGGGATGCCGAGTTTCAGTATTTAGCTTTCCTGGTTTCCCTCCTCAGGAGTCACCCTGAGGGTCTGGCACATGCTAGAATGTTATCGAGGGTGTGTTTGACTTGGCGGCTCTGGGTCTACTCCACCCAGGAAGGCACTTCGCCAAAGGGGAGGCTGGCCGCCCGCCGGCGTCTGCACGTTCCCATGGCCACATCTCAGAACACTTTGTGGGTGTATACTCTCCAGATAGTCACTGACCAACTCCCAGCGATCAGTTCCATCTCTTTGTAAGATGGGATTCCTCAAAGAACATCAGCTGCTAGAGTTGATAGAAATAAACGGAAAATGAAATGGTCTGAAAAATGCAATGATGGTTAGAAGAGTTAACCAAAACACCAGAAGTGTAGAAACGCCACACCCAATAAGGACTTCGGACTGTGGTATGACCAAGGCTGCCGTACATTCTGTATATAAACAAGGAGACGCTCTCTGAGAACTTGCCACGTGCAAGGCCGTGCAAAACTGTTCAAGCAGAAAGGAACTTGGGTTAAAGCTGAAGAAGGTGGTTAATGTGAGGTTCAGGGATGTGCACAAAATCCAGTCACTCTCACATGACACACGAACGATTTGCTAGAATCCCGGGTGTGTGCGCCTATAGTCCTGGGAGGCTACAGGTGGAGCAATCTATTCAGACGTTTCCGTCACAGGTGCTTGGGAGCAGGGACACTAGCCGTGCATGCGGGCGTGATTCCTTTGCAGCGGAAGGGGTTGCTGGGGGCGCCTGGCGGGGACGTGTGTTGAATATAGACCAAACCTGACCTTTAAAAAAAGCCTTGACGATTGAGAGTTCAGGGCAGCCTGGCCAGGGGCTTGGCCCATTTTGGGCAGCAAGGCAGGCTCCGAGACTGCAAACCTACTTTTTTAATGAAATCAAAATATTAAGGGGGCAATACTGAGACATTTCCAACTAGTTTTCTTCAGTCTATTTGTCAGAGTGCTATTTATTTATTTATTTATTTATTTATTTATTTATTTATTTAAAGGATTTTATTTACTTATTTGAGAGAGGGAACACAAGCAGGGGGAGCAGCAGAGGGAGGGGGAGAAGCAGGCTCCTCGCTGAGCAGGGAGCCTGATGCGGGACTTGATCCCAGGACCCTGAGATCATGACCTGAGCCGAAGGCAGACGCTTAACCGACTGAACCACCCAGGCGCCCAAGTCAGAGTGCTATTTATAATTTGGGGACCAGTGAATTGTGTTTCGTGACAAGAGCAGATTTTCAGTGTTCACGAGAGATTTATTGATGTTTGTCTATAGAAAACACATGCATCACACGCACATACACACTCATAAACCCGCAGCAGGGTGAAGGGGAAATGTGGGGTGGGGGAAGCAAGAGAGGGAAAGAAGAAGGAAATTCACCAAATCCAGCTTGTGAGACTTGGCTTCTGGTCGTGATGAAGTTTCAGGGACTGAACTAAACATTTCTGCTTGCAGTAAAGTTGCAGACAATATATTAAAAGACTGTTTTCGGATGTGACAATAGGCAGAACAGGCCTGTGATCCAAGAGAGAGGGAAAAGCCAAGGTGAGCTTTGCAATCGTCTTGCTTTCTGCCTAGCAGGCTTCTGGACCATGAGTAGGGAGGGGAAGGCAGAGAACACATCAGTCTTACTGAACTGAGACGGATCGGGGGCTTGGGGCTGCTGGTGCTGGATTTGGCCAGGTGAGGAGCTGGTGAGGAGGCACCTGTTTAGAAGGGGAGCTCCAGGAATCTGCAAAGGGTCACCTGTCTGAATACAAACTACATTTTCACGGGGTCAGAGTCCGCATCGCCAAGTGGAGCCAACTCCCAGTGACCTGTGAGCAACACGGGACACTGGCCTTCTCATAGGCCTGGAAGACACTATTCTGACCAGAGTGGACGGGCCATGCTGAACACTTTGGGTACCCGGCTGACACCCCAGGGAAGGCCATGGTTTGGGAGAAGGACTTAATTAGCCACAGCGTAAAGCCCACTGCTGGTCAGAGTTTTTCACCCTTGGCTCTACTGACATTTTGGGACTGATCATTCTTGGTTGAGGAAAGGGGCTCTCCTGAGCTTAACAGTGTGCTCAGCAGCATCCATAGGCTCTACCCACTAGGTGCCAGTGGCCCTCAGATGTGACCACGGCTACAGACTCTTTGTAACAAAATTAAAAAATGAGCTTCAAAAGGACCAGGATGATTTGCAAGTAAACTAACTGCCAGGTGAAACAAACCTCAATATTCTCAAAAGACAAACAACGAATAACTTAGAACAACCAAGATGGCACCGCTAGCGTTCCGCATAAAAAGCGTGCGTCTGCACAGATTACCCCACAGGGGCAAGGACGGGTCTCCCCGGTTGCTGTCGTTCTCTCACAGGTGGCTCCTGCCAGCCACGTGGCATGGTCATCTGTGTAGTCACCTTGCCCCAGGTCACGCCTTCTCTCTGGGGTGGACTATAGCCAGCGACTGATTGGCCTCGCCCCCTTGTGCCAAGTTGGGAAATCTCTGAAGAACTTAAAAAAGAAAAACTAATAAAGGTATTCACAAGGATTTAGGAGTACTAAAAAAGAAAAACCCAACAAAAAACAAACCCAGCTAATAAATCTAGCAGAAGGAAGGAATGTGGGAAAAAGGAAACAATAGACGAGGCCAATAGAAAACACACAGCAGGGCGCCTGGGTGGCTCAGATGGTTAAGCGTCTGCCTTCGGCTCAGGTCATGATCCCAGGGTCCTGGGATCGAGTCCCTCATCGGGCTCCCTGCTAGGCGGGGAGCCTGCTTCTCCCTCTGCCTCTGCGTCTCTCTCTCTCTCTGACTTTCATGAATAAATAAATAAAACATTAAAAAAAAAAAAAAGAAAGAAAACACACAGCAATAGGAGACTTCTCCTAACCGTATCAACAGGTGCATGAAATAGAAACACACGAAATGCTCCAGTTAAAAGGCGGCTTATACACTAAGAAGAACAGCAAGACCATGTAAATGCCATTTGTGAGAGATCCGTTTTAAACATGAAAAAAAAAGATCGGTTAAAAGTAAAAAGACAAAGAATGATATATCATGCAAATGTTAATCATATGGAAGCTGGTGTTGTGGACTGAATTGTGTTGCCCCCAAATTCGTATGTTGAAGCCCCAACCCCAATGGGACTGCATTTGGAGGTGGAGCCTTTAAGGAGGTAATTAAGGTTCAATGAGGTCATAAGGATGGGACCCTAATCCTCTAGGACTTGGGTCCTTATAAAAAGAGGAAGCGATCCCAGGACTCTGTCTCCACACGTGCACTGAGGAAAGGTCACGTAAGGACACAGCAAGATGGTGGCCGTGTACAAGGCACCGGGAGAGTTCTCGCCAGAGACCAACCCTGCTGGCATATTGACCTGGGACTTCTAGCCTCCGGATTGTGGGAAAATAGGTTCCTGTGGTCGAAGCCACCCAGTCTTACGGTATTTTTGTCATGTCAGCCCAAGCAGACTAACACGGCCACAATGGCTATGTGAATACCTGACAAATTAGACTTTGGGGCATAGAGTATTATCAAAGACAAGAACATTTCCTAATGATAAAGGAATCACTTCATCGGGGGACAATCCTACACATGGAGATTCTCGCCCAGATCCCCCTTCAAAAGAGAATGTTCTACCCAGCTGTGGGCAGTGTAGTCAGTGAGCGGACTCCCGGTCAGCCCCCATAGGTCCTACCCCAGCTGCAGAGAAGTGCCTCGCTCTGTCACCTTTCCTGGGGCAACCCCCATGCTGAGTGAGGCAGGCTACAGAGACTCAGCCCCTTTGGCCCAATACAGACTCGTATGATGGGCAATACCCACTCCAGAGTTCCCCACTATGGTCAAGCACAGAATCTCTGCTAAAAGCCAGGCATTGCTTTACTAGTCAGGAACCTTTATGCAGTAAAAGACATAGTCTTACTCTGGCTCTCTAGGGGTCTGCGCTGAGACTCTCTGAGTGGGGTTTGCCAGAGACTTATCTGCTTTTGGCACCCCCAGCTCCTTGGATGTGCCAGGCAGGAAGCTCAGTGGGGAGGGCAACTGGATTTGTGGCAGAAATCTCTTCTGCTCTAGAACACGCTTCTAACTGGATTTTGGAAATAGCATATATTATACTTCAGACCATGGCTCCACCCAAATAGCAGTTGGATTAGAGAGCTGAGGAAGAAACATGCCGGGCACCCTGCCTTTTTCTTGCAGCCTGTGATAGATACAAGGGCGCAATGACCTCTCCTTTACAGAGGAGGGTATATTTTGATTTGCACCAGACCGTTGGACACATAAAACTTCACTAGTGTGGCAAGACGACCAGACCCTGAGTGTCCACAGGATTTTTCTTCCAACAACTGGTACGAATAGAGCTCACTGGGATACCTGGACACAACGTGTGACATGTGACCATTCTGGAGCATGGTTTGGAAACACCATTGGGATTAATAGCTTAGAATTCTAGATTTGTTCTTGTGTTCCTCCTACTGTTATATTTCCTTTTCGTTTGAACTGTTGTCCTGGAAACCTTTGAAGCAGAGGTAAAGCAAATGAGTGTTTGGCTTTGAGCTAGAGTCTCTCTTTTCTCTGTCTGAGCCTGGTCTCTTCAGGGGATCGGAACTGCTCATAGACCTTCAGTCCCTGCAAGAGAAATCTCCTTGGGAAATGTCATGAAGAGAAGCACACGTGTGCTACATTTGTGGTCTCTCTTCTCTGCAGCGATTCTGTGATAATAAATGTGTTTAAAAATCCATTACAATGGCAAATCTATAGATGGCAGGTTGTTTGAATCTGCATCAGCAGCATAAACAATTTCACATTTCAAATGAAATTTCTGCTAAAACACTCATGCTCAAATGTAATGTAAAACCCAGACAGATTTGAGCAAATAAGGTACTGCTGCTTTGTTTTAAAATATTGGCGTAGACAAAAATGTATTATTCATATCAATTCTCCATTGCTTTGAAACTGAAAATTATTTTGTGGCCAGCTCTGAATAAATATGTCAGCCAGTGCCTTAGCAACCATGATACGTTCATCTAGCTCGATGTGAAATGTGGAAATCCCATCTTTTACCTTCCTTTCTTCAGAGTCTTGTGTCCTTCCACCTGCTCTTCTTTGCACATCTGTGGGCAGGAGCTTACTTCACAAAGTCTTGTTTGTCTGTGTCCTGCAGGACAGGGGTTGAGGGATGGCATGAGGTCGGGCTGCTAGATGCTATAAGTCAGCTTATCCAAAGATCAAGTTCAAAGAGTTTTTGTAAGGCAGGGTGATGAAATCAGGCACTGTGGCTCCAGGAACACTGGTTGGAGAATGTGGGAGGTCAGACCACAATGCCAGCTAGCAGACTGAGTGATACAAACTCAAGAATTCAGGTTAAACTGTCAGAAGAGCGAGAGGCCAGAATTAGAGCAAGAGCTGTGACTATGCCTGCCTGGGGAGCGAGGGCGTTCCTGCAGGAGGGATCTATTCCTACGGTCATTATGCAATGTCTCTATTAAGCTATCACTGGAGCTTGCTACTACCCATTGGCAACAAATAGAGTGTGTATAGGGAATTAGATTATACCTATATTGGGAAATAAAATTTGTGGTTAAAAACCATAGACGTATATAGTAAATATAAGTGTCAGACCACAGACATTTAAAATATCTGAGCTTAATTTGTACTTAAGCCCTTATTCTGCCAGTCCCCCCAATTTCTGGGTTCCCCTTTTCCTTTCCCCAGGATTACATCCAATTTGAGGGCAAGCATTAATTAGATCTGGTATTCGGTGTCATCAATCCAGAAAGACAGCTGAGGACTCATTCCTAACATCACCCTCAACGCCCCCTCTGCAGCCAGAGTCTCTGCTGCCTCTGGACCCTCTCTGGAGCAGGGGAAGTTACGCTGTCCTCACAATACACCAACATCCGTGAGGTTTCTGAGATTCCTCATCATTTCTGTACCACCCTCAGATTTGAATATTGGTTTCTATGGTGTCTCCTGGGTGTACCATTCAGGATTATCTAGTGAAACAGAATCGATAGGGTGTATCTCTGCATCTATCTATCTATCTATATATATTTAGAGAGAGAGGTTTTAAGGAATTGCTGCTTTGTTGTAAAATATTGGCATGATAAAAATGTATTATTCGTGAGCATTTATGCAATTGGTTCATGTGATTATGGGAGATGGCAAGTCTGAAATCTGGAAGGCAGTTTAGCAGGCTGAAAACTCAGGTAGGATGTCTGTGTTACAGTCTTGAGGTAGAATTCCTTTTTTCCAGGAATCCTTAGTTTTTGCTGTTAAGGCTGTCAACTGATTGGATGAGGCCCACCCACATTGTGGAGGGTAATTTTTACTTAAATTCAACTGATTGTAGATGTCAATCACATCTACAGAATGCCCTCCCGGCAACATCCAGACTAGTGTTTGGCCAAGCAACTGGGTACTACTGTAGTCTAGCTAGGTTGACACATAAAATGAACCATCGCACTGAGCTCTGGATTCTTTCATTCCATCTGCCCAGACACACCTTGAAGCTCTGTCTGCTTTGTCACTTGATTTTGCAAGCCAGCCATGATGTCTGAGAGTCTGGTTGTCCATCTTGGGTAATAGCCACTGTTTCCAGTGGACCTGGTTCTATTTGTAGAGCTTTTTATCAGTTCATGACTATAGGAGTATTCCTGCAGCTTCTAGATAAGCTTCCACATATTCTGGGCTCAATTTGATTTACAAATCAGGTTATTATATGTAACTTATTTTTCAAAATTTAATCTCTGATTTGAGGCACCATTCCATCAGGGAAATAGAAATTTCATATCAGTGTGGGGTTCTTCCTTCCTACTTTTCTAGGGCAGCGTTTAAGTTCTGAGGGTGTGTGGGGATAGGTCGCAGTGGAAAGGCAATTCACAGGTGGTTCTGGAGTCATCTGCAGTTGGCCCTGAGGTTCACAGGCCTCTCTGGCCTTTGGTCAAGTCAATACTGAAGCATGTGTCTGAACTTGGTAATGTGAACTGTTTCCATCCCAGGTCTATCTGTGGTAACAGAAGGGCATTTTTCACTTACTCATGATCATTCATGGTTTTGATGTTCTACTCATGCTCTAACACCATGGATGACAAATACAGAAGAAAACAATCAAAGGGCTGGCTTTGGTTGACAGATGAGACTCTGGACTAAGAAAGGGTGTTACACAAAAACAATGAATCGTGGATCACCATATCAAAAACTAATGAGGTATTGTATGGTGACTAACATAACATAATAAAAAAAAAGAAAAGAAAAAAGAAAGGAAGTGTTTATTCTGAAGCATCTGCCATAGCAGGGGAACCCATTCTGAGGGGCCTGCGTGAGCTTCTCTTTTGTTCCCAGGATGAGGAAGATTGTAGCCAGAACCAGTCTGTTTTCAGGAGAAGGCACTCAGTGGAGAAATTCCATCACTTACCCATTCTTCCATTGCTCCAAGATGAGTACACCCCCAAAACCTTGAGCATCCAGGTCAACTCTTTCTAAAGAATGGAGATGGTGGGGGAGACGAGAGGCAGGAAGCCCCTGGGACAGGTGTTATTACACCTGCTTCACAAACCACCAGTTGCTGGTGCAGGGTGCTGGGTTGGGGGGGTGGCTTCTGTGGAAAACGTCAAACAAAGATGACCCCTCTTCTCACCTCTTCCCTGGTCTCAGAGTTGGGAGGAGGCTGTGAGGAGGAAGTTTAAGATGAAGAACTTCTGTGTTCACCAAGAAAAATTAGTGATTAAGAAATATATTTTTGAGAGCCTCGTTTTAAGGAGAAATAATTTCTTAAGAAGGGGCACCTGCCCCCAAATAGAGACTGAATGAAAGCAAACCACTTGCTTTCAAAATTGCTAATGGCTTTCTCTGCACAAGACAGCTCTGCTGGAGTCTGATGTGACTCCAACATGGTTTCATTTAGCAGAGTGTATTAAATTATTGTAATTAAAAGATTTTTCAGCAACATAACAACGTTACATTAGAAACGGTTCCTCAGGAAGCTAAGGTGACTCCACTGAGCGGCAGTGGTAACAGTCTACTGAGCAACGGCTCAATCATGCATTTTGGTCTTTATTCTGTCCAGCTTGTCACTCTGAACCAAAACTAATTTTCTAGACAGAAAAGGCAGGAAATAAGTCCTTTTGGAAATCTCTAGAGATTTAGATTCCTTCCCCCTCCAACCCCATCTCTTTACTGGGATGTTGTGCATCTGCTCAGGTCCTGGGTTCAGGACAGGTGGATGGCTTCCCAGCACTGGAAAGACTGGAACAGCTCTGCTCCAGGATGAGGGGGATTGTAGCCAGACAGTGTGCCAGGCACCAAGATGCCAAAAGATGGAAGAATGGCCCCTGGACATTGAAGACATACAGAGACCGGTGGAGAAGAGATGCTGATTCACGATGAAAACACAACACCGTAAGCTCTAAAACAGCAAACCATGAGAAGTTCGTGGAAATCTCCTCTTCCCAGATAAGTCATCTGGCTGTATTTTTAAGGATGATGAACATGAGCTGCCTCTTCTAGAAATTGGGAAAGAACTACTTTGTGGGATCTAGACAAACAAGAATCAAAATCAAGAAATGTGCTACTAGCTACTTAAAATATTTTCTTTTGAAATTGGCAAAGCTTGAAGATAAAATGAATAGAGTATATAGTATTTCTTCCAAGTTTAGTAATTAAAAAATTAATCACTCAAAGGTAATTTTTGTAATATGTACGCAGAGCTGTGTTGCTACTGAGGTGTTTTTGATTCTTTCTGCTTGTTGATTTATAAAGGTCTTTCAATGCAAAGTTCTAGTTTCCTTTCACACTGGACGAAAATTCAGAATGTATTTAAGCTTACCACGGCACAACTTCCGCAGTTGTCCCCTCAGAAATGCTGCAAAAGCGCACGTAGCCAGCTGTGGAATGCCGTTCTCTCTTGAAGACAGAAGAATTTCCTCACAAGTTGTAAATAATACCTGACTGTGACTTTTATTTCACTTCATGGATTGTCTGTAATTGTATTCCCTCATCTCTAGAAATGAGGGATTTGGGTTAGAGGATCTCTAGGAACATACTGACTCCACACACGGGAAAGCAAAATGTTTAAATGAAATAGTCACTCTGATAAGACAGGTGTCAGCAGGGTTCAAATTCCTGCATTTTCTTGACGCACATACTAGCCAGTTTTTAAGTGCAGATTTTCTCAATAATTGAGAAAGCAGGGAAACGGCCACTCAAATATAGTACATATTGGCTTCCTACAGATGTAAAGGAACAGAGGTGTTGTAAATTGATCCACTGGTTTTACCTGTTGGAACCTGGAACTGCTAATAGTATACAAATTTCCTGAAAATAAAACATCTGCTTCCAAGCATTGAAATTTTGGCTCTGTCCTCACGGATGCTATCCAGGCACATCCTTGCCCACGAGGTTTGTGGGCTGTAGGGAAGACTGCACTCTTGGACCATATCACATCCCAGGGAGCCTGGGAATCTGTCCGAAGGCATTCATTGCTTGTGTGACCACTGTTTTCCTGTGGTTCTGCGGGCTCCCAGTTGTGGAATGTCACTGCCACATGCAAGACATCCCATCTTCCATAAAAGAACATTAGGTTTAACCATCAACGTGTCCAACATTTCTCTCTTAATTAGGCCAAAAGCAAAAGTGTGCTGTAGACCTAGGGGAGAGGACCCTGGAAGGGGTTGGTGAATCCAGGCTCTGAGCCAAATTCAGGACCAAGGTCAGCAGTGGGGTGGGGTGGGTAGTTAGGGGAATGTCACACAATGGATAGAATATGAGGTTTAGAGACGGATCTGAGGTGGAGTCTTGTCCCACCACACCAGCTGTGGGCCCTCAATAACTTACTTAAATGTCGGTGTGTGTGTTTCCACGGGAAATAGAAAGAGTACCCACATCACGGGGTTGTTCGAGGGATCAAAGAATGTAGAAAGACCAGAAATGATGCCTAACATGTAATGGCTTCTCAATGAATAGTAATTTTTGCTGGTTTGTGAGAAATGTGCAAATGCAGAGCAGAAGCTGGGCAAAAGTTCGATCAAATGGCTCTGTGAAACCTCCAGGAAATAGGGAGGCAGAGAATGACTAGCTCTGCAACAAATTCTTGCCAAGCTCCTTTGCGTTGCTGGCCCCCCCGGGGCTACCTCTCTGAGAGTTTCTATCTGCTTCCCCTGAGTCCGAATCAGCACCTGTGGGGCGGTTGCTGGGCTTGATTTGAAGCAGGTCAAGAGCGAGTGCAGTGCATTCAAGTACACAGCCCGCCCGCCACCGAGCGGGAGGCATGGTGGCTCTACTCTCCTCCTCCTCTGTGTCTTTTAAGCACAGGACACCCCCAGTGCCAGCAGCAGATTTATTAAAGAGGGTTTCTGTGTAGCTTTTAGGGACCATGACTACTGGCTGTAGGCTTCCTCTCAAGGCCTTTGGGGGAGAATCGGCAGGACAAGCCTGAAGAGCACAAAGCCTGTGGTCATAAGATGCCATCATGGGGGGGGGGGGAGCGTGTCCCATTAGTGCTGCCTGTCTTCTGTGACAGAAGCAGTCCCCTCAACCGGTGTCCTGACCTGGGGTCACTGTGGTTCGAAACCCATTTGTTGACTCCAGCTGTTAAGGGGCACACCCTCCCCCCCCCCCCCCCCCCGAGCTCTGGTCTTTTCCAATGATGACCACCTCATTGATTTGGATTGGAGGCTTTGTCTGTCTGGGAACTGTTCACGTGTTTTATTCTGAACCCACAGACATTTCCCAGGCCCCGAGGGGTCAGACAGCAGAGGAGGTTAAGTGCTGCAAACTGCTGGTCTGAGAGCCCGGGCTTCCGAGAGGCACTGGCCGGGGAGACGGGCGTCTGCCTGGGCGCTGAGCATGCAGGGCTGGGCCAGAGCATGGGCAATGATGAGGGTAGTCCACAGACGGCAAGGTCAGACCAGGATGCTCTCCCTCTGCCCCTTGGCTCTCCAGCCCCGCTGCCCACCACAATGGCAGTGGATTTTGTGGGCAGGAAACTTGCTTCTCCTGACCAACCAACAAACTGACCCTCAGTTCTCCCAGGCACATGACAAGCAGTCCTGTAGACTGTCCTTCCTTGTGCTTTGGAGGGCACCTACCGACTACCCTAGAGTGAATTATGGAGGATTACTACCGTGTTCACAAGCTGAGCACAGAGCACCGGATGGCGACCCGATGATCTCCTAGTCTGGTCTGGCCAAGGTTAAACTATACTTTACTTACATTTTTCATATTTACCAAACTTGGGCACATATACTGGACAATGCATAGGTAGTTTTTAGCTAAATGACTGAATTTCCTGGGGTCCTTTCTGTTAGCAATAGCAGATGGGCAAGAAAAGTGAGGGTCACTTTGAGAACTGGAAATGTTTAGATTTATGTGGAAAAGTGATAAATGAATAATGTCTTTGCTGAAGGCCATGTTGGAGCTAAGTCACATAAAGTGTAGGTAGGACGAGGTGTCAGCATTAGATAACAAAGCAGGGATGGCTCTTTGTCTCACTTCCCAAGTGAAGCTGTAGCACACTGCCTCCTACCCAATCTTGCTGCTTCCCAGGAGTGCCCACATTCAATCCATTCTCCTCCCGCCGTAAGAGTGACCTTTTAAAAATGCAAATCAGACCACACTGCTCCCTGTACAACCCTCTAATGCCTTCCTCTTGCAGTCAGAATAAAATCCAGTGGCCATGGCCTCCAGAGCCCTGCCTGTATGTCTCCATCCCCTGCTGCCCCTGTCCACACTCACTGCTCCAGGCACACTGAGATGGGGCTGACCTTGTTCCTGCCTCTGCCTGGTGTGCCCCCTCCCCATCTTTGTGTGGTTGGCGGGCACCTCTTTGGCATTCTAATTTCCTCTGCAGTATCAACAGGGAGGACTTCGCTGAGCCTCCACTCCAAGTGAAGGTACCTAGTGTCCCATTATATGAATCATGTTTCTTATTTCTGTACTTCATGACGCTTTGATATCTTGGGGCCTTGCTAATCCTGGAGAGACTGCCCTCCCAGGGTTAACTAATTCCTAGAGAAAGTAAACAACTTGCTTGTGAGCACAAACCGGGCCCACACCCCTAACCACTTCCTTATCTGTCACGTTGTAAACCCACATTCCCGCTGTCCTACACCCCCAGGGCTAGGTGCTGGATGACTGGGGACCCCTATAGCCCAGAATTAGTCATACCACCCAGTCCTACACTTGTTCAGCGTGTCTACCCTGCCTCACCCATTCCTTCCTGTGAAACCCACGAAAAAGCCTCCTGCCATGCTCTCCCCTGACTGCTCCTGTCTCCGCCCTGGTGCTTCCCCATGGGGCCTTGGTGGGCACAGCAGGCCCTCTTCTCTTGGGAGCTGTGAATAATAAACAGCCTGTCTGTCATCTTACCACACCCGATTAACACAAGTCCCAGGTACATTTTAAACACCTGTCCCCGTGCAGCCTCCTCTCCATCTCCCTGCCCTGTTTTTGTTCTTTGGGGGTCGTAGCAGCATCTGAAAATATCTTGCACATTGATTTGCGTTTTACTTGTGAATACAAGCTGCTGTCCTTCAAGGATGCCGGCATGATGCAGGTAGGGCATCTTTGGTCTGGTAAGCATCCCTCCTGCCCAGACCAGAGCCTGGGAAAATGGGCAGTCAATAATTCTTGTCTGAACGAAGTTTGTAGACACTGCTAGAAGTGACAAGAAGATCTAATGAAAGAATGTTTGAGAAATCATTTCAAAACTTCTAAAGCACTATACAATTAAAACGGTGTGTTTACTGGTGGGTATCTCCAATCGCTAAAATTAAGCATTTCCTTAATCCCCATTGCCTCTTTAACCCAAACCCTCGCTCCCTTCCCCCCCCCCCCAGTGCACTTGTCATGATGAGCACCGGATAATATATGAAATCATTGAATCACTCTATTATACATCTGAAACTAACATAACACTGTATGTTAACCAGAATTAATTTAAAAGAAATTAAAAAAATAAAACTAAGCATTTCATAGAGCACCGCAGGCAGGCCTCAGAAGAGCTTCATGGAAGTACTTAGTGGTCTCAGAAAAAGTTGTTATTAGGGAAAATCATGTCAATGCTGACACCCCCTGTACTCCCCCTTCTTCCTGGGCAATTTGACTACAACTCCCAGCACCCCCTGCAGTGAGGTCCGGTCACGCGATCAAGTGTAGCCAATAAGATGCGAGTGGGCGTTGTAGGCGCCACTTCCGGGCCTGCGGGCCGGCGTCTCCGGAGCCCTCCAGACTCCGCCTTACCAGGTGAGCTGGGAATCCGCGGGTGGAAGGCGGAAGTGACGAGGATGGAAGGAGGCTTGTTCCTAGGGCATCGCTCATCAAAGCATTCGTTTTGGCCGCGGCCTCAGGACGTGTTACTGCGTCGCACTGCGGAGGTTCGGCGAACGCCGGCTCGGCGGCTGGGGCCTCCATTGGCGCGGGCGTCCCCAGTGCGGAGTAGGGTCTGGTTGTTGAGACGGCGTGAGGACACGCGGCCGCAAGCCCTCGGCGCCGGGAGGTGCACGTGCGCGCTCGGCCCTCGCTCTGTGCGCCGCGCGGCCCGCTGCCGTGCAGGGCCTCCCGGGACTCGGCCTGCTGCCTCGAAGGGGTTACAAAGGGCAGTCCCGAAGCAGTGACGTCCATGCCTGCCAGCTTGGCAGAGCTTGCCAAGATCTAAAATGGGACTGTCAGGTGTTACTTCCTGGGCCGCAGGCAAGTCGCCCGAAGGTGGAGCTCTGATTTCCTCCCTGAACCGAGCTGTGGGCAAGCGGGCCGGCTGGATTTCAGCGGTCACCCCGCAGTGCTTTTCCCTTCCCGCCTCTTCTCCCCCACCGCAGGCCTGGGAGCCGGGGCTCTGGCTGGTCCGGCTGGTCCGCCAGTGGCACCGGCCCCCTGGTGAAGCTGCGCTCCCCTCTAAGCCCCCGATCTCGCACCTCCACCCTCCGGGCGCGCCATTCTTTCCTTCCTCCCCGGGATCCCTCTCTGAGCCGTTCAGAGCCCTCAGCTGTTTCAGCCTCCAGCAACGGTGGGAAGTAGGCGACCTGCCACATTCACAGGTAGCTCTCCTCCATGGCCTCAGGGAAGGGAAGACCCAACGGGGGGAATGCCTCTCACGGCTTCTCTTTCTGGCCCTGGGGGAGCAGGGGAGTCAGTAGCCAGGTTGGGTTTTTGAAGTCCTTACATAAAAACATGTGAGCACCTTCTTATCTGCTGAGGTTTCTGCTTTTATGATTTCAGCTTTTAACGTGCCAAGGCTGGGGAAGGGACAATGCTGGTTTCATTGCCCATTAAAAACCCTTGACCTCTGGCCTGAAGAGCTCATGGAAACAAGGCATTGGGACATGCCCGGTATTTAGGATGCCGATGTCGTGAGGAGCCAGGTAAGTAACTTAGATTCTAATCCTGGTTCAGCCTAACTAGCGTGTCTTCTGGCAGGTCTCTGGACTTCTTTCCACCCATGCAACATGGTAGTGAGTTTCTCAGTGCTTCCTCCCCATTGCAAGATTGAAAATGTAATTCATTTTTTCATATCAGATAGATGAACTCTGGTGATTCAACTCTAGGTGATGTGTGACATCTCAATGAATTAGCTGTACTTTAAGAAAGCTTCCAAATGAAGGGCGCCTGGGTGACTCATGGGGTTAAGTGTCTGCCTTTGGCTCAGGTCATGATCTCAGGGCTCTGGATGGAGCCCTGCATTGGGCTCACTGCTCCGTGGGGAGTCTGCTTCTCCCTCCACCCCTCCCCCCTCCATGCTTTCTCAAATAAAGTCTCTAAAAAAAAGACAATACTTCCAACTGCTTCAACAGTTTAGTTTGCTTGTTTTATTTTTTTTATTTTACTTTTTTAATTGTGGTCAGAACGATTAACATGAGAGCCCCTCTTCACAGAGGTCATGTGCACAGGGCAGCATTGTGACGGGCAGGCGCAGGTGCAGCTGAGCTCTGGAGCTCCTTCTTGCCACTCTGCCTGCACTCAGCAGCAACAGCTTCATGCTCCCCTCCCGCAGCCCTGGCAACCACCGTCTCGTCTTGTTTCCATGTGTTCGATGATCTTGGGTACCTCATGAAGTGGAATCATGCGATAGTTGTCTCCTTGGGATGATGATACAATAACATCATCCAGCCTTTGAACAGAGGGAGATTTCCGTGTTTTTACAGTTTTTATTACTACAGTGTAGTTGGCATAAGTATCTTGTTCTCGTCAGTCTTGGTGTTTTGTGACTTGTGATCTGAGAGATCTCAGGCAGGGGGCCTTGTGGGGATGGGCGCGTGCTCTCCCCTCCACCCCATGCCCTCTTCCCACCACACTTACGTTGCTTATGTTCTTGGGCTGCAAAGTAAGAAAGAATCCAGGGCTCGATGACCTGAATGTGATAACGGTCCTTATTTCAAGTGGCTTAAACATGTCTTTATTTTTTATTCAGAATAAAAAAATGCAGCCCCCCCCTTTCCTTAGTCGTCTCTGGGTTCTGATGTTCTCGACTGTCTAACACGGGACAGGGCTGAGATCTGCCTTCCCTGGCTCATGCTAGGGTAGCACACACCAGGGAAATGCCCTCTCGGTCCATCCTGGTAAGCAGAGTCCAAGAAAGGCTGCTGCGGCACCTTCTCGAGGCAGGTAACACCCACCTGTGTCGGGTGAGCTGGGCAGCCCGCGAGGAGACCTGGAAGGCTTGTTGGTGAAGTGTTAGCCTGAGACTCCCATGCGTCAGGGGTGTGTCAACCAGCCTTCATCCTTCTGGTGTTTTGCCAGCCCCAAAGGATAAGGCAGTGAGTGCCACTTAGACCGGGTTTCCTCCTGGAAGTGGCCATCTGTGAAGAATGTCACAGCAAGTGGGAGTAAATACCATGTGTCGCTAATTCCTCTAGAGACGCCGGGGTGAGACTATGTAAGTTGTCCAAACAGGAACCTGCGCTTCCAGGGCCCTGCTGAGATTGCAGAGCCCACAAGGTGGCGCCTGAGCTGCGGCGATGAGGGTTGGGCCCTAGAAGGACTGTCAGGAGCCTCTGCAGGGGACCTGCCCGGCAGACCCTTCTTGTGTGTCCTGTCCACGGCTCACACTTCCACCCTACAATACTCCTGGTCTTGCATCCGTCTCTAGCTTCTTTTCTGTGAAAGCGGGGTCCTGGCTTCCTGCTGCTGCTTTAATAAAGCACAGGGTAACGGTTGGAGTTCTTGAAAATCCCCTTAATCCACTGACTGCAGCCTGCGCTGGATTTTATGTTTTAGGCCCTCTCCAACTCAAAATATTAGAGAATGTTTACGGGCCAATCACATGTTCAATAAAGGGCTTGCATTTAGAATTTGGGAACCCTCAAAATTCACAAATGACCCTATTATAAAACGGACAAAAACAAGAACTGACATTTCATCAGAGAGGATATCTACAAAGTCGACATGAGCGTGAAGAGATATTCGGCTTCGTTAGCCAGCCAGGAATGCAGTTCAAACCACGACGAGAGATTGCTATAGATCTGTTAAAATGGATAAAATAAAAAGTTGTGATCACACCAAACCCTGGACAAAGAATGCAGGGAAACTGGAGCTCTCATACACCCCTGGTGGGAATGTCAGCTAGTACAGCTTCTCTGAAAAGTAATTTGGCAGCTCCTCTTGAAACAAAAAATGGACTTTCCATACAACCTAGCAATTACACTCTTGGGCATTTATGCCAGAGAAATGAAAACTTATTTTCACACAGACATTTGCACACAAATGTTCACAGCAGCTCTATTTATAGTAGCCCCAAATGATTGGAATAACATGATTACAGAAATGGAAAGCCGGTCTGTGGTTGTCGAGGGTTAGGGATGAGGGGGACAGAGCAAGTGGGGCAATAAAGGGTATCACGAGGAGGGAACCTTGTGTGACGCAGTTAAAAATATTGACTGTGGTGGTGGATACACAAAGCTACCCATGTGGTAAAATGTCCTAGAGCCACAAACACACCGGGCTGAGTGCATGTGTAACTGGTGAAGTCTGAATGAACTCAATGGATTGTGATAATGCTGGTTTCCTGGCTGTGATACTGTAGTGTATATTTAGTTACACAAGATGTCACCATTGGGGGAGATGGGGTGAAGGGTACATGGGACCCCCCTGTCCATTTCTTCCTCTGAATCTTCAACTCTTCAAAATAGAAAGTAAAATATAGATATAGATATGCTCTAAGGTCCAATGGAGGCCAAAATGTTTACCAAGAAAAATTTTATGGAAAAAAAATTTGAAAAAATATACAGCAAGAACACTGGGCTGGACCTAAGAGGACCAGAGGGTTCAAGTCCTGTTCTGTCTCTGCTAGCTGGGTGAGCCTGGGTGATGCACTTTGAATCTATGACTTTTGATTGCCTGTTGATATAGTAGGGATTATAACAATTGCTTTATTTCAGAGGTTCTTGTTAGGATTCATTATTATATATAAAGAACATTTTGTAGTGCCTAGAGCACTGGAAATGCTCAACAAATGTTAGTTCTTCCCATCATACAGGTTATAATCATGACATTAATTTAAACTTAGGCATATGGAATAGAAAATACCAATTGTCTCTACAGAGAAGCTGGCTGTGTTTTCAGATTTTGGTGTTTGAGAGATCATTTGGAAGATTCTCAAGTATAATGTTGCTCCTGAAATCTCTTGGCAAGGATACTTGTGTATCTGTATGCGTGTGTACATTTGGGTATAAGAGGAGTGTTCCTGGTTAGCACTTTACCATATCAGTAGTTGGACTGAAGGGAATTTGCAGCTTCCTCTCCCTGGTGTCTGTGTTCTGCAGGACCTCCCTCCTTACCGGAGATCCTTCTAGGTCACTAAGTTATTGTTGCCACAGAATTTACATGCTGTACCTACAGATTACCCAATAAATGAATTTCCAGAAAACTCTCAGTTGTGTGATAGCTTTTAGTAACTTCACCATATCCTTGGGATTACCTCAGTAATAATGGTTGGAGAACTAAATGTGTATTTCGGTGGTGTGGTTATTACTACATGTCAGACATTAGCTGTCTACTGTGTTGAACGTTGGCCTATTGTTACAGAGTTTCTGGAAAATAGCTACCCAGGTGCCTCACATCCGTTCTCTTTAGCTCCCTTAAAGTTTTCCGTGAGGTACTGAGAAGGGACTTAGGTTTGGTAGCTCCTGCCTCAGTGTGCTGGCTCCGCCGGTCCAGCTGCTCAGGCAGATGGTGGGCCGGTGGGTTCGATGTGTTTGTGGCTTGGAGTTTCCTGGCTTCACGGACTCGCCCCAGCTCATGGGAGCATTTGCCTTACGTTTCTTATTGGAACCCACATTCTCTCTGTTGGCGTTGGCTTTGGAATTCTAGACTTGTGGTTTCGGAGTTGGCGATTGTCCATTGAGCCACTTTCCAGCCCACGGGAGGGCAAAGGGAAGGAAGCTCTTCTTTGGCTTATTCCCACATCCTCACTGCTGCGCTCATCAAAGCAGCTTGCTCCTGGGGCCCTGTGAGGGTGCTGGTGTGCATGCAGTCGGCTCTGTCTGGGGCCCCCTCTTCCTGGTGGGCATCGTGGAAACCTAAGCTGGACCTGGAACACCCTCAGATGCTTCCTTACTGGAACTCCTCTCCCCAGCTCATGATAGCTGTGCATCTCCACAGCTGCTAAACCCTTTATTTCCAAACTGGTGGTGTGTTGGCCAACCCAAGACTTTCCTGATGCCTTTGAATGCAACCTCCTCTCAGACACTGATCTATTAAATTTCTTTCTTTTCCACTGGAAACATTTCCTGGGTATAAAAGATACTCAAATTCATAGATTCCAGTCAAAGCCTATTGATTTCTGTTTTGCTTCTCTCTGATCCCCTCCAAATTCTCTTCCCTCCTCCTTGTATCTCCACCCTCATTTGCAGTTGGTACTCAGCACCCGCCTGCCCGCCCGCCCCCCACTCCCCAGTACTCTGCAGAAAGGTGTGACAAAGCTGGGGATTGAATTTGCAGGATATTCACCCACGGAGACAATAAAGCCCCATTCAGACAGAGAGCTCTGCCCACTAATTATTCACATAATGTGAAAAATAAATGGGGCTTGTTACCACTGATGCTATTAGCATGTTAACTTTCTTTAAAACCATTTTAATGATGATTAAGTAACCATGGATATTGCATTATCAAGGGGTCTCTGTGTTTGTGTATATTGGCTGGTTCTTAATTGGCTAATCTCTGAGGATGGGGCATGAAGGCAGGAGATGAAGAAGCTGAGATTTTGAAGAGTTGTAACAGAGCTTTTAACATTTTATAACTAAATTTCTAAGAAGTAGCTTCTAAAACATTCTTATGAGCTGACTCCCTTAACATAAATAATTCAACTGGTCTTAATTAAATATTCTAACTGAGGTCTTGGTCATTTCCTTTTCATTTAGTTTATTGTACCAAATTGCAAAGTTGAGAAACATTTTTAAAAATTAAATGAGTACCGGGGTGCCTGGGTGGCTCAGTTGGTTAAGCGACTGCCTTCGGCTCAGGTCATGATCCTGGAGTCCCGGGATCGAGTCCCGCATCGGGCTCCCGGCTCAGCGGGGAGCCTGCTTCTCCCTCTGACCCTCTCCCCTCTCATGCTGTTTCTCTCTCGCTCACTCTCTAATAAAGAAAGAAAGAAAGAAAATCTTTAAAAAAAATTAAATGAGTACCTCTTATCATTCAGATAGCTTTTTAAATTCTACTTCAAATCGACACTTCCTGGCTTAGACTGATGTTAGTCTTGGATTAGCTTTCTATTCCATATCAACGAAAGGAATTTGGGACAGGTACTGAGTCTAGATCCGAGTCACCAATGCTGACACCTCAAAACATAAGCATATGTTGCGAAACTAAAAAAAATCAAAGAGGTTTGTCCTGAACACCCAGTCAGCAAAAATTAACTGACATGCAAACCCTTTTCTCTCTGCCAGACTTGCCAGTTGCTTTGTAATGCCTTAGTTAATCTTGACAACATCTCTTTGAGGTCGTATTATTCATATATGGCAGATGGGGAAACTGAGGCCATGAATGTTAAAGTAATGGAGGTCATTGATTTATCCAGAGTTTCTCACCACATAGTCCATGAACTACCTGAGTCAGAGTCGCTCAGGGTCCCAAAGTGCAGATTTGGAGAGCTTCTGGATTTTTGGAAATGGGACACACAACTTCTCATTTTGGAAC
This sequence comes from Mirounga leonina, assembly GCF_011800145.1. NCBI lineage: Eukaryota > Metazoa > Chordata > Mammalia > Carnivora > Phocidae > Mirounga > Mirounga leonina. The sequence goes on from NW_023270680.1 coordinate 1,809,948, forward strand.
TGCCTCCCGAGGCTGTTTGTGTAACTGCCAAAGTTAGGTGACTGCATTTATAGCTATTTCGTGACATGTGAATTCTGCTTCTGAACAAAGCTGCGTTGCTCAAGTGAATCAGTCCATTGGAAACTAGTGAGAGAATGGGAGCAGTATTTTCTATCCTGAGAATTCAGACCTCACTGTGTCTTGATGCTTTTTTCCTTTAATAATCTCTTACAGTCTGCTACTTAAGTTCTCTGTTGATTCCTGCTTACTTTTGACTAAATGACAGCTCTTTGGGCTCTTAGGGCCCCATTCCCTTATACTCATGTTTTCATGAGGGGATTTACTGCTGTGTAATAGTCCACATCCAGTCAGAAAACGGAAACCATGCTAGGCCTTTGGACAGGGGGAGTTCAGCCCAGGGCACTGGTTACACAGATGGCAAAAGACCAGAAAAGTCGATGAGGATGGTGGGCAATGGAGAGATGAGGGGCACAGGAAGATTGACAGTAACACAAAGTCACCCTTGTGTCCCATCTTGTCTGGGGGACACCTGGAGGAAGGAGTGTTGCCAGAAGCAGCAGCTGGGCCAGCTGGCAGGTTCTAGAAGCTTCTGGGGAGGGCGACAGTCAAGGAGATGGTGACATGGCCTGAGGCAGAGTGAGGGAGGCATGACTGCCTCCTCCCTCGTACTTCACCTTCCATGGGTGCCTCTCATTGGCCAAAATCTCCAGAAAGTTGGCTGAGAGACGGATCTCCCTAAAATGTAGAGCAAGTTGGGGAAGCAAAAGCAAGGGGACTGAGTATGAGGGGCAGGTGGTGGGTGTACATGTCCTCCTCAGGGAGGGGGACCGTCCACTGTTTCCCTCTCCTGTGCCCCTGTGAGGGAAAGGAGTGACTCTGATAAAGCGTGGCCACACAGCTCCCTGCTGGCCTTGCTGAGCTGTGATCACCAGGGCAGGGCCCTCCCCTTGTCACAGGCCCTTTTGTGTCCATGGCTCCCAGCTCATGGGATCAGGCAGGGTCCCCGCATGATCTCATGTCATCAGGGCCAGACTGGCCCTAACTTCTGGTTTCAGAGAGGGAGGTGAGAGATCCATCCCTAACTCCATGGTTGGCAAGATAAATGTTCATGTCCTCATCCAGGGAACCTCATGATTATGTTACATTACACAATGAGGTGAATTAAGGGGGGACAGATGGTCTTAAGGGTGCTAACCAGCTGGCCTGAAAATAGAGAGAGGGTCCGGATTATGCAGGTGGACCCCATGTCATCACAGGAATCCTTAAAAGTGGCAGAGGGAGCCAGTGGGCGATACGTGGTAAAGGTTGCATTCAAATCGAGTGGGGAAAGAACCCCACTTGGGATCAGTCTTAGACAACTGGCCTCTTATCAGAAGAACCTCGCCCTCCAACACCAATCATACTCAAAAATAAATTTCAAATGTGTTCAGGATAGAAACATCAATAACCTTAAAATAAAATTTTAGGATAGTGGTTTATATCTTAAAGTAAAGAGACATATGTGCTTGAGTAAGACTAGAAACACGAACGCGTAGAAGAAAGACTGGCCGTCGTGCCCACATAAAAATGTGAGATCTTTGTGTGCCAGGACACCACAAACACAAGTCGGAACGGGAGTGACACACCACAGCCCACACACAGTACCTGAGATGAGAGGCTGATTTCCCTGCTTCCCAGTAGCTCCTACAGTCAGGTGGGGAGGACCCATAGGAGGGGTCAGCAGGTGCGACGGGCGGGCACATCCTAGACTGGCATACACATGTGGCCAACGTGCAGCTGTGGCCTTGGTCGTGGCCTGTGAGGTTCTTGGTTCTTGTCAGTGTTGTTTTTTTAACCCATGATTTGCAATTTTTACTTTGATTTCTTCCTTTGCCTCAAGGTTCTATTTGAAAGTTTTATGCTTTCTAAGTGGTTGGATTTATTTGGACTCTCCTCTTGTTGTCCTTTTCTGGTTTTATTGAGCAATGGTCAGAAAATATGTTCTGAATGATCTCTGTCTTACAGAGAACATATAGAGCTTATGTTTATTAACTAATAAAATTTTTGTTAAATATTCCTTGAGTACTCTAAAAATATACATTCTGGTTTGGGGTGTAAAAATTTTATATGTAGTTATTAAATATTTTACTAAGGTTGTTGTGTTATTCAAATTCTTAGATCTCATTTTTTTCTATTTAATCTATTTCTGAGAAATGTGTTTCTGATTTTCCCAATTTTTCCTTGAATTTATGTATCTTTTCCTATAGGTATTTGATACTTTATTTTGTGCCTGAGGATATGTGACTGTTGTATTTTCTTTGTGAATTCTCTTTAACCAAGATGAGATTACTTGTTTGCTCCATTTATGAACGTTTGCCTTGATTTCTCATGCTGGTCTTGCTGCCCCTGGGCATTTCTTCCTGCGTCCCACCCATTCCTTCATTTGCTAGTGTTTCCTGGGTCGTTTGGCTTGGGGTGAGTCTCTTGCAAACAGCATGCACTTCACCTGTCAGAATATGCTTTTTAATGGTGAAATTAACCTGTTACGATTACTAATATGTTCTGAGTTATTCCAGTGAGCATATTTTTAGGTCTTCCGCTTAAATTTTGGACAACCACTAGTCAATGAAAATAAGATATGAAACTTCTAAATTACTAGGAGAGAGAGAGAGAGAGAAAGATAACCACCAATGCAGGAAGCTTAAGGAGAGACAAATATCAACAGGGAAGGTGGTGTACTACGCAAAATCCACAGCTACCTTCCTAGGACCTTCAGCATGCGTTCTCTCCAGTTACCCTGGAAGGGTTTTGTTTTTAAAGATTTTATTTATTTGAGAGAGGGAGCGCACAGGAGCCGGGGTGTGTGTGGGGGGCGGGGGGCAGAGGGAGAAGCAGGCTCCCCGCTGAGCAGGGCGTTGGAGGCAGGGCTGGATGCGGGGCTGGATGCGGGGCTGGAGCCGGCAGTTCAGTTCCATGAATGTCATCATTACCTTTAATGCAAAGCTGAAGAATGGACTTCTAAATTAACACTAATAAAAGAAAAAAATCATTAGTAACTAAAATTCCAAGGGCCTTATAAAAAGCCTTTTGGGGGGGCTGGTGAAGCTCGATGGCTCAGCTGGTTAAGCGTCTGGCTCCGGTCGTGATCTCGGGGCGCTGGCCCGGCCTGTAACTGTAAGGCACCACACAGAGCGGAGAAACCGCTCGCCGCCCCTGCCCTGGGGCTGCAGCAGGCACTCCTCCAGGTTAACAGAGGTACATACTCATTATGTCGGTAAAGTGTCTTGGTGATGGGGCATATTGTAAAATTGGCCCTCCCTTTATGGCTGTTTGTTTTATGCTAATATCTGGCGATTCTTTGTTGCCTGTTAATTTTTTTTATTATGTATCCAGATTAATCTGGTGTGAATGATCTCAGGAGCTGTAAAAGTCAGAGCTCCATTTCCCCAGAGTAAACCTCACTCTGGTGGGGAAGGTGCACCAATAAATAGGAAGCCTCCCTTCAAGGAGCTGGTGGGGGAAGGGATGCAGGTCCTCCTGCTGAGCTCTCCAGGGTCCCCCACTCCCCTTCACCCCTCCTGGCTCTTAGCCGTTGAGACACATGTACAGAGAAAAAGCTGGTAGAACAAAGAGAACAGACACCTACCTACTTCATCTAAATTGACTAGAGTGTCCAGTAAGCCCCAAGAGGCTGGTTAAAATGGTTTCAAAATGTGTACTTTTCTGAATAATAATACCTCCATTGAAAAGTTAGGAAGAATCTGGATTGAAAAATGAGGTCTAGCCCTGAGGGTAGGTGGGACCTCCCTGAAACTGAAGCCCCACGCTGGGGAGCCCACGTTGGATTTGGATTTGATGACTCTCGCGGCTGTTGTGAGCAGAGAAGCTGGAAGGGAGAGAGGACCCCTCCAGTTGGCTGGTGCATGTGGGCGGGGAAGGGCACACGGAGGGAGGCCAGCAGGGGCATCTTCTGTGACCCCAGGCTGCGGGAAGTGCCTGTCCTATTCCTGCCTCTGAGACCCAATAAAATGGGAGTGTCAGGTCCTGGCCAGTCACATTACTGCATCGTCCTCCCTTGGAAAGGGGAAAAAAAGACTGAAGTGAGCTCTCATTGGTGAACATGGGGGAAATGGAAGTGTCTTCTGTGTGAGCTGAGGCACAAAGTTGGGGGGAGCCACTCACCCGCTTCCCACACCCCTCCAGCTGACATTGTCCGGGCCGTGCTGTTTGCACTTGAATCCCATACCCACCTGTTGTCTTTGCTCTATCCAGAAGTTTCTCAAAGACGTTTTCCCATGCTGGCACCATTCCTGCTTCCCAGTGACCTCTAGGTGGTTCTTATTTTATAGCTCTTTCATTTTTTTTTTTTTAAGATTTTATTTATTTATCAGAGAGAGAGAGAGAGACAGAGGCAGGCAGAGGGAGAAGCAGGCTCCTTGCTGAGCAAGGAGCCCGATGTGGGACTCGATCCCAGGACCCTGGGATCATGACCTGAGCCGAAGGCAGAGGCTTAACCGACTGAGCCACCCAGGTGTCCCTAGCTCTTTCATTTTGAGGATGTAGAAAGGAGGAGATAAAAACACGTAGACAGTCCACCTTCTTGGACTGAAGAGGTGACGGGGTGGGTGAGATGCGGATCCTGAGGGAGATGACAGGACAGGAAACCAACACTTGATTGACGGTTTTGCAGCTGGGAGGCTCAGGAGAAGACAGTGAGGTAGAACCATTTCTACCTTCAGAGATTTAACATAAGTCTTGCCGTGGAGACCCCCGGAATCATTAGTGTCGATGCACCGGTGTTTGGTGGGGACATGCTCCGGTGCAGCTTCTGTCTCTGCTCTTCATTTCAGCCTCTGCATTCTAGAATGTCCGCGTCCTCCTCTTCCGCTTAATTCTTGTCATCTTTCCAGGACAAGAACTCATGCCGCGTCCTCTGTGGACATCCTTTCAGACCATTCTCTTCTACACTAGCAGTACAGTCCACTGTAATTTGGAGGAACGCCCTCTGTGTCCTGGGAGGCAGCAGTGAACATCCTGGGCCTTTCCTCTGGGGAGCAACTGTATTACTGCTCCTTCTGAATCTCCTGAGAGCTCCTTGTTTGTACCATCCTTTGGCACTTACACAGACACACAGCATCCTTCAAAAGAGGCGTATCCTGTGAATTCCCAGAGGCGGGACACTCACCGCTGGGCTCCTCATGTCTTCAGAGCCCTTGTGTGCCTCACTTGCAGGTTCAGCGCCCTGCCCTTCTCTGCCCTGGTTATGGCGGGTTACCTTTCCCTGCTCCCTGCCACACAGGTGCTGGGGCGCAGGCTGGGAGGGCGGAGGGAGAGGAGAGGGCAGGGAGTTCACACCCACTTTCTGTCTCCGGTCTCCTCCTCTTGCTCCTGCTCTTGTGGGGCAGCCCCTCCCACTGCAGTCCCAACCCCGGCCCCGCCCCCAGCCCCGTGGCTCACTCTGCTCCTGGGACGCCCACCTTACCCCTGGGAGTGGGGATGGCACCTGCTGCTCATATCCCGGTGGCCTCAGCGCCCCCTTTGGGCATCTCAGTTCTTCCAATACCTGTGTCAGTTTTCTGTATCAATTCCGTTTGTTTGAAATTCTACCCTGGTTTCTGTTTTCTGACTGGACCCTGAAGGATGCAGTGTCCATCTAGCTTCTCAACAATTCTTTTATTGATAAAAAAAAAATGCTGCTTCCATATGCCAGGCACTGTGCTGGATGCCAGGGATTTAAAACTAAAGAGAGAAGTAACAGAATAAATATCTGTTGTCCTGAAATCCAGTGATTGAAAAATGTGGGAGACATCATTCCCACCTTGAGCCCTGCTGCGCCCCCAGGCACTGAAGATGAGACATCTTTGTGTTTCCTGTGCAGGCTTGAATACTCCCAAGGAAGGGGATTTCAGAGTATAGACAGCCATATTTCCACCAGTGGTTAAATGTCAGATTCTTAATTAGGCTTCAGTTGTGGCTCTAGAGTGACCAGATATGGTGGTGGCAGCTGAGGAGTTAAACCTGCAGTTTAGGCGAGGCTGGAATTTTAGAGCAGCCAACTCGTGCTGTCCTGCAAGGAATGTACTAGTCTGGGGGCATGCACAGCCAATTCATGCTCCACCTCCGGTACGTTCAAGAGCACACATGCTCTAAAATCCCTTTATATTCTTGGAAGAAGAAGGTTCGGCATCACTGCTGAACATTCTAGCAGCCGATGCCTGTATTCAAAGTGGGGTGAAGCCCTTGAGATGGCTTCGACCTCTCAGAATGCCAGGTGTCCCTTATGAGCCAGCTTCCACATCTGACCCCGCTGGGAGCTGATGTCAGAAGCTGCATGAGGAGGGCTTTCGCCAGACGCATCCCACGCTCTGAGCTCCGAGTCTCTGGCAGGGCTCGTGTGGCCTCCCGCTAAAGCTCTGCACTGTCCTCACACAAGCTGATGGATCATTCAGCATTTATCAGCCTCTGAAGCTCCGTGCCCAGAACTGACATTTCCCTGGAATCAAAGGCTTTCTAAGCTTAGAGGAATGCTCGATGTGATGGGTGGGTGATTTATTAGGCTCCTGGGCCATTTGGAGTTTCCTTGATGGCATGCAGATGTTGCCTGGTGCCCTGGATGATGATAAATGATGCTCTCCTAGGAGCTTGATCTCAGAGAAGGTTTCTCTTGGTCTGGTGAGCTGTACAGTTTCTTTGGTGTAGAACAAAGTTCTTAGTTGTTCTTTTTTTGAGGGGTGGACATGGACCTATTGAGAATTTGATAAAAGCTATGGGATCCTTTCACTAGAAAAATGTATTTGCACAAGATTTTGCATATAGTCTCTCTTAAGCTTATAGGTCCATGGGCCCTGGATCAATGACCCCTAATATAGACTATGCACAGCTAATGCATGCTAGCGGAACTGGAAGGCACGTTATGCATGAGAGCTTTGTCCTGTGATGCAGTCCCCTGCCCTGCTTTTGACTTTTGGGGCATTCATTTCACATACTGAAGAGGGGCAAAGACTGCGTGTTCATGGCCACCCCAAGTTCAAGTCTGTGCTTGGGCAAAGGGCCCTGTCTTCTCTGTGCCTTTGCTTTCTTTGCCAATGGCTGAAGTAGCAGATGTCTGGGGTCTGTTTCATTGCAAACATTTCCATGTGGCGTGTATTCCTGTCACTGCATAGAAACTTGTCAAATTCACCAACAGCCTCCATCTTTTCAAAGTTGATGACACTTGTGTTCTTCATCTTTCGTGACAGTTCAGCAGCATCCGACCCAGCTGGTTGCTCTTTCCTTGAAATTTATTTTGTTTGTGATGTTTCGAGGGTTTTCTACTCCTTCTCTGGCCTCTTCCTCTCAGTCTCCCTTGCTGTTTCCTTCTCTTCTGCGGCATCATAAATGTTGGAGTGTCCTGGCCTCATCCTGAGATCTAACTTCATCTCTGTCTGCATTAATTCTCTACATAGTTTCATCCAGTTCTGTTGCTTTAAAATTCTGGATGCTAATGTTTTCAGTCCTGATCACTACTCTGAATTCTGATGCAGGTGTCCAGCCACCTCCGTGAAATCCCTGCTTGGGTAAATAAGCATCTCGAAATTGACATGTGCAGATGAAGCTCATGATTGCAGTAAGATGCAATTTTTCTGAAGTAGGAGGAACTGGAGGGAACCAGTTTGGGGTTCAAATGGGGAGATGACTGGTTATCAAGTTAAACATTTACTGAACACTCTTAATTGTTTTTCCTTTCCCCTACTCTCTCACTCTCCCTTCCTTCCTTTTTTTTTTTTTTTTTAAAGATTTTATTTATTTATTTGAGAGAGAGAGAATGAGAGACAGAGAGCATGAGAGGGGGAGGGTCAGAGGGAGAAGCAGACTCCCTGCCGAGCAGGGAGCCCGATGCGGGACTTGATCCTGGGACTCCAGGATCATGACCTGAGCCGAAGGCAGTCGCTTAACCAACTGAGCCACCCAGGCGCCCCTCCCTTCCTTCCTTTTTTAAGATTTTATTTATTTGAGAGAGAGAGCAAGCAAGAGAGAGAGATCAGGAGTGGGGTGGGGGGAAGGGCAGAGGCAGAGGGAGAATCAGACTCCCCACTGAGCAGGGAGCCTGATGTGGGGCTTGAGCCCAGGACCCTGGGATCATGACCCGAGCTGAAGGCAGATGCTTAACCGCCTGAGCCACCCAGGTGCTTCTTCTTCCCCCTTTTCTTGACCACCCAATCTGTCTGAAAATCCAGCCAGAGTTCCACCTCCAAAGTAGATCACTGTTCCATTGGCTTTCTCCATTTTGCTACTCTAGGCCACTTTTCACCCCCACCTGACACCTAGAGTGATGGAGTAACTCCCTCACAGGCCTCGCTGCTTCCTCTCCCACCTCCCAACTGTGTCTCCACGAGCAACCTCAGTGGCTTTTCATAAACACATACCAGATGGCCTTACGTTCACCTTCTAAACCATGTCGAGGCTTTGTGCTAGAATGAAATAAAACTCTTTACCACGGCCTCCATGGCCTCCATCACCTCCCCATTTCAGACTCTTAAATTCTGCACTGGCCAGACTAGTGTTGCAGTCAGGCTCCATGGTTTTCTTAAATATGCTAGGTTCTTCTTCCTGGGCTTACAGAAGAATTCTAGGGAAAATATGACACTAACTTTTACATGTATGCTGCCTTATTTCTCCAGTTGCATCACAGGCTTTTGAGAGCAGGGACCTGATTTTATGCTTTGCACCTTCAGCATCTCTGCCTGTGTCTGTATCTAGGACAGTATCTTGCACTAATTCATTCAAGGCGTTATTTGTTGAGCACCTGTTACGTATCAGGCTCTGTGACTGGGAATGTAGATGTTAGATGTTGAGAACTGTTTCTCTCTTGCTCTGGAAATATGAGCCATTGCATGGTGAGAATGGGAGTGAGGAGATACTTGCCATAATAAATGTGAGATGTATGAAAGCAAATTTCAGCTTGGGTAGAATTTTGCCATTTTAATGAATTTTGAAAAGTATCATAAGGTATCTTTATTGCTTTGGATTAGTAACAGACTAAATCGTGCCTTAGTTGCTTGCAAAAATACATATGATTTCCCAAAGTGCTAAATTCACTTCCAGGCTGTAGCTGAGAGCATCACACTTAATGGAAAATAATGATATTTCTAACTCGAATAGACAACAAGCAAGGTAAACCCTTGCTTGTCTTCCTTCCCCCATGATAAACATCTTCTGCTCAGAGTTTTGCCTGAAACACAGCAGAACAATAAATCAAAGCATGTTAAAGAAGAGACTATTACTCTTTTAGCCACAGACTCTTCTTTCAGACTTAAACACAACAACTACAAAATGTTAGGTGTGAGCTTATTTGTGCTCAGGTGTTATATTTAGTGGGGAGACTGTACCTTACATCTTCAAAGCTTTGTCTTAAAATTTTTTTTAAAGCAAGTCTTGCCAGGTTATACCAAAAGCTTCCTTGCTGGTATAAATGCAATTAGCCACCAGGTATAAACACTGCCTAGAAGCTTAGCTTGTAGAGTTTAGTGAGCAAGTGTAAGCATTCCTTGTAAATGTGAAGCTGTTAATTACAGAAGATCAAAACAGCTTGGCTCAACTAGATGGAGCTGGGATATTCTGTGCTGGTTAAAGATCATAAGGGGCTTATGGAAGTGAGTGACATGGTATTATTTTTTAAAAATAATTTTCCTTTTCTGCTCAAATAGAAATTGGAAGCAGAGAAGAGGAAACTTAGCAAACATGAGCTCTGTCTTGCTGTTTGGGGGGTGATGCCGGTGGTGGACGCCTGTGTGCAGGGCCATTTGAGGGAAGCTGCCCGAACAGAGAGCTGCAACAGTGGACCTCGGGCCCCGCATGGAGGACATAAGGCAACGGGGGCTTCTCGGGGCCTAGCAGAACTGTGGATTGAAATAAACGATAGTTCTAAAAGTGTCCTCTTTGGGAGGCTGCCAGATTTCCAAAACTTGGCCAAAAAAATGGCTTTAATCCTTTAAAAACTCTAGACATTTTTTATGAAACCTCTTAAGCCAGATCAGTTTTAGTTTAGTTTTTGACCAGAAATCATATTATTTTACCTTAAAACAACTCAGAGTGACTTTTGGCTGCTTCTAAATGTCAGCCACGGATTCAGCACCACGAGAGAGGCGGCAGTAAGCCCGTGGCCAGGCCAAGTGCCGCTGACCCTCAGAGGGACACCTGCGGGGTCTTGTGGAAGGTTTTCTCTGAAGTGGTCAAAACTCCGAGGCATGAAGTCAGGCATCAGCCACACCGTCTTATAATCGTACATCCTGTACAGATGCAGCTGGTAATTGAAACCAGTATTTTATTTAAGCCTGCAGTGAAAGCTGGGTTGAATTAAGTAATTCATGTTTCAGTTGAAGAATTGGACAGAAGAGTGCCTGAGCATTTCTGCGTGTGCTTGTATGTTTCTTCATGGGGTCGACTGAGAGAGCTGTGTGACAAGAGTATTTCAGAGCAGTCTGTAGGTCAGATGGTGCACCTGCATGGCCCATGTTCCAGTTCCTGCCCCAGTGACTTGCTCTTGGTTTACTGTTCTTTCCACTCTACCCAGCCAAGTACGCACTCCCTGTCTCAGGGGTAAGGCTGGTTTTTCACTTCCAGTAAACTCAACTCAGACGTTTATTCTTTTTTTTTTTATCTTTTTTTTAATTGGTATGTTAATCTCCATACATTACATCATTAGTTTTAGATGTAGTGGTCCATGATTCATTGTGCATAACACCCAGTGCTCCATGCAGAACGTGCCCTCCTCAATACCCACCACCAGGCTAACCCATCCTCCCACCCCCCTCCCCTCTAGAACCCTCAGTTTGTTTTTCAGAGTCCATCGTCTCTCATGGTTTGTCTACCCCTCCGATTTCCCCCCCTTCATTCTTGCCCTCCTGCTATCTTCTTCTTCTTTTTTTTCTTAACATATATTGCATTATTTATTTCAGAGGTACAGATCTGAGATTCAACAGTCTTGCACAATTCACAGCACTTACCAGAGCACATACCCTCCCCAGTGTCTATCACCCAGTCACCCCATCCCTCCCACCCCACCCCCCACTCCAGCAACCCTCAGTTTGTTTCCTGAGATTAAGAATTCCTCATATCAGTGAGGTCATATGATACATGTCTTTCTCTGTTTGACTTATTTCGCTCAGCATAATACCCTCCAGTTCCATCCACGTCGTTGCAAATGGCAAGATCTCATTCCTTTGATGGCTGCATAATATTCCATTGTATATATATACCACATCTTCTTTATCCATTCATCTGTCGATGGACATCTTGGCTCTTTCCACAGTTTGGCTATTGTGGACATTGCTCTATAAACATTGGGTGCACATACCCCTTCGGATCACTACATTTGTATCTTTGGGGTAAATACCCAGTAGTGCAATTGCTGGGTCGTAGGGTAGCTCTATTTTCAACTTTTTGAGGAACCTCCATACTGTTTTCCAGAGTGGCTGCACCAGCTTGCATTCCCACCAGCAGTGTAGGATCAGACGTTTATTCTTGAGCACCTTCTAAGGCCTAGAAGACACTCATGTCTTCATGAGCTGTCAGCATCAGTAAAATCGGATAATGTCCTAATTGTTCTCTGGCATGATTAGAATTAATTGTTCATTAAAGTTCCTTGTTCCTTTAATTGTTATGTGCTGGGGATCTTTGTTATTTCTGTTTCCGCTCCTACCCCTCCTTCCACTCACCTTGTAATAGCTCAGTACTGGCCCTTGAATGTCCAGGAAAAGCACCTTTTGTAGCTTTGAAAACCAGAAGACAATCTAGATGTCACACTAGGTCCTTCTGTGTTTCTTGATGTTGCAGAAATTGCGGTAAGGGTAATGATCTAGGTTTTAAAATAAAATGCAGCTGAGCATATGCTTTCCTGTGTTGTTTCTGTTCCTCTCCTCTGATTGCACAGGGCCAGGGGTGGGGTGCATCTTCCCTATTTCTTTTCAACACATTGATTCCAGTATCTGGGCCAATTGTCTGAGTTGGTGGGATATGCGAGCTGCCTCATGCAGATCTGTTCTCCCTCTGGACCCATCTTCCAGCTCACAACCGCAGAAAGAATGTCAGTAGGGAGCACATTCTGGGGACTACTTGGTGATCTTGTCAACGTGAGACCTTCAGAAACCTGTCCTGCCTCTAAATCCTGACCACGTGTGTTCCCTGCGTAGCCTCATACGTGAGCCCAGTCAGTACTTGTCCTGGGCCTCAACAGTGACTAAGGGGAGTCGTTTAGAGTGAAAAAGGCTGTGAGCCTTCTGAACTGCAGTCTCCCTCCGGTGTGGCCATCTGCCTCCCTTGTCCCTCCATACACTTCTCATGCCATGCCGAGGCTTCTCATCTGGATGGCAGTCAGCTCGCTGCCTGTGGAGCTGGCCTTCTGCACCGCTGGCAAAACATCACGACCCACTGCATCCATAGACAAGGGGCTCAAGGCTCCGACTTGCTCTCCGTGTGGTGCTGATATTCTCCTCTTCTTAATTCCTCCCTAGGCCACTGGCTTCCCAAGTCAATTTCTAAATTTTTGGAAACCCTCTAACTCATGACAGGCAACAAAATAAAAAATAGATAAATGGGAGCAGATTAAATGTTAGAAACTTCTGTGTGTTAAAAAAAATAGTCAACAGAGTGAAAAGGCAACCTGTGGGATGGAAGAGAATAATTGGAATTCATATATCTGATGGGCAGTTCATATCCAAAATACATACAGAACTTGTACAACTCAACAACAAAAGAATAACCTAATTAAAAAATGGGCAAACGGACAAGAATAGACGTTTCTCCAAAGAAGATCCAACAGTGGCCAATAAATATGTGAAAAGATGCTCAACATCACTCACCATTAGGGAAATGCCCATCCAAACTGCAGTGAGCTGTCACCTCACACCCGTCAGGATGGCCACCGTCAAAAGAACAGAAAACAGCAAGTATTGGCAAGGATGCAGAGAAGCTGGGGCCCCGAGCACAGTTGGTGGGGGTGGAAAATGGCGCAGTTACTGTGGAAAACAGGATGGAGGTTCATCAAAAAATTTAAAATAGAATTGTCACATGATTCAGCAGTCCCACTTCTGGGTGTTCATCCAAAAGAATTGAAATCAAGATCTCTGAGATACTCACCCGCCCAGGTTCATTGCAGCATTTTCATAATAGCCAAGATGTGGAAGCAGCCCAAAATGTCCATCAACAGATGAATGGATAAGCAAAATGTGGTCCATGCACATGGTGGAATATTATGTACCTTGATAGAAGAAGGTGATCCTGACACCTGCTACAACATGGATGAACCGCGAGGACACTGTGTTCAGTGAAGTAAGCCAGTCACGAAAGGACAAACACTGTGTGATTCCACTTCTATGAGGAATCTGAAGTAGTCAAAATCATAGGAACAGAAAGGAGAACAGTTACCAGGGGCTGAGGTGGGAGGGAGGGAGAGTGAGTGTTTAGTAGGGATAGAGTTTCAGGATCACAAGATGAAGTTCTGGAGATCTGTCGTACAACAACGTGAATGCGTTTAACACCACTGAGCTATACACTTAGTGATTATGATGGTAAATGTAATGTTACGTGTTTTCTAACCATAATAAGACACACAAAGCCTCTAACTCATGAGCTTTTTCCTGCCCACAGTGTTGGACGTCACTTGTGTGGTTGGAAGGTTTCAGTATTGGTGATGATTTCAGTTGCAAATGTTAGCAGATTCAAGCAACAAATAAATAACTTAGTATGTATAAATGGCTTGGAAGAGTGCCTGATCCATGGTAAGCGCTACACACTCCTCTATCCAAAGCCCTCGGACCAGATGTGGTTTGGAATACAATTTCTTTTTCCCAATTAGCTGTTTATGGTGCCTGTATCACATATAATGTTGTATCTTTGGCAGCACCCTATAATTAAACATGTTATTTCTCTAGAGCAATATATGAATCTTCATAATAAATGGGAAAATTGAGACTATAAATTCCTTCATTTTAGTTTAGGTCAGGAGCATTGCCAAAAAGTTATGAAAAAAAAAAAAACCCAAAGTAATTTCTCAGAGCTTTTGGGCTTCAGAATTGTGTATGTGGGATTATGGACATATGTTCTATCCTCCCTGGTCTATAGATGAAGAACCTGAAGCACCAGGAGGTCCCGTGCCTCATCCAAGGTCAGAGCAGGCTCTGGGGGAGACAGCGTGGCTCCAGACTCCATGCTCTTATCTGATGAGCGACACAGACCATTTGTTAATAAGACTTTGGTGATATCAGGCTCAACTGGAGTTATATCTCATTTGTTGTTTTCTTTGCGTGGGAGGTGCATTTGATAACACATTGCGATTGTGTGTGGAGTGGCAGAATGTGCAGAAGGAGAGCATACCTGGGGGGGGGTCCTTGATCTTGTCCCCCTTACGTGGGACAGAGGCAGCCTCAGCACCACCCTTGCCTTGTGATTCTTCCCTTCTTCTGGTGCCAGTCTTCTTCCCAGTTCTTGCCATTTGGCCGCACCCTGGTTGCCATTGACCTGGTGGTGATGGTCCCCACTCCTACCCCATGTGCTCCCCTCGTGGCCTGGGGAGGGACCCTGTGCCCCTGCATGCACCTGCACATGAGTAGGGCAGGCTGGAGGCACTGGGAGTTTATGCCCTGGGATCAGCCCTCGACCCATATGTGGATGGGAACTCAGCAGCCTCCCCTCTCTCTAGGGCTATCCTGCGGATGTCGAGCTCCCAGGCTCTGCAGTTACAACCAGACATGAGCGAACCCTTTCCTGCCTTTCCTCCCTTCCTCCTCTCACTTCCCCTCTCCCCAGTAGGCTTTGTATCTGTGACCCTGGCTCAGCAAAGTGTCCTGTGACTGGATCCGCCTCTCAGGACTGGGTGTTGTCAGAACCACCGAGCCGTAGCATTCCACAGCACCATTGCAGTAGGGCCACTTTCCTCTTTCCCAGCAAAGGACGGTATTTCTCCTCGCCACTGTGGTAAGGCAGCCCTCATGCCTAATCACGGATGAGTGCCGGGGGCCCACAGAGAACAGTTCTGTGTAGTTTCGATGGCAAGCTTTACTGGTAATTTTTTCTCACCTCACTCATGAAAGGACTTCAACCCTAGTGGCTGTTGGCTGTCCCTGTGTGGGAATAGGTCTGTTTCTCTTCTCTTTCATTGGGATACTTTACACACAGCAGGGTACTATTTTGCAATATTAGTGTTTGCCTCACTCCTTTCTGTCTCAGCTTTTCCATCCGTCCACACAGGGGAGCAGGTAGCAGGTCAGCATTTCATGGTTTCTAGGAAAGTGTGTGGGGGGAGAGGTCCAAGGGAAATCCCATGTCTTTGGCAGCACCCTATAATTAATAATTTGCACTAAGGGGTCACAAACATTTCTCAGATTTGAGAGAGATGGTTAAATACTGTATCCCCATTTTGAAGATTCATAATGCAAACCAGTATGTTGAAGCTCAGAGCATGTTTCTGACATAAATGATTTTAGCATTAGTCAACCTGCTATTTCCAAGTGTATACAGACACAGAACATGTTTTTATCAGGGTATGTTACTGATATTATCTGGGCCAGTTTCTCCAGAAACCTTGGATTAGGGGATCCCCCAAGACCTCAAACTCATTCAGCTGCCTCCATGATCAGGTCCACGAATCCATCTAATCTTCTCTACCACTGCATTTCCACATACATCTTTAGATGGGAATAGAGGGTTGTCTCATTTTTCTGGAACTCCCACCTATGTACAAATTAAGCACTTATCGTCCAAGAAATCTTTCCTAATGCCTTCCATCATTTTATTAATAACAAACGCTAACACTTCATAAACATTTGCTGTGCACCATAAACTCTGACTAAAGCCCTTGTCATGCATTATTTCACTCAGCTGTTAGCATCCTCTGAGGGCGGGTATATGATTAGTTTTTCTAGATCTCAGCTTTCTCATCTGCAAAATGAGCCCCAAATCCTCACCCAGGACTGCACAACTGGAACGTAGCAGGGATATAACTCAAACTGGCTTCCATCTGACTTCAGAGCCTTCCCTCTCAACCACTATGCTGTCCCTTGTCTCGCAAAAAATCCTTATCAAATCCCTGTAAAGGTTTGATCAGGCTAGTTTTGTTTCCTTATTGTCTCTTTAAATTCACTGCTTTACACTAAATGTCCTATCTTCAGTTAAGTTGCAAATTCAGAGCTTAAGTCAAAATGATAGATATCTCTCAGAAAATACTTGTTTTCTTTCAGGTAGTTGGGGAGAGTGGCAGCTGTCTAAATCCATATCTCACCACAATACAAAACAAGAACCCATAAAACTACACAAACCCAGGATACAGGCATAATGAGAAGACAATGCACAAATTTAAGTTGCTTTTAAGTTTAAAAAGATAAAGAAATCTCATTAAACCATCTCTCAGACTTTTTTTTTGCAAAGCTTTGTTGCAGGCAAAGGCAGTCTGATTTAAAAACCAAAAATGCTGCACAGAAGAGAGAAGAGGGGAGTGAGCAGCAGGTGTAAACTTACTCTAAAATCACCACCGGAAGGATAGGGTTCTCCTGCTTGTGAAAATACTGGAAAAATTGTGTTAGTAGACTACAGCACTGATTATAGGAAAGCAACTTAAAAATATGTGATTGCAGGTGGTAGGCTTTAAAAAGCATAGCTTCTGGGGAGAAAAAGACAAAAAATAAGGGACAGGCGTGCTCGCTTCGGCAGTACATATACTAAAATTGGAACGATACAGAGAAGATTAGCATGGCCCCTGCGCAAGGATGACATGCAAATTCGTGAAGCGTTCCATATTTTTCCTGGGTGGCTCAGATGGTTAAGCGTCTGCCTTCAGCTCGGGTCATGATCTCAGGGTCCTGGGATCGAGTCCCACATCGGGCTCCCTGCTCCTTGGGAGCCTGCTTCTCCCTCTGCCTCTCTCTCTCTCTCTCTCTCTGTCTCTCATGAATAAATAAATAAAATCTTTAAAAAAAAAATAAGGGACAGGCGCTTTTAGTGACTGGGTAATTAAAAAAAAAAGGAAGAAAAAGGAAAAATTAAGGTCTTGAAAGACAAAAGTACTAGGAAAATCAGAGGGTCCACAGTCACTCTGTGCATCAACAAGAACTCACCCACCAAAGAAACTGGGTGACCCTTTAGACAAAGAGGACACCGTGCCCCTAGAGTAGAAATTTTGTAAACCACCACTCATATGCAGACTGAACAATGTGAAACTGAACAGATCTATAGGAAGTTACCAGAACAATGTGAAAAATGAGAATTGACACATGTCAGCTGTTGAAACTTCTCCCCTAAAGATAATGATGAAGTAAAAAGAAACTGTAAGGTGTGGTCCAAGTGAATTAAATGTATTCATAAACAGACATTTATAATATGAAGAACCACCTTGAACCAGGAATCAAACATTAAAAACAAAAATGGAGAGAAAAACAGGAAAAATAATGAAAAGAGAGTTGAACTCAGGAAAGAAATGAAGAAAAAAGACAAGACCATCTCAGAAGTGAGGATGACTCCAGTGAAATGCAGTAGGGGCAACTGAAGAAAGGCAAGAAGGCAACCAACACATGAAAATAAGATAAAGGAAGAAGTAAAAATGATCAAACAGAAAGAGGTTGAATGGGGAGATGAGCAAAGAAGAAACTATATACATATAATTGAAGCCGCTGATGTAGAAAATCAAACAGTGGAACAGAACTCATGTGTAAATTGTAACCCAGGAAAACTTCATGGACATA
This sequence comes from Mirounga leonina, assembly GCF_011800145.1. Lineage (NCBI taxonomy): Eukaryota > Metazoa > Chordata > Mammalia > Carnivora > Phocidae > Mirounga > Mirounga leonina. The sequence continues at coordinate 1,827,638 of NW_023270680.1, forward strand.
AAAGACCTGAATTCATATCCTGAAGGGGCCGCTGAGTAGCTGGGAAAGCAAGAGGGAATATAACTTCATGATGTGTTCCAGTAACACTATTAGGCTTGAAAGATAAAGAAAAATATTCCAAGGTTTTCAGGTTTAAAAAAATTAAATATTTTGTAAGAGCCAAAGAATCTGTAATTAGAATTCTCAAAAACAACATAAAAAGCAAAGCAACGGGCACCTGGGTGGCTCAGTTGGTTGAGCGACTGCCTTCGGCTCAGGTCATGATCCTGGAGTCCCTGGATCGAATCCCGCATTGGGCTCCCTGCTCGGCAGGGAGTCTGCTTCTCCCTCTGACCCTCCCCCCTCTCATGTGTTCTCTCTCATTCTCTCTCTCTCAAATAAATAAATAAAATCTTTAAAAAAAAACCCAAAAAAACAAAGCAACAATGGGACAGAATTTCAAAAAACCCAGTGAAAGAAAGAGTGAAAAGAACCTTTATTTTCAGTCCAACTGTGAAGCGTCAGGACTATAGACCCCCAACGAGTTGGGGAGTTGTGTGCCCATGCCCCCCTTCTTGAGGAATCAGAGAGGATGAGCTTCATCTAAACAAGAGAGCACTAGAAGAACTCCAGGAAAAGGACAGTAATGTGCATGGTGGCCTGAGTGTATAGAAGGCTAACACAAGGGTGGAGACAAGGCAGAAAGACTGGTATGCAATTGTTACACTTTATGAGGGACAGAAATAATGGGACTGAAAACCGAGAGGAAAAGGTAGAAGGAAAAAGGAAAGAAAAATAAATGTATGGTCTGTTGGGAAATAGGTGGGAGATGAAGTATGCCATTAAGGACTGATACATCCAGTAGTAAGAAATTAAATAAACAAAGCAAACTAAGGGTAGCAAAAAGGACACAGGTACAGAGGTAAACACTGCAACAAAAATACAAATATTCCCAAAAACAAAAGAAGGAAGGTTTTGTAAAAATAAAGAGCAATGCAGTACATGTCATACCGAGAAAGGAACATAACAAAATAACATAAGACACATAACTTATAAAACATTATCACCAAGTTAACATTTGACATACCAGTCATATCAATAATTAGCAGTGGACTTAACTATGAAGATACGGAGATTCCTAGGTTGTTCCTTAAAGCAGGACATAACAATTACCTAACCAGAGACCACCTAAAACAAAGCGATTCAGAAGGATAAAAATGAAGAGATGGGTGGAGGCATACAAGGCCAACGGGAGCAGTAAGAGAGACGAGGTTGCTGTCCTGATATCACGGTACTGATAATAATACTGGTACTAAGGAACTATGCCTAGGAGCATTAAATGTGACAGACAAGGATATTTTCAAGTGTGAAAGCAAAGTATGTGATGGAGATGTAACAGGACTGAATATGTCCATCCAAAGAGGTGAAGGATCTATACTCTAGGAACTACAGAACACTCATGAAAGAAATTGAAGAAGACACAAAAAGATGGAAAAACATTCCATGCTTATGGATCAAAAGAATAAACATTGTTAAAATGTCTATGCTACCCGGAGCAATCTATACCTTCAATGCCATCCCAATCAAAATTCCAATGACATTTTTCAAAGTGCTGGAACAAACAATCCAAAAATTTGTATGGAATCAGAAAAGACCCTGAATCGCCAAGGAAATGTTGAAAAAGAAAAAGCTGGGGGCATCACGTTGCCCGATTTCAAGCTATATTACAAATCAGTGACCACCAAGACAGCATGGTACTGGCACAAAAACAGACATAGAGACCAATGGAACAGAATAGAGAACCCAGATATGGACCCTCAACTCTTTGGTCAAATAATCTTTGACAAAGCAGGGAAAAACATGCAATGGAAAAAAGACAGTCTCTTCAATAAATGGTGCTGGGAAAATTGGACAGCCACATGCAGAAGAATGAAACTCGACCATTCTCTAACACTGTACACAAAGATCAACTCAAAATGGATGAAAGACCTCAATGTGAGACAGGAATCCATCAAAATCCTAGAGGGGAACATAGGCAGTAACCTCTTTGACATCGCCCACAGCAACTTCTTTCAAGATACATCTCCAAAAGCTAGTGAAACAAAAGCAAAAATGAACTTTTGGGACTTCATCAAGATAAAAAGCTTCTGCACAGCAAAGGAAACAGTCAACAAAACAAAGAGGCAACCCACAGAATGGGAGAAGATATTTGCAAATGACACTACAGATAAAGGGCTGGTACCCAAGATCTATAAAGAACTACTCAAACTCAACATCCAAAAAGCAAATAAGTCAAAAAATGGGCAGAAGGCATGAACAGACACTTCTTTGAAGAAGACATACAAATGGCTAACAGACATATGAAAAAATGTTCATCATCATTAGCCATCAGGGAAATTCAAATCAAAAGGACATTGAGATACCATCTTACACCAGTTAGAATGGCAAAAATGGACAGGGAAAGAAACAACAAATGTTGGAGAGGTTGTGGAGAAAGGGGAACCCTCTTACACTATTGGTGGGAATGCAAGTTGGTACAGCCACTTTGGAAAACAGTATGGAGGTTCCTCAAAAAATTAAAAATAGGGCTACCCTATGACCCAGCAATAGCAGTACTGGGTATTTACCCCAAAGACACAGATGTAGTGAAAAGAAGTGCCACATGCACCCCAATGTTCATAGCAGCAATGTCCGCAATAGCGAAACTGTGGAAAGAGCCGAGATGCCCTTCAACAGATGAATGGATAAAGAAGATATGGTCCATATATACAATGGAATGTTACTCAGCCATCAGAAAAGATGAATACCCAACTTTTACATCAACATGGATGGGACTGGAGGAGATTATGCTAAGTGAAATAAGTCAAGCAGAGAAAGACAATTATATGGTTTCACTCATCTGTGGAACGTAAGGAATAGCATGGAGGACATTAGGAGAAGGAAGGGAAAAATGAAGCGGGGGAAATCGGAGGGAGAGATGAACCATGAGAGACTATGGACTCTGAGAAACAAACTGAGGGTTTTAGAGGGGAGGGGGTGGGGGGATGGGTTAGCCCGGTGATGGGTATTAAGGAGGGCATGTACTGCATGGAGCACTGGGTGTTACACGAAAACAATGGATCGTGGATCACCACATCAAAAACTAATGATGTATTGTATGGTGACTAACATAACATAATAAAATTAAAAAAAAAAAAAAAGGACTGAATATGTCTGCAACAATGAGCCCAACCAGCAACTGCTGTCATGAAACAGAATTACGGACATGCAAGGAGACCTAGACAGAAGCCCAGTAACACATCCCTCTCCATGTGGGACAGATCACCCTGACAAGATCAGTAAGGATACAGAGCGCCTGCACAGGAGGACAAGGGAAATCTTATGGTACATATTGAATAAGATGTCCTGGTAATAGAGAATGCATCTCCTTCTCAAGTGGGCGTGGCTCATTCACCCACTTAACTGTATAATAGTAAACGTTAACAAACACCCGTGAGTCCCCAGAAGTGACATACTACAAATTTCTTTGACTACGGTATAATAAAACTTGAGATTATTAACAAAATCCAAAAAGAAAAAGGCCCTTCCTTCCTTAATAACCATGTTATTAAATGATTCTTGGATGGAAAGGGAAATGTAAATTACCATTGCAGAATTTGTAAACGCTGATGATGAAAATTAAATACCAGAATCTGCGTGATATATTTAAAGCAGTGATTGGAAGGAAATTCATAGCACTAGACTTTATCAATAAAAATGAAAGTATGAACATAAATGAAGTATCAGTTCAAAAAACCAGGGAAATAAGCAGCAAAGTCAACCAAAAATGAGCCTGTGGAGGGGAGTGGTTAAGTTAAAAGCAGAGACTAAACTAGAACACTCTATACCAAGTTGAAACCCTCTTGCTTTGTGAAGTTAATAAATATACAAAGCACTCGCTAACTTGGCTGGAAAAAAAAGAAAGCAGAAAAATAGAAAACAAATGACAAAGGGAGCTAACAATTGAAACACTGGGAAGGGGGTGAGGCCCCGTGGAATCGGGTGGAGGGAAAGGTGGCTGCTGCACTGTTATATGTGATGCCTCAGGCAGTTCTGTGTGGAGCTGGGCTGTATCTTCAGATTACCCCCAGTTTGAGGCAAGGGGGCTCACCCTTTGGATTCCTGCACTAGCAAGTCACTGACAGGTCATGACTATGGGCAAGGCACTTCCATGTGACCAAGGGCAATTCCAGCCCTCAGCCCAGATTGCCAGCAGCTGGGTCCAAATGCAGTGGTCCTGCAGAGGGCATCTTGGTGGACTGCCACACCCTGTGTGATCATCTTTGTGTTCAGTCTTCATTCTCCAGTGCTCAAGTATGTTAATTTAAAAAAATTTTTTTATTGTTATGTTAATCACCATACATCATTAGTTTTTGATGTAGTGTTCCATGATTCATTGTTTGTGCATAACACCCAGTGCTCCATTCAGAACCTGCCCTCTTTAATACCCATCACCAGGCTAACCCATCCCCCCACCCCCCTCCCCTCTAGAACCCCGGTATGTGCTATGGTGAGCGCTGTGAATTGTGCAAGACTGTTGAATCAAGTATGTTAATTTTTGACACAGCTCTGTTCCTGATAAAAATGGCTTAATCCTGTGCTGCCTTCCAAATGAGCTTGTTGATGAGGAATATGTGTGAAAAAATCTCAGTCTCTGAAATCCTAAAAGTCATCTATATTAATTATTGCTGCATAAGAAATTACTCCAATCTGGGGTGCCTGGGTGGTGCAGTTGGTTAAGCATCTGACTCTTGGTTTCGGCTCAGGTGGTGACATCAGGGTCATGAGATCGAGCCCTGTGTGGGGCGCCATGCTCAGTGTGGAGTCGGCTTGAGATTCTCTCTCCATCTCCCTCTACTGCTCCTGCTCATACTCTGTCTAGCTCTCTCTCAAATAAATAAATAAATAGATCTTAAAAAAAAGGAGGAATTACTCCAATCTTAGCAGCTTTAACCACAAACAGACTTGACCTGGCTGGGTGGTTCTGGGTCAGGCACTCACTAGGTTGCAGTCAGGCTGTTGGCCAGGGCTGTGGTCATTCCAGCTGGGGCTGGGGGTTCAGCCTCCAGGTTCACTCCTGTGGCTGTTGACAGGGGCACTTGCTTCCTTGGTGTGTGGGCCTCTCCTAATAGGGCTTCCCCCACAGTGAGTGATCCCAGGGGGAGGAGAGAGACTCACGGAGCCGTTCCACCCCTCTTGGCCTGTGAACCACAGGAGGGAAGGAGTGTCTGAGTTTGCTAGGGCTGCCAGAACAAAGTACCACAAGCTAGGTGGCTAAACCAAGAGAAATGTATTTTCTCACAGCTCCAGAGGCTGGAAGTCTGAGATCAAGGGGTCAGCACTGTTGGTTCCTTCTGAGAGCCGGGATGGAGAATCTGATGCATGCCCCCCCCCCCCGCCCCCACCCCGCCGCCCAAGAGCTTCTGAAATTGCTGGTAGCTTTTGCCATTCCTTGGCTTGTAGTTGTATCACGCCCCCGTCTGCCTTCATCTTTCCATGGCCTCCCTGTGTGCATGTCTGTTTCCGTGTCCCCATTTCCCCACACTCATAGGGATAAGTCAGGCCCACCATGACATTATTTTAACTTGATTACCTCTGTAAAGACCCTTTTTCTAAATAAGGTCACATAAACAGGGACTGGGGGTTAGGACCCCAGCGTCTTTTTTGGCGGAACGCAATTCAATAGAACAGAATAAAACCCTGTTGGTTTCAGGGGACTAGCAGGGAAAGGGCATCCTTTCCTGAGGGCTAGGTGGGGGAACAGCTTGGCAGTGGAGTTCTCACGCATTCTCTTGCATTTTTCTACACTTTCAAGATTTCTTACCTACACAAGGATTAATAATACCTCGTCTGGGAATAGTTTCCTGACCACATTGGGAGGCGTTATGTATTTCCCAGGCCCTGTGACTTTTGGCAGTGTTACCAAGATCAGCCGGGATTAGGAAGTCTACCGAGGTTGGTAAGCTATGGCTAAAGCTTCCTTAAATGTGAGGAGACAAAGCACCTGCCTCCGCCCTATAGGAGAGCTGATGGAAAACGGACCCAGCTTCCAGGTCTTAAGAACTTCAGTTGGAGGCTTTATGAAGTTTTCTTCCATAGATACAATGAAGCTGACCAGTCACTTCTGTGTGAAATCTTGATAAACTGTGGGAATTCTGGATTTAGGAAACTATTCATATTTATCTGGTAAGTTTTCACCCAAGAATTCCAAAGAAATTACCCATATTGGTGCTGCTGTCGCCACCCCTGCTGTGTTACACCCATTCTCACTGTTGGTGGGTCAGTGGTTTACGGTTTACGCTATTTGGATTTGCAGATGGTCTTCCTAGGTGGCAAGAATGAGCCAGCTGGACCTGAGTAAGGGGCTGAGGCGGATCGGTTGGTAAGTGAAGGATTTGAAGTTCATAGCTGAAGTCAGCCTGCAGAGACCTTGAATCTCATCTGAAACCTGCCTGCCTTCCAACAGGGCAGGGAGCCACCGCATGCCCTTGAGTAGGAGGAAGGAAGTTTGTGAGGTCTATATAAGACATCATTGTGGTTGTCCTTCATACTAAGCAGAATAACGAGGAAGGGTCATCCCATGCCTGCAGTCAGTCTGTGGGTTCACAGACAAGCAGTCCTGCGTGGCTGGTTCTTTAAGTCCACAGGCTTAACATTTCCAACCTCTCTCTGTTTTCTCTCATCAAAGGCCACTGTAATCTTAGAGACATCTTCTTCAACACGGTGTTTGTCTGCTGCTGGTTAGGCAAATGGCAAACCAAAGTGCCTGCTCAGGGAAATTAATGCCCTCATTTGTCACCAGCCTACACAGCAAAAGCACTGGTGCCCTTTCTTGCTGATTGACTAATGGCTTTGAGGAAAGAAAGTGATAGGTAGAATGCTTCTCCTGGAAGGAAAAACTGATAAAGAGATTGACTACCCAAATCTTTTCCATTTCAATGAGATGTTCTCTCTGCTCAAATTAAATGAGCTTGTCAAAATAAATAAGAAGGTATGGTCACTGTGGATGGTGGAAGCCGGGTGCTCAGTAGAGGAAATCGATCTAGAGGTGGGGATATTTCTCACTCGTTCTCTCTCTTTGCTCCAGGCTGGCAAGTCTCTGATCCAAATCACTTCTATGTGATTTTTCCTAAACCCAGAATTCCCACAGTTTATCAAGATTTCACACAGAAGTGAAATCTTATGATCACCGTTCATGCTTTCCATACAAATCCCACCTTTTGAGGCTGAGTGCAGTCTCTTCTCTTGGAAGCCAGAGCATCCTTTCTTGACTTTCTACCATTTGCAGCCTGTGCCATGCAATTTGGCACTTAGTTGGCTTCTCAGCTCTTGTGTAATTCTCACACTGAACTTCTTGCGGCCATCTATCACCTCTTACGCGAGGGTGTACTCCCCGCCCGCAGTGCCAGACTGAGGAAACAACAGGGACTCCCACATAACTGCCGATGGGTTGAACCTGGCAGGTGGAGCTTTCATCTGGTTTTTGCTGCCCAGCATCTGTTCCCTTCTTTCCTGGGCATAATCATATGGAATAATACCCTAGATGGTTCGGGAAACCACTCTTTCTGCCATTATCCACCATGTGCTTGGTGTGGGATTGACCATTCCTCAGTCAGTTAATCTCGTTCTGCTGGCCACAGCTATTGGTTCAGGATGGGCAGATGACCTAAGGTAATGATCAGAATAAGCCTCGGAGACTTTTCTGGGATGCGAGTTAGGGTCACTTGCATCTCCTGTCCTTGGGAACTACTAGAAGTCATCTTGTGACCTGGAGGTGAGCTGGCATTACCTGAAGGCAGAGGAGAGAGATGTTTGAGGCCACCATTGAACCATTGGCTCAGGTCAAGCCTGTGTACTTTCCAATTTGAGTAACCAGTAAAATTATCTTTATGCTTTAAGGCAGTTTGAACCACGCTTTTGTTACGAGTCACCAAATGGATATAGGAGATCCATACAACTCACAGCCATGCCTCTTCATGTGGACGTTGTATGTCTCCCTGAAGATCAGACGTCTTCAAAAAGAATCCTATTTGGACAGTTTGTTCTCATCATGATACTAATATCCACTTGACGTTTAGAAGGAGAATGTCGCAACATTCCTGCACCCTGTAGGGAAAGCTGTGGACCAGGAGGGGAAGTAGCAAGCAAACTTCCCCACTCTTGTACTTCTCTCCCTTCATGGAGGGTTTCTTGGAACTTTAGAGGAAAATGGAGAAAGAGTAGCAGTTGGAGAAGGGATGACTCCAAATTCATTTCCATGTTTCCGAGGTTCTCCTGTGCACCACCCCACTGCCCCAGAGCTCGACTCTGCCGAGGTAATGCCCTCCATCTCTTCTGGCCAAGCTCTCTGGTCTTTTCCTTCACATCCTTCTCACCACCTCTCGTCACACATCGCTCACCTGAGAACTGTTGACATTGTTGGCTGGATAATTCTTTGTTGTAGGGCTTTCCTTACACAGCAGACTGCTGAGCAGCATCCCTGGCCTCCACCCATTGGATGCCAGGAGCTCCCTCTGCTCCTCCCCAAGGTGTGCCAACCAAACATGTTTGCAGACATTGCCATACATCCCCTGAGGGTCAGAATCACCACCCCCGCCCCTGGCCTCTGCTGAGAACCTCTGCTCCATGGGTAGTGGAGGGGGTACACTTTGGAAAAATGACTTACCTCCGATATTCCCTCTTTGGAGACTCTGACTTGTCCCTTTAGCAAGCGGAATCCACTCACTCAGGATCTCCATTCTGAAATGACAAAAGAATCAGGGGTAGGACCCAGTCCCCCTAGCCTTGTGCAGATACTCTCAATCTCTGCTGGCAGCCAGTGAGCCAACGGACTACTGGAATTGTGTTGCCCACTGCAGATGCTCGTCATAAAGCAGGAAAACGTAACCCAGCACCGCTGTTTCGAGTTTGTATTAGGAAAAGAACAGTAGAGTGGACACTACTATTTGTCAAGCATCTGCATGTACCAGCCCATCACTGAACGCTTTCTGTTTCTCCGACCTAATCATCACAGAGGAGTTCCAAGGTCGGTGTTACTCCTCCACTGTATCGAGATACCTAACCTTCCTGAGCCTGACACTATGTCTTAGCAGGATTCCAACTTGCGTGTGCTGGATTCAGAGCTCACACAGTTTTCCTTCTACTGGACTGACTCTGCAGGGACAGATATCTTCTCCACACAGGGAAGGGTCTGAAGTCGGGCCAGTGGGAGGGGACAGCTGGGACAGGCCAGGTGCAGACAGACCCCTCCCACAGCGACAGGAACACTGCCAGGACGGTGGTAGCTTTACCTCCTCCTGTCCCCTGTCCCCTGCAGGAGACATTCGTCCCTGACTAGCCAGACATCCTCAGTTGGGTCCCGGCCATCATTAAACCTGCACGGAGATGAGCAACTTGTGTCCAGGGCTGAAAAAAGAAAAGGCCAGATTATTCAGTTATGTTGACCTACTGGTATAGATACAAGATGATTTGGAAAACAAAAATACAGACCTTTAGCTTTCTAGCTTTACAATGAGTCATAAATGATCCCAAGTGGATAACTGAGCTGCTCTCTGAACAAAACTTAATTATGTTAAGTATTCTGGAAAATGTAATGATTCGGCTGCAGGAACTCTACATCCCTTGGAAGTCATCAGCATCTTGCTGGTCTTCGAGATCTAATTTGCAGCTGGAACGCGATTGTGAGGGAAGAGTATCATTTAACACTTATCATCACATACCAAGTTTGCTCAATGCTGCACATGGGTGGAATCAGCTGAGCTCGTGTGGGTGTTCTGTGGGGCTTGAAGATCCGCTCGAGGCTTTTCCTTCCAGAGCTGCATCGGGTGCAGGAACGTGAGACTCAGGTGCGGCAGTTTGGGGGGAGAGGGTCTGGACAGGAAAGCAGCCTGTAGGCCGGCGGTGGCGCATTTAAGCAAGCCTGATTTGGGAGTTCTGGGGACTGGACTTGCTGTTTTTGAGGCCCAGTGTTTGTCATGGCTGAAATCCCCGCCTTGGTCCTCCGGCTGCGGAGTTGGAGCGAGTGGGAGCGGACTGTCGCAGCCCTGCAGCTGGAGCCTCCGGGAGCAGGCCTGAGCGGAGGAGGTCCCTCCAGGTCATAGTGATGGGGTTTGTACAGTAGTGTGGTTGGTCACGTCTGGAGCCCACGGCCAAGAAGGAATCCTTGAGACGTCTTTGGTGCAAAAAGGTGATTTTATGAAAGCACGGGGACAGGACCCGGAGGCAGAAAGAGCTGCTGCACTGGGGTTGTGAGGGGTGACTGATTAAATACTTGGGGTTTGGGGGAGGTAAGAACACAGGGAGGTGTCCAAAAGGACTTTCATCTGCTAAAGAAGATTCTCAGGATCCTGGGGGCCTGGCCATTGTCAAGCTAAGGTTGTTTTTCCCTCTAGCAGAGCATTCACATTCAGACAGATGGGAGCTTCCTGGAGGAAAGACATACACACCCCACCTGGGTGTGAGGGGGGGAGGTCGCGGGGCATCAACTCAGGCTTTGTGCTCAGCATGCCTTCTGCTCCCGCATTAGCTGGAATCAGCTTGAGGACGCAGCTTGGCTGCGGAATGGGGGCTGTCTGGCTAAGGGGGCGTCAGGAAGGGTTTCTAGGGTGTGGGCCCATTCCAGGTGATGTTGGGGATGGGTTATGGAAGTGATGCTTCGCTGTGGATATGGAGTGAGTGTCTGAGTGGGAAGCCTAATAAATCGTATCCAGGAGAGAGAAGACTGGCCCCAGGCTGACCGTCTTCACTTGTCAGGAAGCTCCGCAAGTCCTAGTAGGAGAGATGGGGGTGCTTTGCCCACGTTTTGTCTGTGTTCAGACAGGCCAGCGGAGTGCTCCTGTTCTGTCTCCATGTCTTGGGCCGCTTGCACGGGGACCTGTCTGGTGGTGATGATGTCCGTGCCCCTGCCACACTCGCGGGGCACCAGTTGACTCCTGGCAGGACTGCTTTTCTCTTCTTCCCGTTGAACTTTCCTGTCCAAATGGGACACCGCTGAGAGGGGCAGGGGCTGCCACTGATGATTCTGCTGGTATTATCGATGATGATCGAGTATTAAAGTGGGGCGGAGGCTGGGGTAGGTGGGCAATCAGCCCCTCAGTCCAGAAGCTTCTGCGCTGCAGATGAGCTGTTTGTGCATTACCTATATTCTTGCTTCGTTCCCCTAACTACCTCTAGAGGTAGGTCTGCCGGGCCAGTCGCACCCATTTTACAGAGGAAGAGAGTGGGCCCAGGTCAGGAGGGTGTGTGGCTCTGTGGCAGGACAGGAGCAGGGGCTGGGGACAGGCTCCTGCTTCCAGCTCAGCCAACAACAGCAAGAGCCAGGCAGGACTGGGGGAGGGTGCTCTTTGCCAGGATGTGTGTGGGACCAGGAACCTGCCAGCTGGGGAGGGAGTAGGTGGTTGTGCAACATTCCCAGGGCCAAACACAGCTGCAGGGGAGGGATGTTTTTGGCTGCACTGGCATTCAGCAAAGGCAAATGGTTTTGACATCCTGTGGGAGAGGAGGTGATCTATTGCCACCTCCTCAGGTTGTTCTCCCTTGCTGGCATCCTCCCACCCTGTTTGGAAGCTGGGGCCCAAAGGACACCTCACAGAGCTCTCCTGGAGATCAGAGAGAAGGGGAGTGGGGTGGGACAGACTTGGTCTACTGTGAAGAATGCGGGAAACTCGGGCTGGCTCAGATGAGGAACACAGACCTCCAGAAAGAGTCAAAGAACCTGGCCAGGGTCAGAATGATGTGCCCAGTGCACATGTGTGTGAGTGTGCATGTATCTCTGCATACACACACATGTGCAGTGTGGGCAGGATGGGGAAGCCGGCTCTGGATAGTTGTTGGGACCGGTAGGTGGCCAATCTGAGGACAGGGAGTGTGCAGCAGGATTGGGGGGCTCTGCTCACTGGGGAAGAAGAGACTGGACAGGATCTAATAGGAGGGTGACTTGTGTCCAGATTTGCCCTGGACAGATTTGTTCTGGGTAATTATTTATAGCATCTTCTTTTGCTCTCAGAAGTGTCACCAGTAAATTATTTGGTCATCCTCTCCAATAGGGAACAGAAACCACTGTGGGCTCAGATACCTCAAGCTGGACTGCTGAGTTGAGCCAACGACGCCTGTCCTCTGTTCCTGGTCTGACCGTGACCTTTCACTCTTCTTCTGTCTCTGGGTCCAGTTCCTGATTTCTGGCAGAGTGCCTTTTGTATCTCTTTCCCAGATCATTGGTTGAAGACACATAGTCCTGAGTTTGCAGAAGATCAAAACTTGGCACTGTCCCAGAGGCCAGGGGCATAGGTGCTTCCTGGGACTTAATCGTTCATTATCCTTACTTGTGGCTCCAGGACCCCGTGTGTCTCCTCCCCAGAGCATGTGCATGCCGTGACCTTCCCAGGAGGAGAGAGCACATGCACATGGCAGGATAACCCCGGAGGGAGTGGAGGTCACTTTCCAGTAATTGTATATTCACGGAACGTGAGGGCACATTGTTGTGTTACGTTCAGTATGCAAATAGCTCTGTGTCTTGACCAGCTTCAAGGAAAGCTTCGAAACCATCAAAATAGAACTCTGTCTGAAAATGTACTTACAGCACTGTCTCCAAAACATCCGCGCCTGAAGTCCTGAATATCTAAGTGTCTCTTAAGCAGAGCGCTGTCCCCTCTCTCCGCTGCTCTGCATGACAATGACCAAGTGAGGGCTCCTGATTTCTGCTTCACGCAGTGACAGAGATGCCCTGACCCCTCGTACTTGGGACAGTCTCAGAGCAGGCACTTTGGCAGCTGTCTTAGAAGACAGTGCTTTGCAATCTGAGGGCATTTAATTACGCCTCTGTGATCATGAGGATAATAGAATGCAGCCATCTGGGGTCCTGGAGCCTTGAGATGGAATCAGAGGGAAGTTAAAGGCAATCCAAGTTAGGGAACCTGAGTAGCATACCAATAACACAGCCCCCTCTCCGTGTTTTTCCATAGAGTGCACCATCAGAAACAAGAAAATATGACTAACGTGCACTGAAAACGTTTTCAAAATCTAAAACTCAAGCTGGCATTCAACATTTGTGAAATTCTGGGCCACGCATTTTCTGGTCTCATCTCCTGCTCATCTGCACAAAAATGGTGCTGTGTATGTGTTGGTTCTCCTGCTGGCTCTGGGCTGCTCCTCTGTCCCTTCACGGCTCCGCATCACCTGTTCTCGTACCTGAATCACGCCTGCTTTTCTCCACGCTCACCTCGCCCTGCTCCAGGCTCTGGCCGCCCACCCCACTTGAGTCCCTCTGAACATTTGGTGATGGTCATTAGAAGCACTTCTGCAATAACCATTGGGTCTTAACCCCAGTGTCCACTTAGTGGTTAGGTGACCTCAGGTGAGAGATGTCACCCTTTTGAACCTTGGTTTCTTTGTGTGGGAGGAGTGCACCCAGGTGCCCTGGTTTATTGGCAGCCCCCACTGACCCAGGCTAAGGGGCTGTGGGTGTGTGTGGGGGAGTTGGTCCATGAGACGCACAGGTGGGAGGAAGTGCTGGGTATCATAGTCTAAATAAAGTGTTGACTTTGACATGGTCCATCTTGCTTGTCCCAGCCCTACCCCCATAGAGTCCATGTGTCGTCAGCCAAAGTTCATCGCTAAAATCCATTATCAGGGCGTCTGGATTTCTGTGCTCTTCTGTGGAGCCAGGTGCCAAGAACATTCCCCTGTGTGAGCCCACCCTTAACTTCTCTGCCTCCAGGATTCTTTCCTCGGGGATCACTTCATGACTGAGGTAGTGTTCTCCAAACGCATTCCTGAAAAAAACAAAGCTCTGTACTTGGTCCTTTTGACTTTCTGGAAAGTTATTACTAGCTGTGTCTTGCTGCTTTGTTTTAGAGGTGTTTCTGCCCAACATGCAGGCCTGGCTCATCCTGCAGATGAGCAGTTGCAAGTTGAGTGTCACATAGCTTAGGATCCTCGTGGAGCCACTGACTTATAGGAGGAGGCCTGTTTGCAAAGGGACACTGTGTAACCGCGGGCAGTGACTGCTGCCCACCGCAGGCTGTAGGAAGCGATGGCATCATATTCTTTGATTTCTCACTACAGAGTTGGCCATTCTGGGAGGTCATGGGTAGGGGTCCTCTAAATGTTTCCTTTGAAAAACTCAAGGTATACCCTATGTTTGATAGAACTCAATATCCAGCACCTACAAACTGGATTGCGGTCTTTACTTTTACTTTATACACATTCAGTTTTTAAAAATTGGGTAAAGACACATCCCTTTTTAAATTGAAAAGCATGACCATGTAAAATTCCCCATTTTCAGGCTAATCACTGTCTACAGTTTTCCTGTGCTTAGAAAAAGCATGGAAAGAAGGACACACACCAATATTGAGATTATCATTTTATATAATTTTTGTTTGCAATTTGTTTCTCCTTTCCCTCTCAACACTATGTCCTAAATAAATATATCTGATATATTTAACTTCTTAGATTCTCTTGTCTGCTTTCTGGATCCACATTGCTTATGATACTTCAGCGGCCAGCAGATTCTGTTTCTCACCCAGTTCTGCTGCCTGGGGCTTCCCTCAGCTGCCGCCAGCTAACTGCATGCCCAGAATTTCTGGCTTCGCTTGTCATTTCTGGTACCTTGAGTGGCTGCAAGGGGGCTGGATAGCGCACCAAATCTATACAGAGGCGTTGACTCCTCGCTAGACGGCTTTTGACCAATTGGAAACAGAAGACGGGAGGATACGGTAAATTTGCCCCCCTTCCTCTCCTGCTCTGGGGAGTGCTATCTCCGTACTGCCTGTCCCAGAAGCATGACCTCTCATGTCACTTCAGGGCTCAGGAGACAATGCCCAGAGAAGTAACGTCTCACCTTGCATCCTTCCCGTTCTCTGCTATCTCTGATCCTGGAGCAAGATGTGACCACAAGGTGGCAGGGTCACACACAGCTTTATGTGGGCAATGCTTTGATAGGTTTGCGGGCTGTGAAGTCCCTCAGGGAGTGAGACCTTCCAGAGCTATGTCGTGGGGCCACCGCCCAGAAGCTGGGGAGTGGGGGAGGGGGGTCACGTGTCAGTTTGATGTGGCTCAGCAGCCTAGTGGGGAGTCTTGGGGTCTGTGCTTCCAAAGGTCAGCAGCAGCTTGGGGTCTTTACAGGCCTGGGATTTATCTCGTCTGTGGCTAGCAGACGCTGGGCACAGTTTTGTGGGGTATACAAAGCAGACAGACTCTATATGGCTGAAAATGTGCTTATTTGGTTTATGTTTAAAACAACTGGATATGTAGAATTTTGAGATTAGTTGCTGGCAGACTTTGCAGCAAATGGGTCTCAGACTGAAGTAAGCCACCTAGGGGCCAATGTACAGAGGCTGTCTTTGGCAAGTAACATCCCCCCTCGTATTGCTTCCCATCCTTTGCCATCTGTGGGAGGTTTGAGGGACTTTGGGGCTGATCCTGGCACAAGATACGGCCACCAGGTGGCAGAATCACACATGGCTTTAATCCTCCATGCTTTGATAGGTTCACCCATATAGAGCAGTGTCACATTCCAAAGAGGGGAGAAGATTTGGGGTGACTGCAGATCGTCCCATATTTGAAAACACAGAGCTCCTTTTACCTCGGAGGGTCAGGCAGAGACATCGACTCTTGTCAGGGATGCCACTTCAGTTTGTGGCTTGAGACAAGTCCTACTCAGGCTTCACCTCTGCAAGAGGCAATATTGAGGCTCTCCTGTGGGGTCCAAGGGGGCATTGGAGTCCATGATTTCTTTCTGGTCTGTTGTCACCACCCATAAAATATAAGTATGGCACTGTTTAACATTTTTGAAATGAAAACATATAGTATCTTTTTGATTTTGATTAGGGAAAAGGCTTTGTATTTATTTGTCAGAGAGAGAGCTCAAGCAGGGGGAGCGGCAGGCAGAGGGAGAAGCAGTCTTCCTGCTGAGCAAGGAGCCCAGTGTAGGACTTGATCCCAGGACCTTGGGATCATGACCTGAGCCAAAAGGCAGATGCTTAACTGACTGAGCCACCCAGGTGCCTGGGAAAAGGCTTTTTAAACAAAAAACAGAAATGATCACCATAAAAGAATGACACATCTAATTATTTTAATGTTAAGAATTTTTTTAAGATTTATTTATTTATTAGAGAGCATGCATGGATGTGCATGTGGGGGGAGAGGAAGAGGGAAAAGAAAGAGAGACTCAAGCAGACTCCCCACTGAGGGCTAAGCCTGACGCAGGGCTTGATCCCATGACCGTAAGATCATGACCTGAGTTGAAACCAAGGGTCAGATGCTTAACTGACTGAGCCACCCAGGTGTCCATAAAGTTAAGAATTTCTACTCATGAAAAGACAGTATAAATATTTTTGAAAAATCACAAACTGAGAGAAGATATTTGGAACATACATAATGAATAAAGTATTAATATCAAAATATATTTAAAATTTTTGCAGAACAATAAAAAGATAAAGTAGAAAAATGGGCAAACGATGTGGACGTTTTACTGTAAAGGGAAAAAGAAGTGGCCAATAACATGTGAAGACATATTCCATTACATTATTGATCAGATTGGCAAAATTAAGGAACCTGATAATATTAAATTATAGAAAGGATATGAGCCAAGAACTTGTCTTACTCACTGCTGGTGAAACATTATCTGGCGCAATTGCTTTAGGAAAACAACATTCATTTTTTTCTTGTAATTTGAACATTTACATACCCTGTGATCCATCAGAAGCCATTCTCTTCCTAGATACATACTCAAGAAAAATTTTTTGACATGTGCACCAGGAGAAAATGTTTACAGCAGCACTATTCCTAATATGAAAAAACTGGAAGCAATCCAGATTCCCATTGAATTCCCATTGACAAAAGAATAGATTATAGGTTTCCCTTAAGAGAGAAAATTCATACTGCCAGGGATGGTTTTAGAATGAGGATCTATGCTGGGTATGGGTGCAGATTCCCATGTGTTGGAAGGATGCATGAGTTGTTAGCTGTCAATGCCTCAAAACACTGGTTCAAATGTGTTGAACCAGAATAGTGAAGTTTATTAAATTTACAGCAGTCAGAGAAAGCACCACCTTGAAAGTCTTACTATGGTCTCAGAAGGAGAAAGCCAAGGGAGGATATTCGTAGGATTTTAGCACCCAGGTTGGCGGACTTTAAAGTAGGTCTATGTGATG
This sequence comes from Mirounga leonina, assembly GCF_011800145.1. Lineage (NCBI taxonomy): Eukaryota > Metazoa > Chordata > Mammalia > Carnivora > Phocidae > Mirounga > Mirounga leonina. The sequence continues at coordinate 1,844,806 of NW_023270680.1, forward strand.
GTTAATTTTATATGTGAACTTGACTGGCCAGAGCGTATCCAAATTAAACATTATTTCTATGTGTGTCTATGTGGGCGTTTCCAGGTGAGATTAGCATTTTTTAGGCGGGGAGGGACAGAGAGAAGGAGAAAGAATCTCAAGCAGACTTCCCCTGAGCGTGGAGCCCAGTGCAGATGTAGGGCTCCATGCGGGGCTCAGTCTCAGGACCCTGAGCTCATGACCCTGAGATCATGACTGGAGCGGAAATCAAGAGTCGCACATTTAACTGACTGAGCCACCCAGGCACCCTGAGATTAGCATTTGAAATAGTGAACTCAGTAAAGTAGATTGCCCTCTCTTCAATCTGGTCCACTGAGGCCCTGAATATAACAAAAGGTAGAGGAAAGAGGAATTTGTCCCTTTTTTATTTGCCTCATCGATTGAGCTGGGACATCTTATCTCATCTTTTCCAGCCCTTGGATTGGGATTTATACCATGAGCTCCTCTGGGTCTTTGGTCTTTGGATTGGGACTGAACTGTACCACTGGCTTTCCTGGGTCTCCAGTGTATAGACAGCAGATCACAGGACTTCTCAGCGTCTGTAATTATGAGCCAATTTCTCATAATAAGTTTTATATCTATCTGTCCATCTATTTATCTGTCATCATCATCTGTCTGTCATCTCCTACTGGGTCTGTTTCTCTGGAGAACCCTGACTCATGAAGCCCACTATACAGGATACTGACTGGTAATGGGACAAGTTTATATCATAATAGCTTCAGATAGGTGGGCACAGAGAGGTGAGGGTCTTGAAGAGAGTATTAATGGGCAAGCTGTTAAGTCTTGAGAAGTTTTTATAGTTGGTTTACAGAGCTATCTTCCCAGGGCAGTGATTCCTCTGAGCAAAGCATCTGAGATATTTTTGCTTGATGCTAACATACTGTTTAGCAAGGAATGAGAAAGTGTGTTTGTTCCAAAATGTTTAGCCCAGAAAGAGTAAAACATGTTTATTCTCAGAATTTGGCACATCAGTAAAGTATGTTGGTTTCAGTTCTTTCTCTTCTCCCTTTGACAGTTTTTCAGCCTGGCTGGGGGATAGACCACTGTCTTCTGGGGACATGATCAATCCTGATGTGTACCACTCTTTGCTATGTCATGGGTACAGGCAGACTATCTCATGGGAGGCATTCCAGCCTTTGTAAGTGTCAGAGGTTCTTGTGCTTTTCATTAGAAGGTCGCTTGTTGGATCCTTTGATTGGATAGTGGCTGTGTAGCAGCACTAAAACCTGGAGACCACCCACTTGAGCACCACGATGCAAACAAACACTCCAGGGAGGAGTATGGTCAGAGTGTGTAGTCCACATCAAAGCCAAATTAAACGATATACCCAAGTTAAACAAAAAGAAGATCTCATCCCTAGTCTGAAGAGCTGCATGAGAATATTCACTAAATTACCTCATTTAATGATATCTTTCTTTTCTAGAATTTTTCATCATATTAAAAAATCCAAGAGAGGGGCACCTAGGTGGCTCAATGGTTAAGTGTCTGGCTCTTGGTTTTGGCTCAGGCCATGATCTCAGGGTCCTGGGATTGAGCCCCGGGTTAGACTCTGCGCTCAGTGCGGAAAGTGCTTGTCCCTCTCCCTCTGATCCCCCACCCCCACTCTCTCTCTCTCTTGCTCTCTCAAATGGATAAATAAAAAATCCTTTAAAAAAATCCCAAGAGAGATGTGTAGATGTGTAAGTAACATCTTCTCATAACTAAGTACAAGTTCCACCTTGAGAGGCCAGTCACTTCTAAACAGCTCAATTTTGAACCACTACCTGAGAACTCCTCTCAAGTCAGGACTATCCTGAAGACCTAAATCCGTATACAGAGAAAACAGATTCCTATATAATTTATGGGTCATAGCTAATAGATTTTTGTGCTACCAATCCCAAACCAGTCATTAGGGACAATCTGGTGATATGTTCCAGCCAAAACATAATGGGTGAGAGGCTACCATCTTAGAGCACGATAAAATTTGAAATCACTCATCAAGTGTGGTTCTGTGCCAGGTAATGGACATCTTAGAATAAAGATCGCGCAAAATAGATTTCAAGCAGAAAAGCACAGGTTTGAGCCTAAGGAGGGCACCTCCCCTTTCTTACAAGGTCTGTAAAAGTGAGATAGCTTCAAAATATACAGCAACTGTTCTTGCTCTTTTACAGACTTTTTTTTTTTTTTTTTTTTTGGTAAAAGTTCTATTACAAAGGCATCTCCTATGAAAAGCACTTGAATGCTGTTTCTGGGGAGACAGAAAACTCTCCTTTTATGTACAGTATTACAGAGGATTTTAGATTTATGTCTGGCTGTCCTGTTGTGTTGCTTGTAATCTTAAAAATACTTAGTAGTTGAGTCCAATTACCAAGGAGTCCAACTGCCTTATTAAAAGAAAGTGGTATCAAACGAAGATGGCAGCACAGAAAGAAAAGTGAATATAAGCCAAATGGTTTGTTTGTGTATATATTTTGGCTACATCATTAATAAATTATATTTCTATATTGGACTTATACCAAAGAGTGGCTAAGGATGCAAAATTATATATTAATGATAAAGATTTTACAAGCACCAGAGTTAATAGACAAAGAGTATCACTTAACCATCCCCAGAACCTTACAGTATGTAATGACTGAAGAAAATAATAAACAAAATCATGCAGGTGAAAGCTTGAGAATCTGTGGCTCCAGCTATCTGAATCTTGTTCTGTGGGTCTTGGGTTGAATCTTTCTACTTTATGTAGATGTCTACTTGATCTGGAAGTCTTTGAGAGAAACTGTTTTCTTCCAGTGGTAATCTAGTTTTAGAGAATTTCAAATAGTCTTCAGCTTGAGGTCTCTATACAGGGCAGATTTTCAATGATTGGAAAATGTATGTCTTTTTTTTTTTTTTTTTTTCAAGGATGGGGGGAGGCAAGTGTATATTCAAGGATCAAACCCTTGAGATTTTCCTGCTGTGCTACTTAACAGTATCTGATAAGATCATGTCCATAAGGTTTTAAGGGTCATCTCTCTCAGATGTCTCTTAAGAAAATCAATTTTCCAGGTTTTACATTATGCAGGTCTTGTTTAGGAGGATAGTGAGCAAAGGGTGCTCATGTGCATGGATGATAAGACTGGATTTATTATGCGAGTTTTTTGCAATACTTGTCCAAGTTTGCTTGCCGGAGAGAACAATCTAGAATCAGAGATAAAATTACTACAGGAATGGGCTGACCTGCTACTAACTCATTCAGAAGTGGCATTGGGTCCCAGAAAGAGTTGACTGCATTATCATTGAAGTCAAAGGTAACACCTAGGTTATAGAAGTTCATGTATCTCTGAAAATGATGCTAACTTTAGCCCAAGAATACTACTGTTATTTCTTTTTTTTTTTTTTTTTTAAGGTTTTTTTATTTATCTGACAGAGAGAGAGAGAGAGAGTCAGGGAATACAAGCAGGGGGAGCAGGAGAGGGAGAAACAGGCTTCCCACAGAGCAGGGAGCCTGACGCGGGGCTCGATCCCAGGACCCTGGAATCATGACCTGAGCCGAAGGCAGACGCTTAATGACTGAGCCACCCAGGTGCCCCTATTATTTCTATATTTTCTTAAGATTGAGGGCAATATGGGCAGTGAAATTTCTGTGCAAGTGGTAAGGCTTTGCAAAACTTTTCTAGTGATGGGGGCACATATTTTAATGTGATTTCATTAGCAGTACGTTGGAGTTCCCCAAACTGAGAACAAAGAATAAAATAATATTTCAACTACTATAACAGCTGTATCTCTTTGGCAAGAAAAAGCTTCATACCATCCCAAGAATAAGCAAACAATGATCAGGAAATGTTCAAAAGCCACTGTGGAAGGTGGTTGAATGAAAGGCATTCACACATGTCCAAAGAGAGCCTGAGGCTTGAGCTCTTATCCCTGTCCCACTCTTTACAGATTTACCAGGATAAGGCTGGTGATAAGTGAAATGTGCACTATGGATAACTATCAGTCTCGGTTGAGTACAGTGGCCAATTTGTCCTTGCTGTAATTTCATATAATTTAAGCCAGTTACTTAAATAAACAAGATCAAATAGCGATAATAAGCATTAGAGAGGGAGGAAGGGACAATACTCCAGAGTTACCTAAAATGTCCAGTTATCAACAAAAAACATTTGGACAGGGTGCCTGGGTGGCTCAGTTGGTTAAGCGACTGCCTTCGGCTCGGGTCATGATCCCGGAGTCCCGGAATTGAGTCCTGCATCAGGCTCCTTGCTCGGCAGGGAGTCTGCTTCTCCCTCTGACCCTGTCCCCTCTCTCACTCTCTCTCTCACTCTCTCAAATAAATAAATAAAATAAAATCTTTAAAAAAAAACATTTGGACATACAAAGAAAAAGGAACATATGACTCATACACAGGAGAAAAAAAAAACAGGCAACAGAAACTACCTGTGAGAGGAACCAGATGTCAGATTGAACAGATTAGGATTTTAAAGTAGCCATGATAGACACAAAGACTAAAGGAAATCATGCTTAAAGAAGTACAGGAAGATATGATGACAAGGTCTAATCAAATTGAGACTGTCAATAGACAGAAATCATAAAAGAGAACCAAATGGAACTTGGAGAGTTGAAAATACAATATCTGAAATGAAGAATTCACTAGATGTGCTCAACAATGGGTTTGAACTGGCAGAAGGAAGAATTACCAAACTCAAAAATAGTTTGACAGTGGTTATATAATCTGAAGGAACGAGGAAAAAAAAAAAAGAGGCTCAGGAAAATGAGGAACATATTTAAGTGCACCAACATATGCATAATGGGAATATCTAAGGAGGGGAGCAAGGAATTGGAGCAGAAAAATATTCAAAGAAAGAATAGCTGATAATTTCCCAAATTTGATGAAAAACATAAATCTGCACATCCAAGAAGCTTAACAAACTCCAAGTAGGGAAAATTTTAAAAACTTCTATATGTCAACATAGCATAGTCAACTGTCAAAAGCCAAATAAAAAGAAAATTTTGAAAACAAGAGAAAAATGACTGCTTATACACACACACATGTGTACACACACACACACACACACACAGGAATCCCAATAAGATTAACCACTAAGAAAATAATTCAAACAACATAGTGAGAAATCATTGAGGAATTAAAATGTTACACTAGAATATACTCACTATATGCAAAAGAAATCAGTGAAAGAAGAACATAGGATCAAAAATAAAAGATATGAGATATATAAAAAAAGTAAAATGACACATGTTAATCCAACTATATCAATATTATTAAATGTAAATAGATTAAACAATCCAATCAAAAGAAAGATGATCATACTGGATATAAAAATAAGTTCAACTATATCCTGTCTGCAGGAGACACACTTCTTTAAAAAAGTTTTATTTATTTAAGTAATCTCTATACCCCATGTGGGGCTTGAACTCATGACCCTGAGATCAAGAATTGTATGCTCTTCTGACTGAGCCAGGCAGGCACCCCAGGAGCCACGCTTTTGATTCAAAAAGTAAAGGATGAAAAAAGATATATCATGCAAAGAGCAATGATAAGAAACCTTGAGTGGCTATACTAATATCAGATAAATAGACTTTAAAATGTGTTACTAGAGATAAGAGGGACATTTAATAATGATAAATGGATCAATGTATTAAGAAGATATATTGGGTGATGGGCATTAAGGAGGGCACAAGATATAATGAGCAGTGGGTATTATATGCAACTGATGAATCACTGAACTTTACTTCTGAAACTAATATACTACATGTTAATTACTTGAATCTAAATAAAAAAGAAGATATAACAATTATAAACACATATACATGTAACAACAGAGACTGAAAATATAAAAAGCAAAAACTGACAGAATCAAAGAGAAAAATAGACAGTTCAACAGTAATAGTTTGACACTTCAATACCTAGCTTTCAATAAAGGATAAAACAATTTGGCAGAAGATCAGAAAGGAAAGAAAGGCTTGAACAACGTTATAAACCAATAAGACCTGGCAGATATCTATAAAATACTTGACCAAGCAATTTTAAAATAGACATTCCTCTAAAGTGCACATGAAATGTTCTCTTTCCTATGCAGGATATACCTTATGCTTGGCCATAATATAAACCCCAATACTTTTAAAAGGACAGAAATTATACAAAGTATGTCCAGAACACAGTGAAGTGAGATTAGAAATCAGTAACTGAAAGAAATCTGGAAAATTAACATATATTTAGAAACTGAAAGCCATAGTCCTAAAGAACCAATGAGTCAAGAAAGACATCACAGGGAAGTTAGGAAATACTTTCAAGTGACTGAAAAAGTTGTAGATTCCTATATAAAAAAATAAGAAAGCTCCCAAATTAATCATCTAATTTTCCAATTTGAGGCACTTATAAAAGAAGCAGACTAAAGCTAAGCAAGCGGAAGGAAGGAAATCATAACAATTAGAGTGGACATTAATAAAATAGAGAAAAATGGAGAACATCCACTAAAGTAATGTTGGTTTTTTGAAAAGACCAATGAAATCAACAGATCTTCAGTTAAATTAGAAAAAGAGAGGATTCAAATTAGTAAAATCAGGAATAAAGAGGGAACATTACTATAGACCTTATGGAATTTTTTTTTCAATGATGGGAATAATATGAACAATTAATCATATGCTGATGAGTTAGCTGACTTAGATGAAATAGAAGAGATTCTGGAAAGACACAAACTGCCCAAACGGACTACTCAGAAGAATTAAAAAATCTGAAACGACTTATCACAAATAAAAAGAACAAATTATTAATGAAAAACTTTCCACCAAGAAAAGTCCAGTCCCAGAATTCTACAAGACACTTGCAAAATTAATGCCAATTCTTTACAAACTCTTCCAAAGGATAGAAGAGGAAGGAATACTCCCCAGCTCATTTTACAGGGCCAGGATTACCCTGATGTGAAAACCAGACAAAGGTAACACAAGGAAAGAAGGCTACAGACCAGCACCTCTTATGAATATAGGCCATTGTAAGTGACCCAAATCACCTGTCGAAGTTTCTTGGTAACACTGTACCAGCCTTGGAGGCAACAGCAAAGGAGATTCCACAGCTCCATGCCAATTTTCTTCTCTATGAATTTCCTCTTATAGACTTAAAATAGAAAGTGACGACAGAGAGAAAACAGAAGAGCAGAAAAAGAAGACACGTGTCTACCAAAGATAAGAGTTTGCAGATTTGATCAGATGATCAAAGAATTCCTAAAAAGAGCTACTCATCCCTGGGGAAACGAAGCAAACTTGGCATTTGGGAGCTTGACAAAAAGAAATCATAGCTCAGACCCCTGCGTGTGCCACTCCGGGAGCCTCAGAGAAGGTTGCTGTCCCCAGTTGTCCTGTTCTGAGTAGAGATTGTAGAACCACAACAGCAAGAAGGTCTTGGTCGGATCTTGGCAAAATCTACGGGATTGTCAGCCGTCAGTTTCCCAAAAGGACCACCAGAGCATGTGTTGAACAAGCAAAATGAAATTTATTAAACTTCCTGGAGTAAGGGAGAACACGATCTTTTTTTTTTTTAAGATTTTAATTATTTATTTGTCAGAGAGAGAGAGCACAAGCAGGGTTAGTGGCAGGCAGAGAGAGAAGCCGGCTCCTCACTGAGCAGGGAGCCCGACATGGGACTTGATCCCAGGATCCTGAGCCGAAGTCAGTCACTTAACCAACTGAGCCCCCAGGCGCCCCAACAGAGTCTTAATAAAAGAAGAGATAAGCCAGGGGAGGGTGGGAGCCTGGGTGAATGATTAAAGGAGGATCTTGCAAGGAGGGCAATTCTTTGGCTTGGACAGAGTCTCTGATGGCTTTGGATAGGTGGGCATGGTAAGATGAATTCCAGAAGTGAGTATTGATTAGCGAGTTAGTTGGTTTTAACTTGTTAGTTTTAACAAGTAAGCTATCCAGTTGGTTCAGTGTCTTAGCTATTTTTCAAAAACATACTTGCTTCTGGAAGATGAGTGGTGTAGCCTTATCCAGGTATTGCTTATCATAGAATGGAAACATGCCTTTTCCCAGAATTGTTTAGATCGTAATCATTCTCTGAGAATGATAACAGTGTTTAGCAAATCAAACTGAGAGAAGATGAACTTCTACCTTGTGGAAATAAAGAAGACTCAAATGAGAACCAACAGAGGCTATTTGTTCATAGCTTGCTACAGCAAAGGTAAACTATCATCACCTGTTTGCTTGGGACTCAGGCGGGCAGGAGAGAAAGTGTTACAGTAAAAAAAAGAGACGGTGTGCTCTGATTGGAGGTTGTTGGCTCAGGAAAGCTGGAGGTTGGCTGTCTAGAAACATGACATTTTATTTCATTAGTTTGGGGGCATATTGGGCTTTCTGTGATGGCCCGGAGTTGGAAACCAGGCAAAAAAACAGAGAAATTGGCAGTTCCTGACCAGTCCTGACCATTTGGCCCAGTGACTGCAGAGGCTGTGGTTTGGCTTTTCAGCCTGGCTGGGGGTCAGAGTCTGATGTCATAAGTGGTCTGGCCATTGTCTGTTTGTATCTTCAGTTTTACAGCATGGACAGGAAAGTATATTGACCTCAGTTCTCAATTGCAAATGGCCCCAAAACATATAGGAGTGATGAAAACCATGTTTTTAAATTATCAAACTAGAAGTGGCCCGAGAGCTCTGAACCTCTGAGAATGATCACAGTATGTGACGAGTCCAACTGAGAGAAGATGAACTTTAGAGCCAGATTTCTTTAAAAGTTCTTGGGATTTTTTTTTTTTCTCATGAAAGAGAGAAGCAGGTGAGCGTGAAAGTTTAATTATGTATGAGTGGGGGACTGATTATTTTCAGGTGGTGTTAGGTCGGCCAGCTGCGAATAAAGAGGTTGTCTTCAAGATCTCTTTGGAGTCTCAGATGGAAGTTTACCCCAGGGAGTAAGGCCAGTGTAGGAAGCAAGCCTCGCACAGGTGTTTTCTGACGACCCTGTGAGCCAAGGCACTGATTTCTCCCTGATACTAGTGTCCTTAACCATAGACCACCATGTTACTATACCACTTCCCCTCTTCTGCTTATTCTTCCTAGGTTAACATGCATTTGGGCCCCTGATTCATCAAGCAGTTCTCAGAAGGTTAGCGAACCTGTCCTTTCACTCTCTCGAAAATATTTGAAAAGGTCAGGTTCCTTTTCTGGAATACAGAAATGTGAGGAACAGATCCAGATTTTTAATTGATCTTCAACTCATAAACAAAATCTTTCTTTGAAAGCTTGTTCTGCTTTGTGATATTTTGTTCCGTTTGAAAGTGCTACAAATACGCCTGGCTCATCACTGATCATTAGAAAAATATCCGAAGTCTTATCTCTACATTATGAGTCATCTGAGCCCCCTGGGATGGTCTCGGCATCCTTACTACATACTAAAACCATCATGTGATATTCGGGGAACTAGTTTCTTGTTTCTGGTCTGGTCTTGTTCTCTCTCTCTGTGTTGCTTTGATTGTCCCCGTCCTTAGGACTGCACTGTGCCTGGCTCACAGAAAGCCTTCAGCGTGTGTTTGCAGAAGACATTTAGTAACGTGAGGTTTCCACGATTCTGGTGCAAACCTTGTCTTATACCACTGGATGGTCCTGTATCCCAGTGGGCTTTCTGAATCTCCAGGGGAACCTCGCCGCAACCTGCCGGTCCCTCATCAGCTCAGACTTCGCCTTGTTTGGGAGAGGCAGCCCCTCTGCTCTTCTGTTACGAGACGTGTTACTTGGCAGGACTGTGTGAGTAGGGTGGGCACGCAGCTAAGACTGCTGTGCGTCTTCCAGTCTGCTGTGTGTGTGTGTGTGTCTGTGTGTGTGTGTGGGGGGCTGCTTTTCATCTATTTTTCATCCGGTTTTATTCAAATGAGGGAGCCTTTATTTCTCCGATGAAATGGAGCCTCCTTTGCTGTGTTCTTAAGCTTCTGTCACCTTCTCTAGGTTGTCAGATGGCACATACTTTCCACAATAGTATTTGTGCCTTTGCAGAACTAGAATCTTCCAAAACACATTACCATTTGGATCACATCTGACAGGGAACTCGTGTTAGAAGTTACCATAGGTTTACTTTTCAGGATAATACTTCTTTGAAGACTGTGATAGTTGGATTAGGGTGGAAAGGAAAATATTTCATCAAGTTGCTGCATTTCTGTTTTCCACTTTATTATTGAAACTCTTTACATTTCAGCTCAGAGTTTTCTTTATGACATAAAATGACAATAGTTAACTAATAATGGTGATAATAAAATTATAGCACAACAACTACCAGCATGCGTTCGCATGGCCTCCTTCTTGGGGTGCCTTTATAGGAGTCACTTAATTTGATCCTCATAACAGCTTTCTGAGGAAGAAAAAGTTGGAGGGGTTGTAGCATTTGGAGGTGAGGAACCCAAGGCCCAAGCAGGCTGAGTGACTATCTCAAGATCAGTCAGTAAGATAATAAATCATCATTGCTCCAACATTCAGGCATCAAATATCCTCCATCAGAAAAACTATCCAAACTGCATCTTTGCCTCTTTTTTCCCCAACCACTGTCTTTTCTTTTTTCTCTCAGTCTTTCTTTCCGAGGTAGATTCTTTGAAATATTAATCTGGATAACTCAAGAAACACACAGATTAAACATTATTCCCAGAGCAGACATTGTATTCTCCATGTTTGGATGCACATTTCTGGAACAAGGTATATCCTGATAACGATGACCAGTATATATTTTTACAATTCAGATTTACTGAGGTACAAGTTATATACAGTAAAATTCACCTTTTTTTTTTTTTTTTTTTTTAGATTTTATTTATTTGACAGAGAGAGATACAGCAAGAGAGGGAACACAAGCAGGGGGAGTGTGAGAGGGAGAAGCAGGCCTCCCGCCGAGCAGGGAGCCCGATGTGGGGCTCGATCCCAGGGTCCTGGGATCACGACCTGAGCCGAAGGCAGACGCTTAACGACTGAGCCACCCAGGCGCCCCTCACCTTTTTTTTTTTTTTTGGAGTGTACCAGCTCTATGAACTTTGACAAATGTATAGAGTTTGTTATCACCAGCGCAATCAAGTTATAAAATATTTTTATCACCCAACCTTAAGGGCATTATGCTGAGTGAGATAAGTAATACAAACACAAACACAAACACGCTGTTATGAGGGTCAAATTAAGTGACTCCTATAAAGGCACCCCAAGAAGGAGGCCACGCGAACACATGCTGGTAGTTGTTGTGTTATAATTTTATTATCACCATTATTAGTTAATTATTGTCATTTTATGTCATAAAGAAAACTCTAAGCTGAAATGTAAAGAGTTTCAGTTGTATCACTTATATGTGGGTTCTTACAAACCTGAACTGAGTGGAGTAGCGGTGACCAGGGGGTGGGGAAAATGGGGAGATGTTGGTCAAAGGGTACAAACTTTCTGTTACGAGATTAACAAGTTCTTGGGATCCACAGGATGGTGATCATAACTAATAATACTGTGTCATATCCTTAAAAGTTGCTGAGAGACTAGATCTTCAATGCTCTCACCACAAAAAGGGAAATGGTAATCATAGGAGGGCATGGAGGTCATTGGTTTGCTATAGATAAATGTATCAAATCAGCACAATGTACACCTTGAACTTACACCATGTTCTATAGAGGATTTGAAATTTTAACTGTCCTGAGTTGTTCTCCTTATGTGTTTTTCTTTGGAGCCAGAGCTTATTATGCATTCAGGGTTTTCAAATGGTATCAACCCATTCTCTCTGGATGATGGGCTTTGAGATGACCTGCTTCCCTTGCTTTGTATTAAGGGATTTGAATCCCCTTTGTTACATATTTTACCTCGAATATATTCTGTGGTAAATTAAAAGAAATGCTTACATGTGAGGTTTTGTCCTGAGCAACACTGCAGGTTATTATTGTGTTATGACTACAGCATTTGTTTTGTTCAAATAGAAAATCCACTTGAGCATTAATAAAAAAAGAAGAGCATGGTAAATGTCATCTGAGAATCCGTATTATCGGCCTTGTGTGACTGCAAAACAGCTTGCTTCCTTTCAAAACTCACTGTGTTCTTGCTACCACCTCGGCTGCTAGGTGAATGCCGCTGTTGCTTATTTATTTTATAGGATTTTCATTACATCTTTATACATTTCTTAATGTAATGATAAAGATTGTAATAAGTTTGAAACTATATGTAATGTTATTCAACAGATGTAGTAAGTTTGAGACAATCACATCACACAGATCGACTGAATACGTTCCAAATCCAGATCCTGGGACACAACCCCCTACGGCCAGTGGGACAGAGTTCCATTTCGACTAGGACAGTGTGCATCTTTTACCTTCTTGTGCCAGATTCTGGCCATATCTGCACTAATGCAAAGCAGGTAATTCAAGTGAAAACAGTAAAGGTCTGACAACAATGCAAGGATTTTATAAAGCCCCTGACGGTGGCAAGAATGTTCCTGTAAAGTCTGTATATTTTGGCACTAGAGAAACCTTTTTAAAAATATAAACATTTAGGGACACCTGGGTGGTTCCGTTGGTTAAGCATCTGCCTTCGGCTCAGGTTATGATCTCAGGGGTCCTGGGATCGAGTCCCGTGTTGGGCTCCCTGCTCAGTGAGTCTGCTTTTCCCTCTCCCTCTGCCCCTACCCCTGCTTGTGCTTGCTGTCTTTCTCTCTCTCTGTCAAATAAATAAAATAAAAAATCTTAAAAAAAATAAACATTTAGTACAAATTAGTTTTAATCCCTCTGCTTTTGTTTTAGTGACCACTTTGAGAGTCAGATTAAAATGACATTCTGCAGACTGTTTCATTGTTTAGAAGATCGTTGCTAGTTCTTTCAACATGGTGTTCAACGAAAATTGTGCTGGACGAGATGAGCAGATGGAAGTTGGTTTTATTCCCTTATGACTGAGAGCAATAGGGTGGGTGCATAGACGGGGTTTGGAAGCCCACTGAAACAAAGGGTAAGGGACTCTTTAAGAGCTGGGGTGGAGGTGTAGGCCTTCTGTCTTTGCTCATCGGCTTTCCCCAAAGGACAAATAAGCTTCCTTCTGTCTCCCTGACAGGAGGTAACTTTACAACTTGGAGCAAGGTGCCTCCTATTTCCCACAGAGACCAGGGGTATAGGGTCCCCATCTTCCCATTCAATGACATTTCAAAGGGTTGGCACCTGGGTCTTCCAGAAAGACATTCCTGGGTCATAAAACTGGTAAAAGGCTTTTTTTTTTTTTTTTTTGCAAGTTTTCTGAAGTAAGTAAGAAAAGAGAGGTCAGGAAGAAACCTGTCTCAAGTTCAGTTCAGCTGAAGGGACATGAAGGTCGTGTTGGTCCAGACTGGTCCTCACTAGCACCTCTGACATCAGGTGCAGACACAGGACATGGAACAGGAAGGAGTCAGGACGGTGGTTTGGACTCTCTGCCTCTGGGGGAGGTTTCTTCCCCAGCTCATATCTTGCAGCTCTGCAGAGAACTTGTCCTTCACCTCCTAACGTTTTCACGTTGTTTTTTCTCGCTGCTGTGATGCCTCCCTGTGTGGACGATCAGCTCCAGTCCTCCCTTCCACGCTCTGTTTGCAAATGCTGGCTCTGGGATCCCGCAGACTACCTTTCTGCTGGCGTGTCCCCAGAAGACCAGGGAGTGCCTACTGTTGGGAGAGCTGGTGGGGGCTGCAGCCTTGAGGGGGATGAAAGGCAGTGCCCTCTCATGCGGTGGCACCAGGGGACGATCCACCCCTCACCCCATCAGCAGAAACAAGAGGTACCCAGGCAAGGCCTGTCCTGGCATCTTGGAGACAGGCTTTCATCTTTCTTACTGGGTTAACTCCAGATTTCAGCAGTTTCTCCCGAATTTCTGCCTCTTCCGTAGTTTGTGTGTAAAGCATCCAATCCGATCAAAGGGTCAGTTTGTCAATGGAGGAAGGATGATGCCCATTTAGAGTGTTACTGTGTCCAGAGCACTGCTCCTTGTGACCCCTCAGTCAGGAAATTTTGTGTTTCGACACTTCCAGCCTTGACCTAAGATTTTGTGTACTGAGCTAAATTCATTATAGTGTCCTTATGTACCACAGAGATTTAAAATGAAGTATGCAAGTATTGGCAACATTTTTCACTTAGAGAAGCTCAACATGCCAATGTATTGTGCTAATAACATGTAAAGGGGAGCACGTCTGCCATCCGCAAACAAGCCACTGGGTAAACTGTAGAGTGACTGAAAATACATGCTTCTCATTTATAGATTGTTGGTAGATAATTTCTGACATCTATGTCCCTCTCTCTGTTTCTGTCTGTCTCTCCTTAGAGACACTAGTCTATTCTGATCAATTGACAGACAACTTAGCTTTATTTTGTTTAAATTCTTGAAATACTAAATGAGAGTTAACATTTCTTTCATTGGTTTACATAAGATATATCCTCCTTCATATCAAAATGTAGAAACTCAAATATATTTCTGTGATCTGCTTTTGTCTTGTGGATCACACTGAACTCTCAGCTGTACTGCAGCAATATTCGCGATAGCCGAGATGAGGAACCAACCAGATAAATGGATAAAAAATGTGATACACACGCACTCACGTGTGGAATATTATTCAGCCTTAAAAGAAGAAGATCCTGCAATATGTGGTAACGTAGATGAACCTTGAGGACATTATGGTAAGTAAAATAAGCCAGTCCCAGAGGGACAAATGCTGCATGATTTTGCTTATCTGACATATCTAGAATAGTCAAACTCCTAGAAGCAAAGAATAGAATGGTAGTTGCCAGGAGCTGAGTCAGGGAGGAGATGGAGAATTGCTAATCAATGGGTATAAAATTTCAGTGATACAACATGAATACATTTAGAGTTGTGTCCTCTTTAAAGAATGGTTCCACAGAACCGTCTAGAATTTTTTTAAATCTGAGATCCGGTAATGACTTTCTGACATCTACAAGGAGAGCTATGAGTTTGAGAGGGAAGGAAGTTGAAAATGGAAAATGCTATTTTCTAATCCTAAAACAGAATAGTTATGGGAGATCATTTCCTTGTGAAACATTTCTAAAATGGCACTAAACCAGGAGGAATGCATACAAAGTTTTAGAGCTAAAATGGATGTCAATGACTAATCAATGATTTTTAAATGATAAAGACCCCTTTGAATGAAACGATAATCTCATGTGTGGGAACCAGAGGTACTGAGCACCCAGTAGAACGATAGAGCTGTTCCATGCAGTGGCACTCCAATATGGCGGCAGGAGCGAGGAGCCTCAAGTCAGACACACTGGGACTTGAAGCCTGGCTCTGCCTTTGGCACCTGTAGGATCCCACATGAGTTACTTAACCTCTTGGACCTCACTCTCTTCATTTGTGAAGCGAGAGTAATACACCTATTGAATTTGGTGTGAGGATGAGCATTAATATATGTAAATTCCCCAGCACCCAGTCTGACCTGTAGGAGGTGCTTGATTAGTGGTGTTAGGTGGAGTAGACAACTCACCACCAATAAAATAGCCAAGAGGCTTAAAAATAAATACAGAAAATAGTTTAACATTTATATAAGAATTAACTAATAAAGGAGAACTTTCAAGAATAATTGTATCAGGAGACCTAAGCAGAAGAAAATTCACTGAAATTAGTGTTACTTTTATGGACACCAAGTAAGAGTCATGGATTTCTAACTCTTCAATAAAAAGTGTAATATGACATAATCAAGACAGTAAAAAAATACTCTCAAATTTCAAAATGAGAAACAACTTTGAATCTTTATATAAAGCAATTGAAGATCCAAAATAAGGAATGAGCTGTGGAGAAGGGCCCATAGAAACAAACCAAGTGCTGGATTCAAAGTGAGTTTCTACAACAAAGATTTGAATCTCAGCGTACTAGAGAAAAATAAAAACAGGAATAGAGAATAAAAGTCCTTTCCATGCATCTGTTAGCTTCTGTTTGCCTTTTCTTCCAAATGCCATGAGATCTCAAGGGCAGTGATTTTAATTAAGTCTTACCATATACAAGACAATTATTCTCTTAAAGAATGTGGACTGTAGCACAGAGCAGCTCATCCATTGAAGCTGTTTGGTTAACCCAGTATTCTAAACTTAATCCCAAATCTTCTGAAAGGACTAAGATTTTTATCTAAGTGACATTCTCTCTAATATTCCAATGAGACAAACTTTATAGTTCTAATTCAAGGGACATACTTAACAAATTGGACATTGTGAAACATCGGCAAATATAAAACATCTGGTGTCGATAAGCTCATCTTATTCTCATGTCCCATCCATTTTATAGATGAGAGATCTAAAAAGCAGGTGTCACAGAGGTCAGTTCTATGATTTGGATTTCTGTTCAAATTCTAGCTTGCTCCAAACCAATGCACTTTCTACTTTCCTGTAGTGAATCTGGTCTTAGTATTTCTTTGACTTTCTTTTTCTCCAAACACCACTGTCTTCCTTTTCCCTCTTCCTATCCACCCCCTGGAGGGGGTTGGGTCCTGTATCCCATTCATTACCTGCTCAGGGCTTTACTAAGATGCCAGCAGGACAAGGCCACAATCACAGTGTGATTCTAAGATACATTTACATTTTTTGTCAGAAATTCTTGAAGATAAAAATATTCTTCAGTGTTTTTCACTGAAGATGGTCAGTAGATCAGAGACTTGGGGTGGGGGGGATTTCCTGAAAGGTGGGAAGAGCCTGGCAGGTGAACAAAGCAGAGGAAGCTTCAGTGTGCATGAGCCAAGGAGAAATTATAGACATGGAGGGAATCCAGGCAAGGTATAAGCATGGGATCAACAGGTGTGCACAGGTGAGTGGGAGGGGACACAATTCACATTGAAGAGTTGACCTTCTACCTGCAGAGCAGATGTGCCATTGGCCTGCCCTGAACCTGCTGAGACCCTGGGCGAGCATTTAGATTCAGGGCAAACCAGTCACAAGTCCCTAAAGACACAGAGCGTCCTCGTGGGGTCCGGTCCTCGAGGTTCCTGGAATGGGTGTTGGTGTTTCAGGGCAAACTCTCCTCACTTGCCATTAAAGGTAAGGCTAGTCTGTTGGCCTGGCACCCACAGTGGAGCCTGCTAAGTCTGCTGTGTAACCATCTCGTGTCCACACACAAGCTCATGGCTGCTCTCTCATTAAGGCAGGAAGCAGCAGCTGGTGGAACTCTCTGCAGTTACCGGTGCTAACTAATCAGATCATTTGTTAAGGCATGTGAATGGATAACCAAGTGTTACCGTACTTTTGTTCGCCTTGGTTTCTCTTGGGCTGCTTATTTCACTCAAGGAGAACATTTAACTGCAGAGGAAATGGAACTCTTGGAGAATACTATTGAAAAAAGTTCTTAATGTTTTCTGGTGCCTGAATTTATTTTGAAGAAATACTGTATTCAGTACAAAGCATGCAATGAACAAGGGTAAAGTTCTTGTATTTTGAGAATATGATTGCTGAAATAAGCAATTCAGTGCAAGGGGTGAAAGAAAATGCTATGAGAGTCTTCTGGAGCACCGAGCAGAAAGGCAATGAGATGGAAGGTATGACAGAGAAGTGGATGGCCAGAGGGATTGATTTATGGGATCGATTATATGAGAGGAGTTTGAGAAAGAGAGGAGAGGAGGTAAGAAATGATAGAAGAAAATTTCCCCGAGTTGCAAAAAGATGGACCCTTCAGTTGAAAGGGTCCATGAATACAACCAGAGGAGTGGAGAAGAATCCAGTAGCTAGACACATCCTCATCAAAACATAAGAAATCTGGCATAGAGAAGTTTCTAAAAACTTCAGAGAGGATAAAACCAAGTGCGAACAGCTTTTCTACAAAGAAGGAGAAGGACAATGTTAGTATGAAGCCTCTCATCAGCAGTGTGGGGAGAAAACAAGAGAAAAATGCTGCTAAGCTGGAGGAAAATGATTTAAAACCTTTAAGTCTTTACCAGTCAAAATAGTCAGTGATAAGGTAGAATAAAGTCATTTCCAGTCATGTAAAATCTCAGAGCAATTTTTCTCATGTGTTCTTTCTCAACAAAAAATGACTAAGAGTGAGCTCCAGCGACATGCGAGTGATTGAAAGAACCATGACTCCCACAGGCATGCGGCAGAGAGCATCCCCAGGCTCAGGGGCACAGGGGCTGGGAAGACGGGGGGCCAGACTGGGGTCGGAAGGTAAGCAGCTCTGCGGGGAAAGTTTTTTTTTTTTTTAAGATTTTATTTATTTATTTGAGAGAGAGAATGAGAGAGAACAGGGTCAGAGGGAGAAGCAGACTCCCCGCCGAGCAGGGAGCCCGATGCGGGACTCGATCCCGGGACTCCAGGATCATGACCTGAGCTGAAGGCAGTCGCTTAACCGACTGAGCCACCCAGGCGCCCTCTGCGGGGAAAGTTTAAAGACAGAAGC